>NC_086285.1:153569726-153890226 GCF_963924245.1 Chroicocephalus ridibundus | reverse complement strand
AACATGCCCTAGTTGTGTGAGAGGATCCATGCTGTGCTCTGTAGCATGTGGCTTTTTGTCCTAGACCTTGAAAGGCACAGCAGCCTGGGGTTTCTCTCTTCATCTGCCTCTATTAAAGTTTTATTTCTCCCTCTGACTATAAACCCCTCATAGCAGGTGAAAACTTTCTCTTTGACTTTACAGGAACAAGCCCACTCTGTTGTCATTTGAGGGGCACTGGCTACCCGTCAGCTGACTGCAAAGAGCATCCGTATTCTTGAAGTATTGTAAGCCTCATCGTTGTATCTTATATCCATGGCAAGAGGTGTTTTCTTTCACCTTAACTTCATTCTTATGAGCAAAATTAATTGTGATTTATTCAGTGTCAATCAGTTTAGATTCTCCAGTCTCCTTTCTTATTTACAGTTTCCACAACCCTTCCTGCATGTGAATCCGATATTGCATGCAAACACGGAGGGCATGTAAAACAGGTATTAATAAGGTGGTAAGATCAGCCCTTCTGGTCCTGGCAGTTTTTTGCATTCTGGTCAGTAGCTCCCCTACGTGTGTAACCATTCATTGACTCATTCTGTCTCCTTCACTCCCTCATTTGGACATTCATTCACATAATCTATTCATCCCAAAGTGTGTTTTGCTCATCTTGTTTTCTTATTGGTAGCTTTAGAATGATTTAAACGAAACTGGACATACATTATTTAGTAGTGTCAGATACATTATGGTAGCAGCAGAAGCCTCCGGGCAAGAGTATAACCTCGTTCTGCTGTGCAAATACAGAGGAAAATGGTCCTTGTCCTGGATGGTTTACAATTCAGAGATTGTGTATTTCACAGCAAAGAAGAAGATAGATTGAAAAGGGACCTAATAGTTTCTGGATAAGGAGGTTGGAGTGTCCTAATTTACCATGAAAGTCATCAGCAGTATAGATGGTAATGCAGGAAAAGTTATAAGGGCATGAAAGATATATAGTGTAGATCCTGTCCACAAAAACCATCATCTCTCAACGCAAGTCAAATGCCACTTGTGTCTTCCCAATGATATAAGACTGTGAACTAGGGAATGGAATAATAGATAGGAAAAAAAGCATAGCTGGAGGCAGATGTTTGAACACAAATCATCTCTCTAGGCTGATGCATTATTATGGGGTTCCTGGATTGACTCATTGACATTATTTATGCAAAACTTCTGGCCACATTCCCTCTGTGCAATATTACAAGCAATACATTACAGGATGGAGGATGTCTTCTATTTCCCCAGAGTTTTCTATCCTGTTCCTATATAACCTTCTAGATGTATATCACAATTACTAGAAGCAATATATTTCTCATTATAACCTGGAATCTACATACAACATCTGGCCATTTTTACTGACCGCATTCTCAGCTGGTGCAGGCTTGGATGATGGCAAAACTCATCCTCTTCCCTGATCTGTACTAATTGCACATTAGATTTTAGGCTTTTTTTCTTGAACACCATGTATCCTAATTTTGTTCTGGAGTGTTGGAAAGTGTTTTGTAACTTGTAGGGTATGTGGTGTGTGTAAGAGATGTTCAGTAGACTCTGTATGACTGCAACTGTGCTAATAAATTAAATGTTCATCAGGCTGTTCTCTGGGTGCAAGGCCAGTTGGCGTGGAACAGCCCAACTCTTTTAAACTTTGATAAAGGGTAGCAACACGTGTGCTGCCTACTGGAAGTGATTGGTGTCTCATGTTAACTCCCAGACTGTTGGTGGTAGACCACTAGCTGACCAGGGTAGTCTACACTTCTTTTTGCAATGCAGTCTTACCAGAAAGTACATCCATAATAATTGCTTTTTTTTCTTTTTTCTTATGACCAGCATCTTCGAAATGCAAAATGGGATGGAAGAAAATAGATCTACTAAAGAAGAAACTTCATAATCGTATAAACCATGTCATTTTTAAGAAGATAATGGAATTTGGTGGAGTTGTTTGGGTTTTTTTAATTGTTATAGAGGCTTTTTTAACGTGAAATGTGGCATGAGCAAGTACTGTCTCCATGAGCTGTGCGAAGTGAGTGAGAAGTCTGGTGTTATTTCAGTTTCACAAGTTTGTCAGTGTCTGGAACAAGGCTTTTCCTGAAATGAAGATGATAATTAGTGATCTGAGATCTAAGCGTGTTCTGAGGTTACAACTCAAAAAGGCTTATTAGCGGAGTGAGCATACTGTCAAATGCGGTGTGACAGCATGAGGGTCTCTGAACGTGGTAATGCTTGGAGAATTTGGAGAATTCCTGCTTTGGATGGCAACAACATTACTTTTAGTCATTTGTGAGTAGAGACTCGACCACAGCTAGTAGCAATGCTTTTGCTGAAAATAATGACAACAAAAGGAAGAAAGGAGTGTCAGCCACACAGAGCTCAAATATCAATCCTGTGCTGCTGTGTCAGGCTGTTACAGCTGAGAAGTACAGTGATGTTCCTCTGAAAGGGGCTGCCATAGACTTGCTGTTGCTCGTGCTTTAACAGGGACAGCAGAGGAGCTGTCTCAATCCTAAGAAAACTCTCATGGTTGCTTCTGTCTTTACAGATACATGAAGAGCAAGGATGCAGGCAGAGAAATTGTAAGGGTAGAGAGGCAGAATATGTTAAAATTACTTGGTACCATAGAAAAGGGTTCTTAGAAACTCCAACTGTTTTAAAACAATGCAATGAATTCTGAAAGAAAAGGAAGGAAAAACAGAAAAGAACACGTCCCCGTTCACCCAAAGCCCTACTACCAAGTCCTCCAAGTGTCAGCTTCTTCAGCTCTGCAGAAGTAGCCGAAATCTTCCTGCATTAACGGGTGATGTGATGCTGGTTTTATTTGCTTTGATGGAGCTGACTGATCACGTTGGCTCCATCACTGAATGCCGTGACTGTTGCAGTAGGGTGTTACCATGGTGTACCTCCATCCTGGAGCTCAAAGCAACCATCGTGGAGCCCTTCTGCTGCAATTGCCTGCTTCCTGTAATGCAGGAAGATTTTTAAAGAGCCTGTTAAAAAAAAATAAAATAAAAGGCCATAAATTTAGGTCTTACAAAACCAAACTTTATGCTAAAAGTCAATGAAAATGTCTCCACCACGTATTTTCAATATTCAGAGCAAACTGCACGTGTGGTGATACCAAACAGAATCGGTTAAAAAAAAAATTTCTTCTCATTCCCATCTCCTTCCACCTCATTTCCAGTGACTCCAGAGAAGTGATGAATTTTTTTTTGTTTGTTTTTCATTGATTTTTTACATCTGAAATGTTCGAGAGGGGGAAAGTGTCTTTTCAGGTGCTCATCTTCTGATATATGATGTGAGGAGTAGCTTCAGATGTTTTCTGTAAACTGCGTAGAAGCTTTTCATTAAGTGAAAGTATTTGATGGAAAATTTCTGGCCACCACAATCCGAATGACATATCACATAGCTTTGTGATAATAATAAGAGAAAAAACCTGAAGTGAAACAGAGCAGAAAGTGGCAATGTGAAAAGAAGCTGACTAATTAGTTAGATTGCTCAAGCAAAAAAAACTGCAACAAAGCAAGATGACAATAACCCCTTCAAGCTTTCCATTTATTGTTCAGCTAGACATTTGAAAACTCTTCCATTTTAATGCTATACAGGCATTGTTGGCACACATGACAAGTATTGTAGCTTTGGGGGTAAGAAGTGGGACCTTTAAAAAGCATTGTTTTAATCAATACTAACCCTTTAAAAGAGGCCTTTTTAAAAAGCCTTGGCAAATACCACCCATGTGGTTATCTACAAAAGAAAGACTCAGATATGAAAACGGGTGTACACTCTCGGTATGATGCTGATAACAATAGTAATCCATGCATCACTGTGAGAGAGAAAAGTTGAAAGAACTGTATACCTAGAAGAGTAGAAGATATGCCACAAGGAGCAGCACTTTATCATAGACCTCTTTTTCTATTTTTAATTTCTAGAGGTATTATCCTCGGCTCTCGTTGCTTGAGATGAGGATCTTCAGGTCCATATGTGTTTATTTCTCATGTGCAGGTGCCAAATTACTGTACAGAAAAAAGGTATATATAAATAATACAGAAAAGGATTATATTTTTTCAATTCAGAAAAATCTGTGAAATCCTTTTTGCAGCCTTCACAGAATGAAAGTCTGGGTCTAGTTAGAGTGCTTACAGGTAAATTCTGTGCCCTGTTGCTACTTCTGCAGCTGAGATTAAATGAATTTTTAGTTTAATTTAGAAAGATTATAATTTACCAGTACGTGTTCCACACACTATAGGAATGCATTTCCCTTGGACCAGTAAATACCTATCTTTCAAATACTCTTTTTCGTTCTGTCAGCCTGTGCACATCTTCCCACCAGAGACACAAGTTTGCCATCCCATCTTTCTTCTTAATCTTAATATTTAATGATAGAAATGTATTTAGGGATGCTGCTTCCATTCATGCCAGAAGTGACACAGCAAACATACAGTATTAAGAGGGCATGGGAAAAGGTCCTGCAGTAGCTGATGTCTGCTGAGTAATAGCTGCAGGCATGAGGAGAATTAAAAGCTTATCCTCAAGCACGAAAAGAAGAAAACTACAGTCCAAAGGTCAAGTCAGTGTTTCATCATTTGTCATTTAAGCTGAACTGATTTTTCAAATCCATATCCTCCGATAGCATGAAATGTGAAGTTTTCTAAGTGACTTATCTTTTGTCTATATGGCACTGTATGACAGCAGTGGCAGTATCTAGTGATTCATGTCTTTGGGGAAGTGGGTAACAGGAGGAAAAAAATACATGCTGGGGTTGATGAAAATTGTCATGGTTGCATTGATGTCAAAGAGCCAGCTATCAAGTGGCAGGGCAAATTTAAGTGAGTTGAGGATCTGTGCCCTCCTGTATTTTATTAACCGACAATCCTGACTGAAAACTAATGAGGGTGACACTTAAAAAGAATTGATTCATACAAATTCAAAATGTAAACTGCGGAATTTAAGTCTTGGTTTGGGAGACTTGAGAATGTGGGATTGGTGAGCCTTGGTCCAGCTCACAGTAAATATAAAGGGCCATTTCTAAGATGCATATGTTCCCTGGGATAATTATTTGAAACCCGGACTGAGGGCACGTTCTTCCTGTATTATCTAGCTAACACAAGCTTAGTGGGAGAGTTGTGGCTTCTTTACTGAACACCTAACCACTAGTGGGATCCTAATAAAGTATGACAGAAGAAAGTCTTTAGCTAATTTTAATTTCTTTTATTTTAAAAATATTTTTGTTTATGTCTAAAATTCTTCAGAATTAATTAACCCCATAGTTCAGCTTTCCATGACCAATAGACTTTACAAGTTGTAATATATCAGCTAAATTAATTAACACCAGCCCAAGTAATATGTTTCAGATGTTAATCTCATCAAATCCGCAGGCTAAATGGGAAAAACTGACATTAGGGACAGGACTATAGCTACTGAAGTAAAAGAAAAGGCTGCATTTAATCATTAATAGCCTAAACATCAGGTCTGAAATAACAATGCTTCTCAGACTCATAATCCCAGAGGGACAGACAATCTTTCATCCTTCTCGAGTAAATATGCCAGGAGTCGGTAGTTTGCTAGGCCTTGGTCTTTAGCATTAGAATTTAACTATCAAGATCTTGTTTCCTATGAACAGTACAGATCTTATGGGAAGAGTGGGGTTTAGTTCATCCAATTTGCCGTCGTTTTCACCAGTTTTTTATCTTCACATCCTTCACCCCACTTCTGATTTTTCAGCAGTGCAGTAAGCGTACAACAGGAAGGGCATGGGAACTCGAAGCCTAAAGCAGGAATCCAGGATGAGGGCAGTGCTGGCGGCTGTTGTAATGCTGCATACAAACAGAGCTTAATTAATCTGGTAAACTGCTTTAGAGAACATGTTGATATTTTTGTACTGTGCATATACAAAATTGTTTATATTGACTGATAGGTGATGCTGTTGCATCATTCCAGCTGCGCATCCGCACCGTGTTTTTGCTTTTTGAAGGAACTCCAAACTCAATTTCTGTCAACATGCAAATGTTTTTACAGTCCCTTAATATGGACATAAATGATGGATGCCAACAAATATGCAATCCTCACTACCCAGGACTGCACCTGAATCTCCTGTCTGGGCACCTTTCCCCATTGTTTAGGGCCATGTTAAGGTCAGTGGAAAGCAGCAACAGTCTTGTTTTTACACATGGTCTGAGGGAACAGAGTCAGGTTCTTACGGAGATGCTTTTAGCAGGTCCTTCTCCTGACCTCAGCTTCCCATCAAGTCTAACAGGGGCAGTTGTTAGTGTCTCTCTTCTCTCTGTCTGTATCCAGTCTCTCTATGTGATCTACTTAAAAAGCTTCAGTGACCATTTCCATGCTAACAATTCATAAGTCTACCTTTAATGAATCCCTCATCTCAGCTGGTTTGATTGGCTCTGATCCAGGGAAGTACTTAAGCATGTGCTTAGCTTTCAGTTTATTGACATTCCAAACTCAGGCCAACATCACACTTTGGAGAGCTGTCAAAATAATAACTAATTTTATTATTGAAATTGCTGTGCTTCGTACTGTAAGGTTGACATAAAAATTGGATTAGTATTGACCCTTCTAAATAAGGGATACTAGAAAGTCATTCAGCACGTAAGTGATTTCAGAAAAACTGAAGAAACAGACAACATTAATAAATTTAAAATGAGTTATATGTGGCTGAATGTCACATCTTAACAACGTATCCAATACACAAGTCTACATTTAGGAGAGTGCGTTTATAAAAGCATATGAACCATATAAGTTGATACTACAAATTCTGTATTGCATGTTAAATGTCTCTGTGTGTGTGTTTCTGTGACTGTTTGTATGTAGCTGTATACATCTACCCAGTCATCTTTGTATTGTAAACCATTGTATTCCAAATGTAGATGAGGAAAATAATTCTTTCTGACCTCTCATGTATTTTAACTGCTTGACTAAAATTCTGAGAATTATCTGAACAAGACTGTTTGCCCATCTGTCTTCACACTAGGAGAATGGTAGCAGCTCGTGTCTTGTCTTGTCTGTTGGTTATTTAGTAAATGTCAGCAGTATAATTGGTCTATAGGAATTGTGCTACTGCTGGTAATGTTCCGTGCATTGAGATACATATATATATATATATATACACAAATATATATATATATCACAAGAAGATGCAAATGTATACTGGTGTGTTTATACTAGGGAGAACATTTTCAGAATGAACTTAACTAACTGAAGTGTTCCTTAGCTGAAGGAGAAAGGAAAAGTAGAAAATAACTTCAGATGAAATGTTCCTTAGGCACAGATAGGATCCTTATTTGACCATATAAGGCAAGACTTAAATTTGAACACAGCCTTCATATGAGCGTGAGAGCCAGGAACAGATTGACTTCCTGGCGAGAAGTGAGTGAATTGCTTCAGCAGCCTCTCCTCATTATGTTGTTCCTGATGCTGTAAACTTTCTTATAGTGGTAATTCCTGCTTCTGGATTCATAGATCTTCTTAACGTTGGATCAAGAGTAGAGATCAGCTCAGGCCAAAGTGGCTGGGGCTCCTGATCCTTGCAACTAACAGGTTGCAAGATCTAAACCGGAGGAACCTTCTTCCTTACCATCTGATTTAAAGGGTGAACCAAAAGCTAGTGGGGAGTTCTAAGCTATAGTAGATAAATCCAAAGAATTTTGGATCTGTTTTTAGGAAACAACACTCAACTAACTTAATAACATGTTATATGGGTATTTCTGAATTCTGGATATTCAAAACCAGATACAGGATATGGATGTGAATTTCATATTTAACCTCAATTTTCATAATCATTGGAATCAAAAAAGCTCAATTCCAGATGCCTCTGATCATTCAGAGCTCTGTGGCTTTCTCCTGATGAGAATCTTAATATGTCAAGAAGAGGAAGTATGAGATTGGAAGGCAAAAGTGATCAGAGTGACAGCTGAAGGTGGTTAGCAGGCCAGACAATTGCATATATTTGAATGCTGAATCTATACTGTGATACTAACAAATCCAGCAAATATGAAATTTTTGCAGAATATAAGCTGAATATAGGCAAAATTGAAAGGCTATTGAAAATCATTCTCAAGTAGTCTTCCTACTGGCTAACAGAAGAAAGCTGGATGGATATGGGTGACTGCTGGGAGGGGTCTCCACCTGCCGTTGGAGGATGGCTCTGTCCTCCTCTGTTTGGCTTGAAGAGTGATGCTGCAACCTTTCCTGCGGTTGAGGCACACAGTCCCTCTTTTATCTAACTGGTCGCTCTTCAAATACAGAGTAAGAGCATTATAACATTTTATATCCTGGACAGAGATAGCTGGTAGCAGATGGAATAGGGGCATGGATGTTATTACCATATTGGAGATCTGGGATGGAAAGTGGGTGGTGATAGGATTTCCTTATAACTAGTAGTCATCTGAAAGCTGTGGTGTGCAGACTAACCCTGTCAGCCAGACTCTCCCATTAGTCAAAGAGAGCAAAAGACACCTGCAGAGGACGGTGTCCCCAGGACTGCTGGTGATGCTTCTCTCTTGACTGTAGAGAGCTGCTTAGACTGGACAGCTGAGTCAGGGAAGGCAAACCCCATTCCCAGTGACAGTAGCAAACCTCCTGAAGAAGTCTGTGGCATAGTTATCAGAAGAGGATTTCCAAAATGCAGTGTCTTGAGTGCAGTGCTGCTCTTTATTTTTAAAGATGAGTGTTTGGTGACAAAGAAGGATGGAAGAAGAGAAGCCTCCTGCTGAGGCAGAACTGAGGGTCGTCAGTGTAGATCTGGAGCTTATTCCTGAGAAATCATATCTGTTTCAGAGATTTGAAATTAATCTGAAGGCTGTAGGGAAAGTGAAGAAGTGAAAAGGTGTCTGTGAGGCAGACAAAGTGTGATTAGTTAGCAGACAAGCAGGTTCTAATTGCAGTAGAGAGCTGAATGTGACAAAACAGACCGTCCCCCTCATCTTGGAAAGATGGCCTACTGTGCCATGATGACAATGACAGATAAGGGAGTGTCGTTTAAAATAATATAAATTGAGAAGCAGTCGCTTTGTGGGTCTGACTGATGAAGCCACCCAGAAAGTAAGACATCCTCCAAAGGGGATTAGTGATTTAAACACAAGACTTGGTGTCCTCCAAAGGTTCGCAAAGGTGAAAGGCCGCCATACCAAAGGAAAAATGGCACTTTGCTACTTAGTCTCTGTTCTCAGGATGAATTGCGGGCAAGGGAAAGGAGAGTGAAGATGTCAAAGAATGAAATGTCAGTAAAAGGGTAAGAAAAGGAAAAGAATTGTAAAACCATTTTAAGTTCATTTGTGATAAAACGGAACCTATTTACAGAAATGTCTACAGCAAACTTCTTTCATCTGAAAAACCTTATACTCCTGCATCAGCTGAAGTTAACAGGATTCATATCTGAGTAAGATTTGATTTTTATACAGGAACATTTTCTTTGATATAATTTTATTTGTTTTCTGGCACCGTCTGCCCTGCCATGTACTTACATTTAATTTTGTTTTCTGTGGAACAGTTTTTTTCACTACTTGTACCATAGATGTTTGCCTTTACAAAACAACTGACAGTCCCCATATGCACTATGGATATGCGCATGGGCGCTCTGGTTCAGTCCAGTGAGGGTCCTTAAATGCAACATTCCCTTTACTGTGTGTCACTGGCAGCTCTTGAACTCTGCTGCTCATCACTGGAATGGGGACTTCACTTGAGATGCCCACTGTGATCTTCACAGCCGTGCTAGGTCCTTCACTTTTCTTGCACCATAAGAAGAGAGTGTATAGGTAACTCTACATTACTCTGACATGAAAGCTCGTACTTTCAATGAGGTGATCAAGGAGACAGTGGAATTCACACTAGGGAGTCCATGTGCATACAAAAAGAAAGCAATATGCCAACAAAACTACTTCAATACAACCATCTAGCATAGATGAGAGGCAGAGGGTAGTGACCTGTATTACCTCACTCAGAAGGGGGCCGTGAGGATTTTGTTTCTCGCAGTGTCATCACCTATACCTTCTCCAGCCTTTGTTTCACTTCCTCCATCTTTTCCCATAAAGCGCTTAATCTGCCTCAAGGATATCTTTAGGGTGACTAACGATGTGGTTTGATTCAATTATAACATACCCAGCCTCAAATCTCTTTCAGGAAGTGCCAAGTGCTCATCTCTAAATGTACTAGCTTTTTGTGTGCCGGTGGTCGAAGATTCTCAAATCAGGTAATTCTAAAAGCCGAGCCACCTCTGAGAATTTTGGCCATAGTCCAGAAATTGGCTTTTTGAAGTTTGAAGCAGGATCTCTGAGTTTAGTTCATCTGGTGCTAAACAAAGGATACAGTTTGTGTTGTTTAATGTGTTTGCATTATTTAACAGATGCACCTGGCAAAAGCCCGCACATCCCTGGCATCTCCCAGCAGCCGCAACAGCACTTTCTGTCCTGGTCAGGTAAGGGGTTCGGTTTCCATTCCCATGCTCCCTGTATTGACAGATTATTTCAGATGAAAGAGACAAAGCAAAGGGAACAGGAATTCAGACAAGCAGCTTGGAACGACAAGGGATGCATATTGCCAAATGCCCAATCTATCACCATCAGCATCACTGTATCCAACGTCTTTCTGCACTTTTGAATCATCACGGGCTTTATACATTCTCCCCCTTCCCCGGTTTCTAAATCTCTTTGTTGGCCTGTATCATTTTCTTTCTAGTGGGTATTATTTTTCTTCATTTTTTCTTTGCTTCCACACATATTTTTATGCAAGTCAGAAAAGATGTTTTGTCACCTGCAGCTAAGCTGCCAACTGAAACTGGCTGGCGTGTGCACATTAGGCCAGGAATCTGCAAGCTTCACTGGCTGCTAATAAAGTGGCAGATTGATGTTAAGATTGTCTGACTTTTAAGTCCCTATATATAGAGTCAGCCTTGTTAGCCTTATTATTTATTTATATAGTACTAAGGGTATACGTGGCACTTTACTAACAAATGAGGAGATGAAGTCCCTACACTGAGCCACTTATGGTCTAGTTTAGATTGCCGTGATGTTTAACAGATGAGTGGACACATGCAGGAGTAGGGGCGAATAGCAACGAGGAGGAACTGAGTCATGTAAGGCTCCATGAAAGCAGCAAAGATTTAACACTGATGTCTTTAAGGACAACGCTGGTGGCTTTAAGGACATCCTTCATGGTGACTGTGGGTAAAGTCTTTGGACTGCAGCTCCAGAGAGCTCGATTTAACAGCTGAGACTTCAACAGATCAAGCCTTAACAGTGCATAGTGTGAACTGCTGTTGTGTTTCAAAATAAGGTCTTAACTATGGGCTTAGTTTTAACTTTTGGCATCTTGACTTCAGTAGACCTGTGCCAGCTTACATCAGCTGAGGATCTGTCCCTAAAAACAGAAAAACACAGATTACCTACCTTAGCTGAGTTCTGGAAGACATCTGCAAACATTTGGGCTGTTTTGTCTGATGTCACTAGGGTTTATTTGTAATTTATCTGGCAGTAGAAGGTGGAATGCACCTCACATTCCATTTCCAGGAGACGTATGTCAGATTAATCAGTGTTAACATACTTCATTTTTTTCAGCCTTAATGTGCATTTTCTTCTGCTATTGTACAAGACACACAAACAATTTCAGTTCTTTATTGTTTTTCTCTTGACTTGTTGACAAAGCAATGAGCCATCTCTAGTGCTGATCTCTAAGGTATGCAGGCATTCTTTTCAGCAGGCGAAGGATTCGTCTATGACAACCTGTTATTCTTATCCCATTGTTCCACTTTCTGCCTTATCTGTTGGTGCTTCTTTCTTCGCATTAGACATTCCTTGCTGGTGGGCTGTGTTATCAAGTGCTCTAGGACATCTTAGCTAAGGGATGCATCTCTCTTGAGGAGCATGTCAGAGGGATCTTCAAAGAAGACTTAACAAAGGATGCATTTGAAGGCAAGAGAAGTCTGGCTATTTTAACTATTCTTCCTTTTGATCTCTGAAAGTAGATTGTGAATGTGACTGCTCTGTATTTTCCTGTCGGGTCCCTTGACTCTTTTTCTAAAAGGTTATGTTAGTTACTTTCTTGTCCAAAGGGACTCTTTCCTGTACCAGATGCATTTCTGAAAATGTCAACTGAAACTCCTCTGCCTCCTATTCTTGTTTGGTTTTAATATTCTCAGTTTCATATTACCCGAATAGCAGAACGCCATCAATTTTCAGATCTTTCAAACTTCTCGGAGAAGTTTGGTGCTATTGAATGTCTTGTTTGTCTTCTTCACTTTGCTGTCTGACAACAAAAGCGACCCACCTTTTGCATTGCTGAACACAGCGTTATCACTTCATTACTACTGCTCTTGTCTACTCCTCTGCAGCCTCCCCTGCCCTCGTGCAACACGCAGCCTTGAAAATCTGTTTGCCAAACTTCAGTTCTCTTACTGTTTCTTTGCTTTAATTTTCACTGCTTTAATTAAAAAGCAGCAACAACCCACTGCTTTAACTCTGTCTCAGGGTAAACTGAAATAGAACTTTTTGTTTAAGACTCACAAGCAGAATCAGCTTCCTGGCACTTCTAGTGGGTTTTGTCTATAAATTGCCTGCTGTTGTTGAATTAGCATGGCTAGAGCTGCACAGAAACTGAATTACTGCAGACTTAAATTTTTCTTCTAAAATCTGAATAAAAATGGCAAATTAAGAATAATTTCCACCAATAAAAATATTTCATTCCTGGTTAGATGACACATTTCTTTCCACTAAAACCAGAAATTTAGTGTGAGTTTTGACTTTCTAAATTCTCCAGAATTTGAAGATAAAATGCATTTAAAGATCTGAGTGATATGAAAAGTGAAACTAACGCATTTATTGCTCCAAATAGGAAAAGTTCAGTTTTTACATTGTATCCAGGCTTTGCTTTTTTCTTAATTGCACCATCTGGTCTAATAAAATATGTTCCGTCTCCTTGCAAACTGATTCAGTGACGGATGTGGGTAACTTTTACATATTTAAAAATCCTAACTGGCATGGTGTTTATAAAATTGTTAAAGTTTTATCTGTGTGATAATCGGAATGACTAGTGTTAAGAAAGGTGAGAAAGAGAGATGGATGTCTTAAAAGATGCAGGAGTGTTAGTGAGGGAGGCTGTACCAGAATGTGGGAACTTCAGAATTAAGACTAAAATGGCTGTAGGGATACAGGCAAATGTGTTTGCTTCTCTAAAATCTAAATGCTAATGTGGATTTCTTGTCAAGTCTTTTTATTAACCATTTTCAAGATGGCTGGTTATAGCATCTGATGGGAGAATCTCTTGATGGCTGTAATCTGCCACTTTACACTAGCCAAGTGCTTCCCTGGGACTGCTCTATTCCATTTCTTCCCACTTCAGACATCAGAGACAACATATCAGCGATCTACATGGGTGACGTGGTTAATCCATCCAGAAGGGAACCGAGGGAGATGGGAGGAATTTTAATGAAAGATTTATTATTTATAATAAAAGTTAATGCCGTTCATTTTTTTTTATTGCATCTTTCCAGTTAACCTTGAGCTGATTGCTTGTCTAGTAGGCTATAATAGTGATCGGTTTACGCAGGTGAAATTAGAGAGACACACGAGAAAATCAATGTGTAAAACTGAAACGTAGTAGGAGACTTGGCATCTTCAATAGGAGACAGTTTTGCCTTGTGCTTCCTTGCATACATATGTTCAGAGGGAAAGAAATGATGAAGAGGAACAGAGATTTTTGCACTTCGCCATGGAGACTTTGACACACTCCCAAAATGACAGCAGAGATGAAAGGTGGACAGATACAGGCATGATTTCTAGTACTTATTGTAGCTGTACATAGTGTAACCAGAGCACATAGAGCCTGGAGTGACTATTTTAATCCAAGTAGCCTTGGGCTTACAACTTGTAAATCACAGTCTCTACCTGTGTCATGTGCTTTGCTGTGGATTAGTTAATATCTTGAAGGCATTTTGAAGTACCAGCATTCCCAGGCCTTAAATTAGGCATCATTTTGCTATTTGCAGTTCATATTATATCATTTTGTCTCATTCCTATTCAGTCATTTTTAAAGAGAAGACAATCCCAAACAGAAATGCTCAACAGCAGGTTAATTCCTAGGGGGGTGGGGGGTGGGGCAGCGATTGCGTGTACCACAGAGCAGTTGACAAAGAGAAGGGGCAACACAGGAACTGGAAGTTTCTGCATGAGGAAGACCCACACACTGGAAGGTCACAGTGCTAAGAGGGAGAAGACTCTCCACTGAGAGCAAATGCAGGGTCTTGTTTAACAAAAGTCAGCAACAGTGTGAAAAAGCTAGTGAGGGTCTCGGTTTGAAAGGCTCTACCAAGTTTCAAGAGGATGTATACCCTCTGCCCTCCCCCTCTTAAATAATGCCAAAAATAAGGGCTTTACTATTCTCTCAGGTAATCCTGATTTCTGTCCAACCCAGAAACACCATGGTCATTACTTTCACCTCATCAGTCTCAGAAAATTATCTCACTATTTCCATATTTTTTTATTATAGGAAATACGTTCACGCATGTGGTATGTAGGAATGTTGGAATAAATACATTGTTCATGAAATATGATTTTCTTTTTTAGTTCAAGTGTGAGTTTTATCCTTATGGACCACAGTGTGGGAAACTGTTACACATAAATACAACAAAGTCTGTTTCCGAGTTTGAAGAGCTTGAAGAAACAAGCCAAGCCAACCAGGCAAGCACGCGCTTCCAGGTATTAAAAAGAAATGTCTCCAAAGGGAAAGACAGACATTCTTTACAAGAGGAAGGAGATGATGCTTTATCCCTGATCTCTCTTTTAATGTCCAGTCTAAGGGTGTGAATGGGATGCAATCCAAAGGGGTGGTTGCCATTAGCATCAATATATCGAGATAGCTTTCAATTAGCGTGTTTGGATCTGAAAAGCTCGAGTTACCAAGTGTTTATCGAGAGCTTCATCTGACTTTATGCAGCCTGTACTATTAGGCAAGATGCTGTTTGAGTACAATCTTTATCCCTCCTAATCATAGAAAGCGGCACTAGAAGGGACCCTGGTAAGTCCTCCAGTCATTCCTCTGCTGTTCTTCATCCTAAACCAGTCTCACTTGCTCCTGAAAACCGGTGTGATGAGGTCTCCAGAGCCACCCTGTGCAATCATTTCAAGTGCTTTGCTCTCTTTGTTACAGCATTTTATCTATTGTCTAACCTAAATATCCCTTATGTCAATTTAAGCCCATTACCTTTCGTCCTATTCACAGTGAATGCAAAGGGCAGTGTATCCCCGCTGTTCTTTGTAAGAATTTCTTACATACCTGAAAACTGCTAGTGTGTCTCTTCTCTCTCTTCTCTAGAGAAGGTGAGCCTCTAACAGTAACACAAATGGAAATAATAATAGTAATAATAACTATCAAGTCCTATTCACTGATGTATCTTCCCAAGTTAGCTACTTTGTCTATCTCATGCCCTCGTCATGAGATAAATATAGAGTAGTAATCTGAATTAAAGTACAGACTCCTGTCTGATCACCTTCCCGGAATGCAGGTGTTGTTTGCAGCCCGGGCAGAGTCCCCGCAGACCCCTCCGGAGGTGTCGCCAGCAGCCAGCCCAGCCTGGTGTGCGCCCGGTGGCAGAAGCGCGAGCCGGGAGTGCCACCTGGTGCCCGGCCCTGCCTGGCAGCCGAACGGGGATGCCGCAGCGGCCGGCAGAGGATGCGGCTGGACCCTGCTGCAAATCGACAGACAGCCTCATAAACATAAATTCGCTAAAACACCACGTAAGAAAAAGCTAATTGCTATCGAGAAGTCCAAACTTTCTATTTATTTTTTTTTCAGTAGCAGCAGCCGCCTCTTCTTCACGACCCAAGCTATGAAAGGCTTTTCACTGGGAGAAACAGCATTTTCCTCCCTTATTCTAAGTCAGTATGAGAAACAGGCACACGAGCCTTGAAACAAAGAAAATCTCCAGGTGTAATCTCTGCCTCCCACTCTCTGATGTCAAGATCTTATTTTAAGCAAAGTTGACTTGACACCAATGAAGCAAGCAAACAGCTGAGGAAAATAAGAATTGTTCTGAACTTTGTTAATCTGTCTCAAGTAGAGCGGAAAACTTCTAAGAGGTTTGGTTTGGAATGGAAAATTACAGAACATGCCTGTTTTCCAGCTTCACCTGGTGGGTCATGGGTAGGTCCAGCTTAATACCTGGCATTCCGGTTCCAGTTACACTTTCTAAAAGAGAATACATTACTGTTGCTACTGACAACACTCTGACAGGGGAACGGTAAACCTAGCTAGAACTGGCCAATAATTTCTATCAGAAAATGCTGATTTGAGAAAATAAAAATGCTAATTAGACGTATTGGTTGCTCAATTTTTTAATGAAAAAATATTGAAACATCATGTTCTGGCAGAGGCAAAATATTTTATATCAAGCTCATCGAAATGCTTATTTTATATATGGCTGTATATTAGAAAAGGTTAAGAAAAAGGAGAGAAGACTACTTCAGCAATATTGAAATAATTGACTGAAAAATCTTCTTAGTAATTATTTTTCTGTATTTCTAAAGCTTGCATGGCTGTACTGGCATTTCCTTGCAGTGAGAGCAAGAAATGTATTCCAAGTTCTTTAATATTTTCATCTATCTGTGGAAAATGCAGATTCTATGTGGCAGAAAACTGGGGGAGTGGGAATGGTAATTACTGAGGTTAACATGGAGAGCTGGGAATAGAATTGCATAAAGCAGAAAGACAGAAAGGAAGACCACAAGAAATTAAAATGCTGGGTCAGAGAGATAAATAATTGAACTAGCAAAGGAGGGAAGAGGGAACAAGATCATCTTTAAAAGGCCATGGACATTACTATTGTATTATGTAGTAATTCAAATCTGTTCA
Source organism: Chroicocephalus ridibundus (assembly GCF_963924245.1). Lineage (NCBI taxonomy): Eukaryota > Metazoa > Chordata > Aves > Charadriiformes > Laridae > Chroicocephalus > Chroicocephalus ridibundus. The sequence continues at coordinate 153,873,375 of NC_086285.1, read as the reverse complement.
TGCATTACAGTATATGAATTTTACATTAGATTTACCCAAGTACGGCTCTTTCTTTTCTTTTTTTTTTTTCTTTTTCCTTTTTAACAGACTCATCCTGGGCAGCAGCAATCAATTGCATTTTGGCTATTTATGAGTATATGTGTACGGATATGCATATGTAAGTATTTTTCTAGGTGTACGGAGCAGCAGGCTGGGTGGGAGGTGAGCCTTAAAGGTGTGATATCCGGCTATTCAAGTACGTGCACATACCCCCAGAAAAAACTGCACAGTACCCCTTGCCTCAGCCCTGACTGACCACCGAGAGCATCCCTGCCACAGTAAGGGATCTTACGAGACACGCGAACCTTGGGAACAACAGGAGCTGTTGTTCTCAGTCAGGAGGAAGAAAATACCAAATTAGCTGCAACGGGAAAATTACAGGAAAATTACCTGGAACATCAGCTTAAGCTTGACGTGCCAGATCGTTGTGGCTGCTGTGCTTGCCATTTGCTTTAGCAACTATGAAGAATGAGCAACAGCTGGACATGGCTTCATAGAAGAAACTGATGTTGTTCATCCCACTGTCAGCAATTAAAGAAGATTCATTAGTAGATACCGCCATAGAAAGTGATTTTTTGTTACGAAGTGTGCAGATATGCATCCGTGTGAAGGGGGTTCCATGAAGATAAATGGAACTTGTGGGTGTTTGATTGGCTTTGAGTAAGATAGATTTTGTCATGTATTGAAAGAACTTGTGACATTTTAGAAGTATCAGAAAGTAAATTGTCTGAAGATAAAGTTATGGAGTAACCTGAGAGTTTAAGACATGACACGTTCAACAGAGGATGATCCATTGCTGTCATCTGGAACAATACTGACTCTTCAGATTGTCTGACTTCAGTCAGGTGCAGTAGGTAGGAAGCTGGTCTCACTAGCTCTTCCAGCCATATCGTGCAGGAAGTTCTTGACTCTCAATTCATTTTGAGGTATCTGCTTAAGTCTGCTTTGTCTCACCTACATTATCTATCTGAAGGATAGGTCGCTACTCTATGCTACTTGTCCAACTTCCCTCTGTAGTGGGAGAGGCACCTGCAGAGGCAGATCTGAGCATCTGCTGTGGGTTTCTGCTGAATCCCTCAGGAGAAGCCCATCTCCATTAGCTACATCAGAGCACTGGAAACTAATCCTCCGGTTGCCATTGGCATCTACAATTAAGCAGTGAGAACTCCTATCTGTGCTTTTATGCCATTATTTATATGACAGAATTCATTTGACAACGATTTTAAATTTCATATGCAAATCAGAGAATGACAGAATGGTCGGGGTTGGAAGGGACCTCTGGAGATCATCTAGTCCAACCCCCCTGCCAGAACAGGGTCACCTGGAGCAGGTTGCACAGGAACGTGTCCAGGCGGGTTTTGAATGTCTCCAGAGACGGAAACTCCACCACCTCTCTGGGCAGCCTGTTCCAGTGCTCTGCCACCCTCAAAGTAAAGAAGTTCCTCCTCATGTTGAGATGGAGCTTCCTATGCTCAAGTTTGTGCCCATTACCTCTTGTCCTGTCGCTGGGCACCACTGAAACGGCTGGGACATCTCAGATAGGAAGTCTCAGGGACACCCAGCCCAACTACCCTGCAAACAATAACTGCTTCAGACCCCCTCCAGCAAGCACCCCTACCTGAACTCCTCGTCTCTGGAAATCCCCTGACACTAATGATGCCATCTCAGATCCACTTCTTTATCCGTCCCCCAAGCCTTTCTCTAAAGTTAATCCCCGCCCTTTCTGTCCTAAGCTCTGTCCTAGCTGTTGATCAGATGTTGATTCATCTTAGATTCCTCTTGATCTTAGATGTTGATTCATCACCTACTTTTAAAATATTTTCTGTTGTATCCCTTTACCAAAATCTTGTGTCGTGCAAAGTCCTACAGTCCTACCAAGGACTGTAGTACAAAGTACCCGCTTAATTATCAACTGGCTTTTCTTCCCCAGTAGCCTCAAATCTCTGCTGCTCCATTTGAATGCCTGAGGCAAAGACAGACATAGGATGAAAAAAGGTCTGGTCATGGGGCAGGGGCTGCTGTCAGTCGAACTCTTCCTTACACACCAGCACTCCCAAGTGCACCCGTTCCGACCCAAGGATACAGGGAATGAAGCAACGTCAGCCCTGTGTGTCCTCCTTCCTCGTTTCTTACTGCACCATGCCATCGTCGAGAAATGCCACTAGTTATTCTGGTTCTGAGGAAGCACATTAAAGTGCTCTACTTGTATGAATAATTGAAGCAAACAGGTTTCTTTCACCTTCCTCCCCCTTTTAACAACTTCTTGCCCTTGGTATCTCATTCCGTATTCAGCTTTGTACCTTTGGCAGCTGGCAACCCCTGGGTCCCAGGGGCTGAGCGGATGAAACCCGCAGGGCTGGAAGGAAGGTGTTGTGCTTTTAATTGATCCCTGAAGCAACGTGCAGGAATCCAGAGGAGGATATTCTGGTGATTACACAGCTTAAATGTTTGAGACCCAGGGTGGGTTTTGGAGGATTGTTTGGTTTTCTTTGTTTTAAATGATAAAGCAGACAACTCTGCAAAGTGACTTTTGGCTCTGAGAGGTGACTGAGTTGTTACCCATATTCCCCATTTTTGTATCTCTGTGGCTTTCCGTATTGAATTTGCACCTGCTTACAAATGTTTTTCCCCCTTCAGTATTGCATCTGAAATCTGAGTATTTGAAATCTGGGGCTTTTCTGCCTCCTCAGCAATAAAGTTTATGTGTTTCAGTCATTAATAACTTCTGTTTGTTGGACACGTAAGTCCAGTTGCAGGTGCATCACAGGTAGTTTTGTCCTGTACTGCAGGGTTAACAGCAACCATCAGCTGGAAAGCCTTTTCCTTTCTTGGATATGTCCTTGAGTACGCATGCAGAGCTGATTTCTGAATAAATGTGCTTGCCCAGGTTTTAAATTTTGTGTTTTATTTTATGGGTATTTTTCTTCTTTCGTCTCAGTTTTACTACATTAACTTGGAAAGTGTTTTTCCTGATGTGAGAACAGTCAAGCTGCGTATTTCTAATGACCTTAATGTTAAAGAAAAGATGCCACTGAGTCTATGACCTAAAGATGTCGAGTAGGTATTAAATGTAGTCATACTAAGAAACGTTTTATTGTCTGTGTTATTCAACTGGAACAGAAAGTTACTTGCTGCCTTGTAATTAATCAAAATACTTTGCATAAGCTCTCAGGCCTTTTAAAAGCCCTAACAGAGTCATATATGGGTCCAAGAATTAAAAAAGCAACAAAATGCCATTGTGATAAGTCTTAGGTGATGTGCTGCACAGTACGAGTGAGAATAAGCACTCCTGGAAACATTTAAGATTAGATAATATTTATTCTGAAATGACAGACTACACGTATCCCACACACATAGTATCTCATGTTGTTTAAAACAACTTCATTTAAAAAAATAATTTAAATAATTTAATATTTTCCATTTCATCTTCCCTGTATTCCACACACCTTCCTGCTCTCGTGGAGACTCTGAGAGCACAGTTTGCAGAATGCTGTGAAGATTAAGCCAAGGCAGCAGCAAAACTATACTGACAACAGTCTGAGGAGTCAGCGTCCCTGAAATATTAGTAATGAATTAAAAATAGTCATAATGAAAGAAAAACATGTATGAAATCTGAAAATTCTTTACATCATTTTTGATGAAACAGAAATTTTCATTTTGTGTCAAAAGGACGGGAGAAGAATGAATTTGGGATCTGAATGCCTGTTATCCCATTTTACTTAGAAACCGGAATAAAAATTTAAATATTCTTTTTACTAAATAAAGAATAGAAATAATTTATAATAACTTTATTATTGTAATTTATAATTTAACATTAATTTAATGTTAATTTATATTATTTTGTATTTTCATGCAAATGTCGCAAACAAAGGAACTTTTAGAAAATATATATTTATTTGATGGAAACAGAGATTTATATGTAACGCTATATATATGTAAAACTACATAAAAGTCTATTCATTGCAAATATATATATGTATATATTTTTTAATTTTTACAACCCTCCTGGGCAAGCAAACAAAAAGAGAGCGTTTTAGCGGCAACAGGGACACCTCCCTCGAAAGTCCCCTGAATGAAGAGCGAGCCCTGTGGTGGAGGGGAGCCGTCGCCAGGCGAAGCGTTGCAGCTTCACCCCACCTTCTGCTCCTGCTGGTGTTTACAGATGCAGAGCTGGGCGTTAAGGCATCCAAAAGATGTCGGTTACCATGGTGATGGATTTGAGGCAGGCAGAGCCATCGCCCTCGCTCAGGGCTCCTTGTTTCCCGTTGTGGAGCCAGGAGGACGAGCCAGTGGTGGGATACCAGTCTGTGCAGCGTGTTGGGGTGGAGAGCTGTGCTCCCTCTCCAGTGACGCCCCCGGCTGCTCGTGGGGCTCCAGGCAGAGTCACGAGGGTCCCGTGGCCTTCAAAATCTTGTCATGGGTATTTGACATGACAGCTGGAGGCCACGTCAAATGAACGGGCCACCACGCAGAGCCAGTTCGTTTGCCGTTCCACGAAAGGCTCCGGCCTCGTTGTCTACCGCGACAGTTCCTGAAGAGTTAAATTTCGCAACAGCAGGATAGAAATAGTAATTCCAATTAAGGTAATCACCAGGGAGCAATTGAAGGAGAAATAAAAACGTGGTGTTCTCATTTCCATAAGCAAATGAAAATAATTTAGATGACTTGTATCTAGATGAAGGAGAACGCCTATGTAAAAACTAATTACCCTCCGTACTAATTATGACAAAGAGGATAAAGGACAAACCTTTTGAAAAATATCCAAGGATATTAAATGGAGTTTTATTAATAGATGAAATAAGCTGAAAATGAGAGTTGTGATATATCGTGTTTGGGCCTAGATTCAATAAAAACTCTCTCTGGCTTCCGCTTCACAGCAGCCCCATAAAATCAATTTATTATATGAAGCCAGATGGGTCTTTTATTGAACCTGGACCTTATTCATTAAATAAAAGTAATTATCATCAGACTTAAAAGAAACAATACCTACTGCTTCATGAATCAGTCACTATCCCATACATTTAAGTGATAATGAGAAAGCAAAATATATTTTTAAATCAATAGACATATAGTTCATCAAATGTAAGAGCAGGGCCTGTAATATATTTTCTGGTGTGATTTGTTCCAAAGCACAGGGTTCATTTAAATCATCGTATCAGCCTTGGCTGTTGAATTTGGATCAACCAATGGCACCGGAGCATGATGCTCTTGACCTTTTTCACACGATGGCTCCTTGGTCCTCAAGTTTCAAACACAGGAGGAAAACCCGGGTCTCAGATGAGGAATGTGAAAAACAAGCAGCGGTACCGAACACAGCTCACTTTTCTTTACGCCACTCCATTTGGCACGAGCTTTGTTCTAACTGCTGTGCTGGCTGTGCTTTACCCCAGAGCCCAGCCTCCCCTGAATTATCAAATTCTCCCAATTCCCTCCTCAAATCCTCAAGCAGGACCTGTCACGGAACAAAAAGAGATACAAAAGTAGGAATCTAGTTTGTCTCAGATGCAGTTACTCAAGGGAATGAGACCTCAGGTGAGACTTCAGTAGTTTCCAAGGCTTAGTAGCAGAAGGGTTTTAGGATGACCCTGTTGATACGTCCCCTTCTTTAAAATAGCTCCCCACTACTTAACCTAAGCTCGCATTCTGATAGTGAATGAGAAATGGCCACGCATGGTGGCGCCTCTATGGAGGAAACTGGTGGAAGACACAGGGAAGAGCGACGCATCCCAAGGGACTGACTAGGAACATGACGTTTGGACAGGATTGGGAATGCAATTAAACCTGGGCTGAAGTCGAATGAGGAAGAACCTTCCAGCAGGGTTTTGCCGGTGCTGTTTGCACAGATGTCATGCACAGATTTTTATATATGTCACCAAATGGAGTCAATAGATTTAGATTTCAGTGTTTTTTAACATTCAGTACTTTAAATATTACCATATTGAATTATGCCATTGTCACCACTACTGATTTGAATCAGTCGCTTTCTTGAAGGTAGTCAGTTCAAATCAAAACTAGAGACAACAGTGTAATTCAATACATTAATACTTAAAACCAGAATATAGGTCTTGAAATCTAATTCCTTGTCTTCAGCTGCTGTTTGTAGTACAGTGCCTTTCTCCTGCTTCCCTGGAGAAGTTTATATTTGGGTTATATCTGTTTAGTCACATCTTGCTGTGTATTTTATAACACACAGAGGATAAAAACTTCCCTCAGTTAAATCACAACACACTCGAGTGCAGCCTCTAGTTTAAACGCTGACCTGGAAAGTGTACCTCCCTTTTCAATTTTGTTTCTTTAGGTATTTTTCCCTCTGTCTTTCAGGATGATGATAACGATGATTTGTGTTGCTGCTCTCCCACTGTGTTTGCTACTCTTTGAGCACTGAACAAAAAGGTTTCTCTGCAGGACGTTTCTACTGCTTGTTTATGGCCTTTATTCCCAGGGCATCAGCAGTGGGATTCCTGCTTGGCAGAAGAGCTGAAGTGCTTATCTGGCTGAGGTGCAAGTTGATTTTCCCTAAAACTTTAAAGCGCTTGGTGGGGTCAGACCCTGGGCACCAGGAGGTAGCCTGGTACCACAGCGAATTCTTTAAAGGCTGATGAAGTAGATGAGTTTAACCACTCACTGAGGAGCTCCTGGTGTCTTCAAAAGAGGGAAATCTCAGGGACTCCATTCCTCGTGTCTGCTGGAACAGATGAGCTTTGTGCTCATAAACGTTTCCTGGCCTCCACTATCCCATGAACACTGTCAAGGTCTGTCTCTGGCTCTTGTGTTTCCTCCCTGACATGAGCTGGCCTGGGGCTGACGTACAATGGTAGGAGCTCTCGCAGAGCTGCGGGGTCACACTCAGTAATTCAGACTCTGCCACCCCCGTGCTCCTCTTCTCTCTCCCGTGTTCTTGTCTGAGCTCTTTCTAACATTAGGGCACTGCTTATGTAGCTAAAAGGCTCAAAGTCATAGAATCATAGAATCATAGAATCTTCATGGTTGGAAAGGACCCTTAAGATCATCGAGTCCAACCAAACAACCTACAATCTCTGCCACTAGAGCATGCCCTGAAGTGCCACATCTAGACGTTTCTTAAACACCTCTAGGGATGGTGACTCAACCCCCTCCCTGGGCAGGCTGTTCCAGTGCCTGACCACTCTTTCACTAAAGTCATTCTTCCGAATATCTAACCTAAACCTCCCCTGCCGCAGCTTCAGACCATTTCCTCTGGTCCTGTCATTATTCACCTGGGAGAAGAGGCCAACACCCACCTCTCTACAGCCGCCTTTCAGGTAGTTGTAGAGGGCAATGAGGTCTCCCCTCAGCCTCCTCTTCTCCAAGCTAAACATGCCCAGCTTCCTCAGCCTCTCCTCATGTGCCCTGGTCTCCAGACCCCTCACCAGCCTGGTAGCTCTCCTCTGGACACGCTCCAGCACTTCCATGTCCCTCTTGTACAGAGGGCCCCAGAACTGAACACAGTACTCGAGGTGAGGCCTCACCAGTGCCGAGTACAGAGGCACGATCACTTCCCTGCTCCTGCTGGCCACGCTATTCCTGATACAAGCCAGAATGCCGTTGGCCTGTTTGGCCACGTCCTCCTTGAAACCACCAAAGACTTCCCCTGGATCACAGGTCCTGGATGGTGGGTGATTATTTGGGACATACCTAGCCTTCAGAGCTGAAGCCAACATTCAGTATTAAGGTATATAAATCCTGTGCAGTTGTTGAAAATTTATGGAATGGAATGTATGCAAAGCAGTGAGGAAAGCAGAACAAGCCAGCAAGAACCAATAACACAGGGATGTTCCTGAAATCTGCCCCTTCAGAGCCACACCCTCGAGGAGGCACGCTGGGGTCCAGGTCCCAGAATTCCCTCACAGCAATGAACATGGCCTTCTCTTCTTTCAAAAGCAGAACAGAGCTCACTTTCAAAGTACAGGTGCTGAGGGTTTTTTTTCTTTAGTGGTAAGTGCATGCCCCCAGGAAGATGCGCAATGGGCTGACATGGCTTCCCGAGCCTTCTCCTCACCATGCAGTTGACATTAAACCAACACTACATTAAAAATTCAATCAATTTCCTCCAGCCGTTCTATTAAGAAAACAAATCTGCAACCGTGTTTGCAGGCTGATCCTTTCGTTGTGTGTTCGGTATTTGCCAAGCACAGCTGTTGGCTGTGGGTGCTGAGGGGACTTGGACCCTGCTCCACGACAGCTTCGAGGTTCAAGCAAGTCTTCAGCGGGAGCCAGAGGTTTGCAGATACAGAGCTGCAGGCAGGTCCAGACCTTCCTGGTGAACTTTCAGGCTTTAAGCGAGTGGCAGCTGTTGAACATGAATTTTGGGGTTGTGTTTGAGGCCGAGGTGACTGACATTTGAGTGAGTGTACTGCATTGCATTTGATGGGTGGGTGGATTTGGCGGATGCACAAGAGCAACGGTGAGCATGTTGGCTCATGGTCTACTTGCCTTCATGCAGCTATCTCACACATAGCCTGAACATGAGCTCTCTGGATATGGTTGACACCATCCCGCCAAGGCGTACTCGTGCACGAACACTGAACAGGACAGCCCTTAGCTGTGCCTGGAGCTCCGCTTTCCTATTTGCCATTAAAGCAGTGGAGAGTCTGGTGTTCAAGGCAACCTTGAGGCAGCCTTCACATTGCAGTGCAGACATATATCTTAAATCCCACTTCGGGGCCTTCACTCTGCCATGCTCACTTCTCCCGGTCTGTTTTCTCCTGTGCACTGGGGAGTTCCTTACCGAGAGAAGAAGAGACTCTGGCTTTTAAATCTGAAAGCTGAGCATAGCAGAGGTGCTTAAAGCTTACAGGGCAGTATGTAGCTGAGCTAATGGGACTGTCTTCCCTCTTGCAAAGTATCTGAGACTCGCATCAAGAGCTGGGGATATTGAAAGATGTTCTAAGCATGTCTTGGGGGTCGGAGTTAACCTCATGGGGTGGGTTGCTGCGTGACGGGGTGAGTGGAGGGATTCATTGTGTAAATCCTCAGACTTTTATGTGCTTAGGGATGTTTAACTGCAGTGTTCCAGCAATGCAGTTTGTAAAAGGTTTGTGTTAAACCCAGGATCAACCTTCATTATAAGCCAAATTATTTTGTGGGTGATAAACATAAAGATTGTTCTTTTCCAGTCTCAGAGAACGTTAAAAAAGATCAGTGTCTTGCACTGGGGTTTTCAGAATGGTTTATCCTAGATATTGATTCAGTTCTCCTGTATTATCCCCCTTGCTCCAAAATGTTTTGTTTCAGAGAGATTATTATGAAGTAAAATTGTGTGATAAAAAGTGCAGTCCACCAAAGCTATGATCCACAAGGCACCTCTTTCCCCATTTCCAACGGACTCTTAATTCTGCTTTAGTCATAGGTGGTATCAGCCCCAGCCTTGTCATTCTTTAATCAGAGGTTTGACACCTGATTAGGGATGTTTGGGATATAGGAGGGGAAAAAAAGAATCCCTCTTGGTGGAGATTTTCAGAAGGGCAGGAAAGCCTCTAGATGGCAGAAGCGTACTGCAGAAAACTCCAAACCTTAATTAATCAACAAGCTGCAGAAGGGTTGTGTGCCAGCTGTGGGGAAAAGGTGCACTGATTATTGACTGGTCCACCGACCTCTTCCTCCTCCTCCAGCTTTAATTGCTGCTGCAGATGATCTGTGCTTCACAGCCACACAGACGCGGTGCCAAACTGGGTCTGAACAAGTTTGCTCATGGAGATAGTTTTGCCTGTCTGCAAAATGACACTGCGGCTGCTTTTTTTTTTAAAGGTGAAGTGAAAGGCTTCTGGCAGCTGGCAGTATTTGGAGTTTGTGATGTCTTCTGTTAGCACTTAATGCCACCCCTGAAACTTCACAAGGTGCCGCATCTCTTATGAGGCTTTGTGACTATCCCCTGGGAGGTGGTCAGCAGTCTGCAGTCCTTTCAAAAATCGAAACCCCAGCCTCTATGTAGGTGGGCAGTACACATTTTAAGGTCTTTTTGACCTTAGAAATAGTGCAGAAAAGTTTCAAGTGCCCTTATCTGTCTGGTAGAGCTGCCAGCATCTCTTGTCGTAATCAGTTACACAAGAAAAATCCGGTGAATTTTGTCACTGAAGCAGAGAAGAAAATCCTTCTGTAAATCTGAGGTTTAAGCAGTATTAATGGCTGACACATCCCTAACTTCTGTGCCTGTGAATGCTGTTACAGCTTGGTCAGGATCCCTCTGCACAGTCACCTTGAGAGAAACCCTCAACTGCTTAGCCTTGCAAGGTGCCAGAGTACCTCAATCTAGAAAAAAGTCCACTTTCTAGCTCTGCAGCCTTACACCTTGGTCTGGGTAGGAAATGATTTGCGATTTCAGAGCTTTCTGTTTCAAAGGAAGGCCTTTTGATGTTGGCTTTTGGTTGCTGATTAAAAGCAATTAGATGGTACTCAAAATACTTGGATGGGTCTTCAGCCCGCCATATGGCAGGCACGTCCTAACCTCCAGGCAGCTGCAGGGATAAAACACAGTCCTTCTTGAGATTTCACTTAGTATTAAATACATAAACCAAAGGGGAAGACTTGAACCTTTTTCTCCCATACTTAGTGGGTGCATGTGCAACACATGTCCAACAAGCCAGATTGAGACCCAGCCCCACAGTTGTATGGGAGTGTGGGACACTCATGAAAGTGGAAGATCCTGGTGTTAGTCCCTGGTTCAAAGCAGCAATTGCTGCCTAAGGCAATGTCTGGCCAGTTTTGATTTGTCACCAGCCCATATTCCTGCCTCAGGCCTTGAAATGAGTGCCCTAGACTGCAGGAGCCCCACAGCCATCACGAATGCCTCCAGATATTTATGATAGCCATGAGGCATCTGAGCTTCAGTTTATCTTCAACAGGATGTCAAGAAAACAAGCACAGGAATGTCTTTGTTGATTTCAGACCATTTGCTTTTGACAATACTTACAAATGGTAGGCTTTTTATGACAGATTTTGCCCACCAAGTCTTCCTTCCTTCCGTGGACCCTAGGCATGGGACAGAAACCAGGCAACGGTCAATAATATAGATTGTAGATCACAGCCTCGGTGGCGTCTCAGCGGAAATCTTGCAGTGAACTATCAAGTGCTGTTTAGCTTTGTACAAACCAGTATCAGTTGTCCCAGGAGATTCTGGGGTTGTGTTTTTTGTTGTAGCAAAAACTGAGTTACTTTCCAAGAGAAACACCAGCTCTGGTACAGGTGGTTCTTGGGCAGTCTCATGCAGTCGGTGGGACTGAAGCCAGTGGGACCTCCTCTATACCATCTTCATACCCATGCTGGTAAACTTGCATGGGTTTGTCTGTATTTTTCTGGGAGTTGCTTACTGACTGATTGTTTACTTGGCCTTCTCTTTTCAAGGTGCCATTTGTAGTTCAAGCAGCAGATTTCACATGTTAAGCAAAGGACCTCAGTACTTGACTTGGAGACTCCCCAAAGTATTGTAACAAGATGTGTGACTACAGTAAAGACAGATATACCCAATATAGCTGGCTAGGCGGCAGTGAAGATGTGGCAGCACAATTTTCAGGGTAGTCTAGCGACTCAAGTAGCTACTCAAGCTCCCCCATGGGCCTGTCTAGCACAAACAGCAGCCTGGGAGACCACAACTTCGCTGCTGTTATTAGCATTCCTGTCTAGATAGGAGCTACTGTCACTATTTCTGCCTCCTTCTGCACCATTTCCAGCATTTGTCCTTGTTCTCAAGACACCAGTGCTAATGACAAGAGACAGAATTGTCTGTCCGTTGCATCTCCCATTTTCTCATCCACACTAAGCGCTAAATCAATGCATCATCATGAGGTTTGAGGGCTGCTAGCCAATTCTTCAAGTACGAAATAGAATCAAGATCTTTGCTGTATTTTATTTAAAAAAAAAAAAAAAAAGGTCCTTACATATTTTAAAACTGATCCGGACTTTAAGCCTGATTTGGCTAGAACTTGGGGAATCACAAGTTATATACCCGGTTTCAGATAGGCTTGTCTTCATGGTTGTATATCATGATATTTTCTTCAGCCTTGCTTTCCAGGAACAGCTGCATTTCAGGGAAAAGTGAGCTTTTTTTTCAGGCATGCTGCGTGGGGCACAAATATTGTAGTTCCTTCAATAGATTCTCCATGTTTTACTTAGATTTTCATAAAGCTAAAGGTAGACCCAGGAGTTTGTACTTCATGTTGTATTTCTGCTGGGGAAAGTTTTACAGTGCAGACAGCTTGGCCAGTGTTTAACAAAATGCCTAGTGCTCTGTGGTGATAAAAATGAAATCCTCAGTCCCATTCACATTTAGAGGACACTTGAATAGCTGTTACTTGAGGCTTGAATTAATCTGAGAGTTTGTGAAAAGAAAACGCATAGTGTATTTTTGGCAGCATTTGATAGTTTTAGAGTACTCATCCCTCTGAGAGACTGTGAAAGGACGTGACAACCTCAGAGAGCAAAACCCTTGAGGGGCTGGGGGGAGCGTTGCCTCCCACCCACGGGCTGTGAAAGTGAGCCAGGGTGCTCACGGCGAGAGCAAAGCTGGGGATGGAAACACGCGCGGGATGGCCCTCCGATCCGCTCCTCTGCTCTGAGGGCCCCCCTGCCACCTGATGCCTTTCACAAAGTCGTTAGGATCTGTGGGTTCTGGTGGGTATTCAGCCTCTGTGAATCCTCAGTCTCACTCCTGTTAGGATTACAGTCTTCTAATTTCACACTTAAATATGCTCGCTGTCTTATTCTTACACTGTCTTTGTTTGCTAACTGAAGCATCTCTGGTTGAGCCTCCCAAGGTGGACATAGCCAGGCAAAGCTTGCTTCTCTTAAGGTTTGAACAAACCTCCACAATTGTAATTTCCACAGAACCAGCCTTCCTTCTGAATCACCACATCCCAGCGTGTTAGGGGCTTGGGGGGGGGGTGGAAATCTGGGGCTGAAGATATCCACAAAAGTCTTTGGAAGCTGCAGTGAGGTTCTGCATTTCCCGATGGGTGTCCTGGGGGTCGTGTGGAGCCACACAGAATGGTCGGTTTGATGGTTTAATGGCCTTTATAGAAACCTAGCCCGAAGAAAAAATAAATCAATCTGACTAAAGCTGTTTTGTACTTTCAGAATTTCATTTGAGAGACCAGAGACCAGTCTGAGTTTCCTATTTTCTCACTGAGGAATTAGCTCTGGGTACCCGCAGATTGCTTCCGTGCTGCCCGTCGTAGCAGCAGCAGGACGACAGCTTTCCTGGGGTTAGAGCAACGCTTCGGTGCTGAGCCCTGAAAGAACACACGCATGCATAGATAGAGGCATCTTCCCTCCCAACCCCCTCAATCCAGTCCCAAAAATGGATGCATAAGGTAAACAATTTATTTACACATAGAGGGGTTAATATTTTCTACTTAAAATTAAGCCCTTTATCAATTCCCAGGTAAGCAAACATATCTCAGGAGCAATGTCACTTCACTCGGATGTTGGATTAGTAGAGAGATATTTAGACAGACAGAGAGACAGATAGATATCTTACCCTATAAAAGCCACATTGCCTTCTTTATGGTTGCAAATTTTAAGTATTTCACAATTACAATGAAGTTATCTTAACTTTGGTCTCCTTGTGCATATAATTTATCTATTATTTCCTATAAAATTATGCGGTATATACAGATGATATAGTTCTAAAGCCTGTTGTCAGGTACTGGTTTTCTGTAGGCCTAGTCTTTATCTCCATGCAGAAGAAATTATGCTTACTTACTAGAAAAATATATAATACTTTGTCTTTCCTTCATTATCCAGTAAGTGATCTTATTCATTATAGAATATTATTATAATATTTTTGTCAAACTTCCTTTTTTTTCCCCGTGGGCTTCATGGTATGTGAATACCTTACAGAAGTTCATTAGTTTTTAACACACTTCTGTGAGGTTAGGAGATATTTCTCATTTTCAAGTGGGGAATCAAGTCAGAGAGTTTAACATCAAAGGTATCAATGACTCTCCACGCCACTTTGACAATGTTTTTAATTCATGGTGTGCAACAGCATGTTTTACTGAGTAGAGCTACTCATGTGCCAACAGCTCGGTTGCAGGGCGCCTTCTGACATTTTAAATTCATTTCTAATCTACACTGAGTTGAAAACTCTTTGAGTGTTACTGCGAAATTGGAGCAGTAAAAATATTGTTGGTCAGACCACAAGTATGGTATGTCGGAGGCTCTGGATACATACACATTAATGTTTCAGTCTTGGACAGAGATAAGATGAAGCGAGTCTTTAACATCCTGGTTGAATGAATTCCTTTTGGGTGAAACTAAGCTAAAGGATGTGCTTTGGAGTTCACCTGATGCTTTCCAGCTCACTGATAGACATTCAGTTCAGCCAACGAGCCTAGCGCTAACCTGGAAACACCTATAACTTGGGCTTTGGTCCCTCAGCGCTAGCTGTTCAGTTCTCCGGATCCATCCCCATCGTGCTGCATCCCTTGCCAGCGCAGACATAGCCCTGGGCTGAAGTCCCGGCTCAACTGCCTGCGTCAAAGCAAAGCTTTTCATGTGTGTATGATTACCTCCAATCTGGCAGAGCGGGGACTTGACCCTCCTGCTACTGCGCTGTGCTTGTGCCCTGACTAACAGGTTCTATTTTTCCTCAAAATATAGATCATTAAAGCCACCTGTGCAATATTTTGACTTGGATAAAGTGTCATCATGCCAAAACATTTTGAGCATCTCTAATTAATGTGCTCTGATCGGAGTTGTCTCTGATTTCAGCTGACGCGGCATGTGCACAAAACAGTGCCCTGGCGCTGCAAGCTCAGCCAGCCAGAAAATGAAGAATACACCATTAGCGGCTCTGAAAGGTCTGGTCGGTGCCGTTTGCTTAGCAGGTGACAGGACCACTGTGGCTGCGTCAGCTGCTGATCCGGTTTCTCAGGGCAACAGTCCGCTGCTGTAGCTAGGAGTCCATCCTCTTGTATTCAGTGCAGATGTTGGGAGGTATTGACAGGGCAAATAAGAGTTTCTGCCAAATGCGCAATGTTGATCCATGCCCAGAATACGTCCAGCCTTGTACTCCGTAACTGTGCTCAGCAGTATGTATCCGTAGGTTGAAGATCGACTGCATCCAAATCTTCTTGGCAATTATATTCAAAATTCAAGCAACTGAATCCTTCCTGACCATGTGAAAATTATAATTTCTTTAAGTCTTATACTCCTTGATGAAATTTGAGTAGATATTCCCTAAGACAGGAAAGAGCACCAGTCTGGATTACCACATCCAGTCAGTTCTGTCCCTCTCCCTAGTTTACCCTGGTCCTTCCTCCTAGGTATGAACGTCCAGAGGTTTTCAAAGGGAAAATTAACAGAATTTTCAGTTATGGACAAAAGAGCATGTCTTTTTTCCACTTAATATTAAAAAGTGGTGCCACTGTTTCAGCTCATATTTTCTTCCCCAACTGTGCAACCTCTCTATGAACAAAATTACATTCAAACCAAGGGGTTCTTAAAAATAATTACAGTTCAACAACATCATAAGAGTCTTCCAGGAAAAAAATGTCAACCTTGGGAAACACGGGGAAACTCTCTATCCAGAAGATTGGGACATAGCACTGTTTTCTTAAATATACAGGAATGTGTACTTTGGGCAGCTGATGTAACTGGGTGCATTGGGTGCATTCCACAGTGAGTGGAAAGCGGTGGCCTCTTAGAGAAGACCAAGATGCTCTTCAGAGCAGAAGCCTGACCGAGGAACTCCAAATAAAGCTTTGTAGAGGTTTTTAATACTCATACTCCTCTTTCTTTAAGGAATTCAATTGGTACACCTAAGTTAGGAGTTGCCTTGGGCTCTCTTTACACTCAGGGGAGAGGAGGCCCCTGCAGAGGGGATTCAGACAAACTGTGAGGACTTTTTCCCTCGTGGATTAAAGTGTTGAAAATTACCTGGATGACTTTATGTTGCTCGCTTCAGTCCTGCTAAGCAAACTCTTCTCTGTGGTCTCACGGTGAGTTTTGTAATATCCTGGGACAGTGGTACATTGAAAACAGTATTTTTTAATGAAGTTCTACTCCTATGATTTTTTTTCTATTTTATCAGCTATAATAGGAATAAGCAGAAGAATTGAAGTACACTTGTGCATCAATCTTTCTGGTGGAACATGGAGAAAATCCTATTTAAAGGGCCCCTTTTATTTGAAATCATATTGTGGCCTTTAATAGACTGAATCTCCTAAGGAGAAAGTTATCTCTGGTACAACTTGTGAAACCCAGGAGCAGTAAATCACACGGATTGACTGATACTCATCCAAGGATTTGAAAACAAACAAAGCATTAAACAGCAGCAACATTGACAAGGATATATTATGGTCTTTACAGCAAGGAGGCCTGAAAACTTAAAACTCATTAGCATGATGCTTATCTTCAAAATGAAGCTGGGGGCCATCTGAAGCTTTACAGATCAGTGAACTTTATTATGATAGCAGGGAACCTGATTGAGGGTTCAATTAGGGATAGAATAGCACAATGCTCGGATAAGTATAGCTTCTCGGGATCAAAGCAGCAGCGCTTCTCTGAGAAAAAAATGTGCTTCTCTACCTTGTTAGAGCTCTTTTGAGTGTTAATACAGGGGACCCGGTGGAAACAGCGTACTTGGATTTTCAAAAGACTTTTTGATAAGAGCCCTCATAAGGGACTATTAAAGAATAATTGAGAGCCGTCGGGTAATGCACATTAGTAAAAATAGGCTAAACTTCTGATAGGCCGATGGGCTCAGACTTTTCAAGGTCTCTCTGAGGAGAGAGACATAAAAGTCGTCACGCAGAGCTCTGAGCAGAGGTGTGCAGCAATAGTTGAAAAGTAAAGAGGGGGCTGGAGTTGTGATAAAGAAAATCGTACAAGGACACTGGGCTACACTTGGAAAAGTGACGCTGAATTCAGGCGGGTCAGACTGGCCCATGCCCTCTTTCCTGATACACATAACCGTGAGCCAAATCGATACAAGATGGAGCAAATGTTTTCCCTGTTCTTTTTCTCCTGCCAGCTCCCTAAGTGTGTGAATTTATGGGTCAAGAGAGGGGATGAGCACAGGGAAGAACCAGGGAGCAGCTTCTGGGCTTGCTCCCAGCGGGGATGCTGGCCATGCCCACTTCAGAGCAGCTCCAAGCAGAATTATACCTCAGCAGATTGTAGGTTAGAGCTAGGCAGTATGATTCCTAGGAGTCTGTAGGCAGAAATGCTTCAAGATGTGCTTGCTGAGTAGGCTAAAGTAGATTTTGGCATGTTCATATCTCATGGTGGTCAGCTCCACATTTTCAGGAGTATTATGTTTGTTGGCCAGTTTTTTTTTAACAAGTTGTGTCTTGCGCAGTTTAAGCACAGATTTCCATCAGTGGATTTTCTTAACAGTGTGGGATCATGGCTTGTATTTGTTGTGGATTGACCATATTAAAAATCGTATTAATAACATATTGTTTATATATGACATTATTAAATGATTCTGTAGAGGCCTGATGTAATAAGGGAAAAATCCAAGTGGGGAGGTTAGGAAAATTCAAATTAATTCAGTGATGTATTCATTTTCATTATTTTAAATAATAGCAAACCAAATATGACTATTTCTTAATCAGCGTAACCCCAGTAGATCTTAAAATGCTTTATAAAGGAGGAAGAGCTCATTATCCTGTCTTACTGGTGGGAAAACAGAGGCACAAAGTAGCAGTTCCTAAAACTAGAAATTAAGCCTTTGTGTTTTGGGTCCCAGGGCTGGGAACTACCTGATAAGCTGTATCTCATAGACACTTTTCCCCCCCAAATGTCTGTGGATGCAAGATATATTGTTAATATAGTTCTTCTGCAGATGTATTAATTTGGATTTAGTGATGCTATATTTTTCTAGCTTAATGCTGAAGTCTATACTCAGGCAAAAATCCCAGCACCAATGGGAACTAAATGCAGTTTCCTGGTAATGATTTCTGGACAGGGCCTGTGTCATGGATAGGACCACTGCCAAGTCAAATGGAATTAGACCTGGCCAAAGAGCAGTGTTTCTGCATTGTAGGAGATTTCATTTTTGAAAGTCTGAATTTGAAAAGAAACATAAAATTTCCAAGCTTTCCGTGAAGGGTGGCTTCCCAGACCTCGTAGGTGTCAAGTGAAGTTGGCGTGCTGCTTGATTTCAGCAGATAACAACTCTAATGAAGTTGTCAAGACTGTTAGTTTTATTGAACACTCTGATAACAGTGACGCCGCAGCTTCTAAGATACCTAACCTGAGGACAGATCAGCAGGAATTAACTTGATGAAAGTCTGTAAAATCTGAAACGTTTCAAATGAATCCTTCGTACTCCAAAAATCTGTATCTTCTGATGAAAAGTTGTGTTGCTGGAAAATTTCTGATAATCTCTGAACATTCCGCTATCCCTTATGGAGCCAGATGTCTATGGGGGCTATGGTAAGAGACTGTGTTCAGGATGAAGAACATTTTATGTCTTTGTTTATTGTGAAGTTTCTTTAATTAATATTTTTTTCTGTAAGTTGGTTCACCTATAATGAGTTAATCACAGTTGGAATGCACAGTAGAACTGTGATGGGTTGAAAAAAAACCAACCTGCTCTTTTGTATGAGCCAAAATTCAGCTCATATTTATGTATGTGTCTGAGCATAACTCGGGATGCTATGGGGACTGAAGATGTGAATAAGATCAGGATCTTAAGCTGTTGCTCCTAAAGGTTATGCAGGAAAAGACTGGCCTGAAAACTAATTAAGATGGCTATGATAGTCAAATATATGAAGGTATCTTAAAATTCTTTATATCTTTCATTTAATATACTGATCATCATGACAATGAGAAAGAAAAAGCCTGTGATCCATGTCCCCTAAGCAACTTAAACAACTTCACTCTCCCTGTTATCTCCTGGTAGGCTGAAGAGAACAATATTTTTCACAGGGCTGGACCATGGGCTGGTCCCCTAACCCAGTACCTCTTATTCTGTTCGATAGCCCTCTTTCATGTGTCAAAATTCAGTAAGTTACCTACTCTGGGTAGAAGTCTGCGATTCCTACATACTTAGGGCTACTGTACCCTCAGTATCATTTGCATTTCTCTGTCTGAATTCAAGAGGTTTTTCACTTAGGGATCCCACAGGCAGACAGCGCTCTGGAAACCAAGCTAGTAGTTATATTGCTACATAAGCAAAGCTTATTAAAGGAAAAAAGTTTTAAAACTAGAAGAACTCTCCACAGTTTCCATCGTGTTTGCAACTCTATGGTACCTTAAGTCATAAGTAAGTACCATGAGTAAAAGAACCTTTTCTAAAATGCTGCTAAAGTGCGTTTGTTGTTCTGTTTTCCTGGGCTTTGACCAGTCGTCAATGCTCAGCAGGAGAGTCAGCTAATATCACAGCATCCTCGACAATCTGAAAAGTTTCACGAGGCAGTTTTTCTCAAGACACAGCTGAAGTTGTATGGCAACGCTGGCTATTGTCTAGGCCAAACTCCTTGCTCAAAGCAGGATCAGCTACAGTGGGATTCTCAGCATCATGTCCGGCCAGGTGTCCAAGGATGGAGGCTCCACAATCTCTTTGGGCAACCTGTTCCAGTGCTCAGTCACTCTCACAGCAGAATATTTTTTTCTTACATTTAAGTAATTCCTGTATTTCAATTTGTGCCCTTTGCCTCTTGTCCTCTCACTGGGCACCACCAAGAAAAGCTTGGTTTGGTCTTCTTCACTCCCACAACAGGTATTTGTGGGTAAGACTTCTCCTGAAACTTCTCTTCTCCAGGTGGAACAGTCCCACCTCTCAGCCTCTCATCATATGACAGATGCTCCGGTCCCTTAACCATTGTCATGGCCCTGCAATGGACTCACTACAGTGTGTCATGTCTTTTGCACTGGGGAGCCTAGTGCTGGACATAGTACCCAGGTGTTTCTCACCAGTGCTGAGCAGAGAGTGATCACCTCCTGTCACCAGCTGCCAATTCTCTGTCAGCCCATTTCTCCAGTCTGTCAAGGTTCCATCCTCATGGTGCCATAACTCAGAAGCTTCCAGCCTTGGTCATTTTGGGAGTCTCCATCTCCCAACCAGACGAGCTCAGATTCTCCCTGTGTCTCCTTCAGTACAGCTGGATGTTCAGGCTCTGTGGGGTCTGTTAGAAGATCTGGACAATCTCTTTCCCATCATCTCTGATGCTGTGCAGTCTGCTGATCTCCTGCAGCTCTCTTGGCGACACAGATCACCCACCAGCACATATCTTCTGCAGGCAATGAGCCCACCTCCCACCCGAGCCGCGGCCCCAGCGAGAGTCCCCAGGCACCCCTGCAGCCCGCGGCTGCAGGGCTGTGTCCTCCGTTTGGAGCTTCATCTGGGCCAAAGCCCTGACGTTACAGGGACGCTGTGACCATGCCACATGGCACATCACCACCACCGCCGCTCAGCCTGTCTATGCTGCCCTCAGCAGAGCTCCTGGCTCTCTTCTGCAGGCACTGCTGCCTCTGACAGCTGCATGCTATTAGGTGGCTCTACGTGCCTTTCCTCCGTGCGGCGTCCCAGACTTCCCTCCATTGTGCTGGTCCCCTGCAGTCATATTGCAAACACCTCGGAGGGCTAACGGACACCATTAATAACTGATTGCAGAACAGTTCCACATTTGTAACACTGAGCGAGTGGGTAGCACCCCACTGGGACTGCAGGAGAGGATTCACTCAGACAAGTGACTGTCTCATCTGGCCATTTTGGGCTATAAAATAAGGGAAATGTTTTCTGTAAAGGAAAAAAAAGGAAATCACAATAAAAGAGCAAAAGTTGTTAGGAGTGAACTACTGTTCGTTCCGATTCCAGCAGGACTAATAAAGGCAAAAGAAAACTTCTGTCTTTACCAGACAAATATTTGAAAGATTTAAATATGAATAAAGGAAAATGATGCAAACTGATGTGGTACATTCTATCAGTTATTACAACATCGTTGCTAGAGACTGAAAAAGCTTGAGAAACCTCGGTGAAGTGGAACAGAGTATGATTTATGCAGGCAAACATGGAATTTGCTTGAAAATTTCCTGACATGGGAGCTAATGAGGTTTTGAACCTTTTTTCATATACTCCTGGGAAGTGGTGCAAGTGCCATCTTATTCCAAAATGCAGGCAGAAGAGCAATGAGAGAGCAGTGAAGTACAGTTGTTTATGTAATACACAAAACTGATACTCGTTCATACTCGACAATTTTTAGAAGTTGCCATTATTGAAATTTGGATGTGAGGCTCAGTTTTGAACTCCGTTGTAGGGCAACAAACTCTCACCTGGCTGTCTGTGGAAACAGATGCAAGGGGCTGAAATACAGGAGCCAATTTAGAAAGAAAGAAGTAGGAAGCAGAGATTGTTTAAACACCTAAGAAATTTAGGGACAACAGTCTGAGCAAAAAACCTTTGTGCTCCAAATTCATTTAGCTTTCAGAACTGGAACTAAACCTGCTTGAAGCACTGGGGCGTCATTGTTTTCTTCTCTTTTTACCTGCTCGCTGTTCTCAGAGGAGGTTAGTTTTAAATGGCCCTGTCAAAACCTAATTGCAGTTTTGTAATGGCTAATTCCCAGGCTATTTAGGCACTGAAGAATCAATTCTGAGACATGTCTAAGAGGGGTTTGTTAAGGGATGGAGGATGCTGCTGAGATCAATCAGCTTCCTAGTTTTTTAAATCACACAGGAAATTCAGGTTAAAATCTCTGTTCTGGTTGATTGATCCCATGTCTCAGGGAAGTGCCCTCACTAACCACCTTTATTCTTGCAAATTTGTGACTCTGTAAATTAATTAAATGTGCATTGGGTGAGAAAGGAAGACTCACATTGAAACCCCAACTCACATTAGCCTGTGGTGCGGGGACTAGAATAAGGACTTCTGTCTTGGTCTCCTACATCTCAAGTGAGGGCTCCAGTCATGGGCAGTTCCAGGTGGGACACATACAACTTTCTACCGGTCATTTCAGGCACCACCTACGGGTCTGTACCTAGCTGGGAGACAACTCCTAGTTTGAGAATCTGGCTTGAAGGTGAATGCTCCAAAGGGCTAGTCGCAGGGGGGAGCAGCTGGATTTCTCACATCACCAAAAGCCTCTCCAGCTTGGTGGAGATGGGAAGACAGAGGGTGCACCATTGGTGACCAGAACAGAGGGGACCCATGGGGATCGAGGACATGACAACATATGTGCTTTGTAAGACTGGAATCAAAATATCTTTACTGACAGCTCGAAGAAAAGCTTGTGACTGCTCCTGCAACTGAGCCAATCTTTCTTGCATCTTCCATTAACTTCACAAAATTTCATTTTTTTTAATGCTTGAAAGATCAACAAGCTGAGGGTTTGGAGCAAGGAAAGAAAGGCTCAGGCTAGGAATGTTTAAATTTGGCTATTTTAGGGTCGTGATATTTGTTAGTATGTGTATTTATTTGGTGTAGATCAGGGGAATGGAAAATTGTTCAAAGCCGGATTCAAGATAACTGATGGCTGGACCAAGATTCCTTCCTCAGGCAGAGTGCCTACGCCAATGCTGAATTTTAAAGGAGTGATGGGGAATGCTTCACATATGCAAGAGCTGGGCTAGAGAACTGAAATTCTTTGCTAGGTGATCCTGCATTAGCCTAGTGACAAGAAGCTTCAGGACTGGTTAATGTTTTTGCTGTACTCAACAGACTTTTTAGGGAGAACAGGAAAAGAAAATTGTAACAAGGAAAAGTCAAGTAATCTGCCAAATATATGGGAGATTTTAAAGTTGTTCTTATAATGCTACCCTTAGGAAGCATTTCTTTACTGAGAGAGTGGTCAAACACTGCAGCAGACTTTCTAGAGAGGTGGTTGATGCCCCAAGCCTGTCGTGTTTAAGATGCATTGAGACAATGCCCCTAACAACATGCTTTAGGTCAGCCCTGAAGTGGTCAGGCAGTTGGACTAGATGATCATTGTATGTCCTTCCAACTGAACTATTCTATTCTATTCTATTCTATTCTATTCTATTCTATTCTATTCTATTCTGTTCTAAAATGTCAGTATATTGTTCACTGCTTTATCAATGTTCTGCGGTTTACAAACACGCTGAGTACAACTGCAGCTTTCTGCTGTAAGTTAGGTGCGCACTGAGGTGAGTCGGTGAAGGCATAGGTATTCAACGCTTCATTCAAAGTCAAACAGCGGAAATATTGCCCTTTAATTCAGTGAGAATTGGAATGGACCCTGCCTAGAAATAACCAAATATTACTAGTCTATCACCTATTTACATTTTTTATACAGTTAAAGTAGTTGATAGTACTACTGAGAATGAGAAACAGGGAATATATTTACTTTAAATTCTCTCTTTTCTTTTTACAAAAGCTTCCCATAATTGTCTTTGATTTACCCTTTTGAGGTCCAGAGGAATGATGTCACAGGTGGATTTCCATCTGTCCAGCACCTGGCAGATAGTATGAACAAAGAGAAATACCTGCGTGATAACAGAATACTGTAGAAATTTAAGTGAGATGTGTCTGCAAGGGATGGATATCCACCAGTCCCATCTCCACTTACTGCTGCTCGGTCCTTCATTGTTCTATTTGTGAGCAGAGGGCAACTCCCCTGTAACTGCATAAATTAGAGCAAAATAGCAAAATTTAGCCAGGCTTGTGCTGCACAGCTCCAGGTCAAAAGAATTCAACCATGGCATGTAAATCAACACATAAGGAAATTCAAGTCCCATCAGAGTGTGGTTAGATTAAGCCCAAAAGAAAAAAAAGGCACTCTCATCTCTTGTCATAAATAATTATCCCTTTAAATATAGCTGTAGACATTCTCATTAGCAATATAAATATATATCTAATTCAGTGCTCTTCTGGTGGGAAAGAAGAGAATGAGAGAGAAATGAAATCACGAAGCCCAGGTTTTAATCACTTTTCCCAGCCCCTGCCAAGAGTGATTTCAAAGTCCACCGTACCGTGGTAGCATATTCTGAAGGTGCTTTTATGATTTTTCTCCCTATCGAGAAGTAGTCCCAGGGGTGTCCTTCTAGCCCTGCCTGGATAATTTCTGTGCTAGTTCTTGACAAAAATTGGACAGTATGCCATAGAGAGTTTGGGAGGCGGGGGGGGGGACGGGGGGGAAGGGGGGAAGAACGAATTTCCTTCTTCAATATCTCAATCACTTCAGTCTTTTAAAGTAACATCGGGAGTGAGAAAAATGTATCAGTAATTTCTTAGCAAAAATCCGCTCATGCTTTCCATGAAGAGCGGTAGGCACTGAATGGAAGCCCAGGAGAATTGCTTCCATTTTAAAACTCCGACTGGCTCACTCGTTCAGGCATAGACAGCATTCATTCCCCACTAGAAAAAGTAGCAGGGCTGAAAATCATAGAAGCCATTTTATTTACTAGCCTAGCAACAGTAGCATGGCACTTGAATATAGTTGCAGGTATCCTGTTTGACCAAGAATTAGCTAACTGTCGCTTACTTGTTCAAGAAATAAAATAAGAAGCTGTGAAACCTGAATATGTGAGATACTTGCATCATTTGTTTAAGAGAGAAAATAAATCGCTGAATTATAATTTGATGGAAATACCACCAAACTGAAAACCTAGTAGGGGCTTTTCCCATTCCCCATCGTCAAGGAAGAAAGAAACCCCACATAGTTTTGTTTAGTACTGCTTGCACGTTTTTACTTCATCTAAGTGTGATGTTTAGCTCGTACTGGGAGAATAGCTGGTTATACCAATTGCCTGGAGCTCTGCAGATGTTGTTCATTGCATTACTCGCTATACTGTGTCTCACATATTAAAAGTCCTGTTCCAGGTTCCCACTTTCTTAACTCTGCGTTCACATTCTCAATATGCAGTAGGCTGCAGGCACATTTTTGCACCTATAATGAGTTATCATCTCTCTCTGGGAATACAAGCAGTGAACAGAGCGTTCCTTCCGTCACATCGCTAATCTTTCTGGAGAGGAGGAGAGATGATTAAACTTACTCTCTGTCATCATATGGATGTTGAAAGACGTTCTTCTCTTTAACTTCTCATTTGTCCTCGAACAAGCCAGCAATTGCATGTGAAGCTCTCTCGTCACATAATTAAATATAAATCCAAGTTGATGCTTCCCCAACATCTAGTAATGGGGCGGTTGTTAATATAAGGTTGTTTATTTCCTGCTAATCAGCCACTTGCCTCCAGTAGGAGCAGCATTGTTAGTCTTTGTCAAATGATTGTGTAAACTGTTTATTGAAACAAATCCTTTTCCAGCCATGAAAACAGCTCTCTATTTTTGCTCTGGTCCCTGTGTGTAGCTTCACTCAGGCCATACTTGTGTCCGTACGTTTGATTTCTTTGAGAAGGGTGTATTCAGAAACTGCTTGGTGGAAGTTTGCAAATGAAGCAGCCTATGCTGTATTTACAGATGAGAATGCAGAGGCTGAAGATAATTTTATCCTATTTCTGATTTGATGCACTTAATTTTTCTGTCAGATTTCCAGAAATTCGCACTGGCAGAGTATTTGGATAAACTAAGTAATCAAAAGAATTTAAATCATGAAGCTATTTTTCTTCTCCGTAGAAGTGTTTACTCCAAACATAACTCAATAACATCCAGTTTTTCCTACTTCTGTGTTATAAATACTGATTTTCCCCTCCAGTCTAAAAATCCAGTCTCCAATCTTAAAATTCATCTGAGCTTTTGTTCCGATTTCCAGCATCGTCAATAACCCCTTGCCAGCCAATTTGGTTTCTGGATATGGCATCAGATTGCACATATTAGTGTGGTTATGGTTTCTGTGAGTGTTGTAAATATAAGATTCCAGCCTGACTTTCAGAAACTCCACCGGTGCATGATCGCTGCAGCCCAGGCTGCCTCCAATCTTGATGTCACTGATTAGCTCACTTGTGTTGGTGACCAACAGGTCCAGTATTGCATCCCCTCTGGTAGGCCTGTCTATTACCTGGCTTAAGAAGTTATCTTCAATGCATTTCAGGAGTCTCCTGGATTGCCTGCAGCTCGCCGTGCTACTTTTCCAGCAGATATTGGGGTGGTTGAAGTCCCTCAGCAGGATGAGAGCCTGCGAGCGCGATGCCTCCTGTAGCTGGAGTAAGAAGGTTTCATCAATAGGCTCCCCTTGATCACGCAGTGTGTAGTAGACACCTACCACAAGGTTCCCTTTGCTGACTTGGTCTCTAATTCTTACCCATAAGCTTTCAACCTGCTCGTGGCTATTCTCCAGTGACAGCTCTTCACACTCTGTCCATTTCTTGATGTAGAGGGCAACCCCTCCACCCCTTCTTCCATATGAAATGAAGGGGAAGTTTCACAAACTGACAATTAGAAAAAAACCTTAACTTGGAACTTGCATAAATATGATTCTTCAAGACAGAGTATACACAGGACACAGAGGGATAATTCTGGAGTCATATGGACTATTTCAAATCAGTAAACTGTCCAGTTTGAGACCTGTATATTAAGAAAAAATCTGTTCCAAAAAGCTATTATATTATAGGAATGGTTAAATGCTGGAGCAGCTTTGCTGGAAGAATTGTGAAATCCCATTCACTGGAGGTCTTTTAAAGCAGCTAAAACAAATATCTTTTAGGCATGTCTGGCATAGTTTGTACTGTCTTGGAGCAAGAGGAGAGACAAGGTGAATCCCCATGATCTTTCTCTCTGAAATGGCATGTTCACTAAAACATTCAAAAAAATTCATTAAAAAAAAAGTTTATTTATAATGTACGTCTGCCATGTCCATAGACCAGCAACAGTGGCAAGTTCTCAAGATCTTGAGAACTATACCAGCTAGAGGTTTATAATGATGTCTCGCCTGTAGAATTAACACCCTGCTGAAAAGCATGCGTGCAAGAATTACTGTGCCAGCAGACAAGTGTTCCCTCCATCCTGCTCATGCAGTTTCAATTTACGATCAGTTGAATTGTCTTAATCTTAGCAATAGATATTTTGAATTCATTTGCAGGTGCTGATATTATTTGCCAAATACAACAGTTGCGGTTCAATGTTCTTCTGACTATGACAAAGAAACGACTGATGAGGGGATTTTCAGTGAGTATTTTATGCGGTTTAGCCTGTAGCACTGTACAGATAGAAAAGCTTTAACGAGAAAGCTGTATTGCTTTTTTATATGTTGTACCTTCCTGATACATATTTCAGAGCTTTGTGAAGTAACTCTGGCAAGCTATTTAGCTTTCAGACTGACCACAGCACAACTCTGCTAGCTTATTTATACAGTTGTGCAAGTGAATATTTTATGCTGGCAATTATTATTCAAGTTCTATGGAAAATCTACAGCATTTATTCCACGGAATGAGTTTTGGGGCTGGGGGCTTTTTTAGGCTCCTGTACTGCTTAGAGTAAGAGTTACTTGTTCTGATTTCTTACACCTCCGTGTTTTAAAGCATGGAGAACTAGGGATGAATCAGGCTACTGCAGTCAAGTGGAATGGCTACGTGTATCCGTGATTAACACAGAGCTTTTTATATGATCATATCTAATTATCTGGAAGCTAATGTTTTTCTCTGTGTCTGTTTTAGTAGTTTCTAGTATTTTTTTAAAAATTTGTAGACCCCTGGCAATCTTCCAGTGAAGTTCATCTCCCTGAAATAGGCTTCTCAGTCCTATCATGGACCTTTTAGTTCCCAGCTGTCACAGGGTCCTTATCTACTTCCTTATCTGTTTATTTTAGCCAGCTGGCCCCTTTTTACATCTCTGATGGAAAGACACAGAAAGGAATCAGTTTTTACAAGAAGTGCACAGTTTTCCCAACCTAGCAACGCTAATATTTTTCTCTTGTAGCAGTGTTATTCATACTACAGATAGAGGAAGAGCAGCACATGGTTTCCACAGTCTGTCTTAAAAGCCGAGTCCTGATAATGAGTTTCCAAAAAAACCCCTAAAAGAAGATGAATTCTCTTCTCTCTGCAATAAGAAGGCTACAGTCATCCCCACTTAACTTTGCTTCCTGACCGAGACAGTTTCTGACACACATCTTCACTTTGCAAAGCTGGTGCTGATTTTGTAGTTGTATAAAGCATTAATTAATCTAGGTTCAGAGGAGGCTGCACATGCTCATGGAAGAGAAAAATAGACCACATAGAAACCCATGTTTGGATTAGGATGTCCTGTGCTGACAATGCCTGCAGTCTGGCAGAATAATAGCGGAAAATACCACACATGCTTGCTATGTTCTTACTTTTCTCCAAGTCTCTGTTTATAGCTGCTGTTAAAAGAGAAGATATGGGTCTAGGGAGACTTTTGGTCCAACCAAACACTGCTCCTCTTCTCTGTTTAACAGTTGTGCCACAAAAGTCGTTACTGCCACATATGCCATGCAAAGTAAGAAGAATTTTCAGACTTTTTTTAGCAAAGTGAGAGCAACTTCTGCAAAAGATTATGATCTTCAAACATTAAAAGAAGCTATATGGAGTCTATTTTTGAAGAACCTAATTTGGATGCCCATGTAATGTCTAGATGCTCTCCATAGCAGTGAGCGAGCTAAACCATTCAGGCGGACAGTCAGAGCAGGATCTTCCTTTGGGTGTTTCGAGTAACCTTTGGAGAAGCTTTTTGCTTTTCCTTACTAGAGGGAGCCTATGGGGCCTAACTGGGGCTGAAAGCTACATGTGCGAATGTCCCTCTGAGGGCCACATTCAGCTTTCAGGTATGATGAGACACTGAGACTTGCTCGCAACAGACGAGGGCCAAAGGGGCCTGGCTGACTCCATGGCTTGCGTGCAGAGAGGTAATGCAAAGTTAATGCTGAGGTCCATGAATCAAGGCAGTCAGAAAATTCCTTTCTGGTTTTATTTTGTTTTCTTTTCTTTTCATATCACCTTCTCTTCACCCTCCTCTGCACAGAACTGACCCCAGGACACAATCTTGTACCACTGAAATCAACAATAGGACTTTAATCAACTTCAGGGAATATCACACCCCATGTTCATTCAAGTCTATGGCAGCTTGAATATCCATCCTGCCCTGAGAGATAATGTACCATTCCTATCCAATTTCCTACACCAGCTGCAGGGGCTCTTTCAAGTTACTGCCTTCACATCTCTTCCATTTCATCTCTGTTTTCTTGCCACTGTTGAGTTCCTTTCCCAGAATACCACTCCAACACATTTACGGTGGCTTTTGCAATGCTAATTCCATCTTTGCCACCCAGTAAAGGAGCACTGTAACTTTAAATGATAGAGTTCAGAGTGTGTCTGCTCAGTTTTTGTGTAAAGTATATCCAGAGCTCTTCTTTACCATAATGATTCACCTTCATGTCAATCCAATGCATTTAAAATCTGCCTCCAGATAATGGGTTCATGGTGCCAGGTCATTATCTGGCCTCAGAAAAGCCTCAAACTTCATATTGTAAGGGAAATGTCTGTGCCACCTAACAAAACAATGAAGTTAACTTCTTAAAAACGCATTTTTGATCCCTTGTGTTTCCCTGCCAGTCCCCAAGCCTCTAGTTTGTGGTTTCACCATGTAAGGTATAGACATTGGTCTTGCTGGATCCCTGAGGTTCCATATTGTTCTCAAATAACTTCTTGGCTATCTGTTAACTAATTAATTCTACAGCCACAATAAGAAAATGAAATTATCTGTGGCCACAGAAGTCTTTCAAAGAGTTGTATGGATTTGCTACAAACACTTAAAAGATACTTCTTGGGAAAGTTCATTGCAGTCTAAATCTCTCAACCTGAATTTATTGAAGCTAACATTAGTCAAGACTGACCCTTTCCTTATTAGAAATCACGAGAATCACAATATGCATCGCTCTGTCAGGTCAGTGCTGACAATCAACCACCCTGTTCAAACATCAGGTGCTGAGGGCAACTCCAGGCATGACGCTTGGGGTATCTTGTGTGATAACATGTACCCCAGAAGCCCCTGCAGTAGTCCTCATCCCAAATCTTGATTTTCCATCCTAAACTGTACGGCACCATGATATAGTGTCCACCCAGGGAAATAATCTCACCTTTAAGAGCCATAAAGGAAGGGAGCCCAGAACCTGGGTGGGCAGCCCAGAACCAGAGCTCACACTTTATTCCTGGCAAGAACCTAAATATGTTAGTGTGTGACGTCAATCACACAGGCTATAGGCAAGCAGCAGACCCTATAGTCTCCCCCCAAAGAACAGCACTTGCATGAACATAAAAGTACCCAAAGTTCTGGAGAAACAACAGGACTCTGTCTTTTCGGGGGTGGTGAGGGAGGGTATGTGCAGTTGGGCATTGAGAGGAGAAAATCAAGTTAGGGTTTAGACACTGGGATTTGCTTGCCTCCACGTGTTCAGTTCTGTAATATTTCAGAAAGTTCCAGGGAACACTGTCATGAGAATACCTGTACCTGTGGCTGTACAGAAACCCCCAAGAGAGGAGCTCTCTCATACAGGCACCTGGAGAAGACAATGCCAGACGTCTCATCAGGATACACACACTGCACGTTGTGCCTCGCTGACAAGTCCTTTTCAGGAAAAGATCCTTGTGTAGGGGACCCCTGTGAACGCCGGGCTGGGGAAGGCAGGCTGGCCTCTGGAGGTGCGGCAGAGGGGAAGGCAGCAGGAAGCGGGTGGTGCGAGCAGCATCAACCAGACAATGAGCTGGCTCTGGCGTGGGGCAGCTCCGTGTGGGTCCTGGCTGTTTTCGCTTTTGCCTGGCACTGCAGCAGGCAGGAAGGGAGAATGAAAGGTCAAGCTGTTGGCAGCAACAGAGGTGGAAAGCTTGAGGCATCAGGGATGCTGGGCTCTGAAAGAAAAATGCTTTCTGCCCTACTAAAGACAGATCTGATTTGAAATATGTATATTCATGAATTCTGAGTGTTATCTTTGTGCTATATAGTGCCAAAAGGCAATGTAGTGCCTTCTCCACCTGGCTTCTGCTCTCTGACGGCAGAGGACCTTGGTTAGTACTCTGGGCAGGCAAGAGGTTTGGTCCTGGGGAGTGGCCGTGTACCTTGCCCTTCTGTGGAGATAGCCTGCTGCGGGATGCTTCCATGATGTGAAGGACCTACCATCTGGGAGGGCTGCCTTTGTGACGGTGCAGTCAGGCCAATGTGAGAGATGACTGAGCACCCCGCATGGACCGTGTAGCTTCACGGAGAGCAACCACACATGGTTGCCAGGGTGTGATGTGACAGCGTGAACATGCAGGAAATTTGATCTTGCGGATAGGGCTGGAGAGCAGCCTGGATACAGTATGAACCGAAGAGCCCAGGGAATTAGACCACCCTCCTTGCTCAAGTGTTTGAGCCATGTGCAGCCTGAGGCACCCATGATTACCAAAATGTGGGATTGAAGAGGAAATACCCTGTGAAAGACGACAGCTTTGAGTGGTGATATGAGGGGAAAGTGCTGGCGCGGCACCAGCCTACTTCTGTATCTGGTCCTAGTCTTGTCAGCAGGACTTATTAGCTTGGGCACAACGCCACACTAATGCTGCTTTTGGACCCATGCTAGATTGTATCTGGCCATTTCAGAGTGTTAGTAGAGGCAGTATGGTTCAGTTTGCTCCTTCCTGCATAGACGTGCCCTGAGGGGGTTGGAATAGAATGGAATTTACACAGGAGACCGTTAAGTTTTAATCACAGAAATCTACCAAATTATATTGACTAATAAGTGGTATAGCTCACTTCTGACTGAAATTTAGTAGGGCTAGTATCCTTTTAGCAAGTCCAAGGACACTTCAATTATTTTCAATCAAGCAAAAAGTTCATTAATTTGCCAAGAATCACACATGCATGTGATTTACAGTGTGGTAGATTAAGCTTGAATATCAAATGCTCAAGGCGCATACCGAACGCAGCACTGAACCTGCAAGGGATTGACATAAAACAGTGCTGAGGTCAAGTAGTTACACAATGCAGCTCCCTAAGAACAATGCAGCTCACCAAGAATTCTTATATTTATTTATAATCTTCAGTCATCCCTTCTTTAATATCTCTAGAAAAATTAATCAATCTGCTAGCAATTCTCCAAAGAATAAAGACGCATTTTTCTTAAGGCAATTTAAGGCATATGGTCCCATTGGGAGGGAAAGGGATTAGATTAGAACACCAAAAGCAAGTGTTTGAAATTATGGTTTGAAAGACAAATTCACAGGGGGGAAATGTAAGGGGGTAAAAGTGTACAATAGGGCAATTAAACAAGAAGTTCACAATTAACGAAGTAGAGGTAGTAACAATGTATTCTAGTCGTGTTTGACATGTACATAGCTGGGGTGACTGAGTTTGCGTCTAAAGTTGGAATTTCATTTACAGTGTCTCTATAGAGATGTGCACGTATGTAGATATTTGTGTGCGCGCGAACACACACACACACACACACATATATGTATGCAAACAACTCTGTGTCCTAGTACCAGCAAAGTTGCGGATGCTCTGGGACTGTCCAGCTGTGCAACAGATCCAGCAGGAACTCGAGAAACGTGTTTCTGTTTTAGAGGTTGCATTAGGACAGCAAGAGTAAGTATTCCAAATCCAGGAAATGCAAATGTTGCAAATACCCAAGGGTGCTTGGAGGTGGCTGAAATATAAGACTTCTGGTCCAGAAGGTGGTACTGGATGAAATATGCCAAATTCAGTAAGTTGGCCATTTTTTTTCAGTGAAATGCTCTAACTAATGCATTACAGTTAGCTTTCTGTTTTCTTGTATTAAATACCAAGTCCTGGAATCCTTCCTCACCATCTTCACAGTGAATACCCTGATAACTAGACTCATGCCCTCATATTTTCTATATATATGTACTTAGTAAGGCAGTCCAGAGGGCAACAGCTTCACCAGAGGAAGGAGCAATGCCCTTCTGCAATGGCAATGCTGAGGTACTTTTCTGGAAAGCAAGAGACTTTTCTTTCCGCTTTGGTTGGGGAAGGAGCTGAATCAGTGTCTCTCCCCCAGGAAGGTAAACTCGTTGGAAAAAAGCAGAACAAAGAGGAGCCATCACCCACGTGTCCCACCGTGGAGCCCAGCTGCTTACACTTCTCTGAAACTGTCCTTTAAGTAAGACTGATAAAGGATTAAAAATGTGGATCCCTAAAAGAGTTTAGAAGTGAAGTGAGCTTCAAGTTACCCAGTACTATCTGAACGGAGCTGCCTCTGGAAGATGAGATCTTTGGTGTTGAAACCATGATCTCATTCTCCTAGCGGTCAGCTGGAACACAAGGTGGTCATGACTGTGATGTTCCTGAGAGTCACACCTTTCAGCAGAGCAGCACAAGGTGGCTGGCAGGCCTGGCTTGCCGTCTCCTTTTGCGGCTATTTTACCTATTGCACAGTAGTCTTATACTGTTTTCCAAGTGATTCTGTATTTTATCACAGATTTATTGCGGATGAAGTAAAGCGTTGCTCCAGGGAGTGTGTATGGATTGCAGAGCTCTAAGGCAGCACAGGGAACAATGGAAAGATTTGGAGACTGGTCTTTGGAAAGAGCTCACTGCGAGAATGAAATTGTTCCTTAGCAGCAGCAAATAAACTAATAAAATGAACAAGGATACAGTTAACAAGCCAAGGCCAAGAAATAGAAAAGGTGCCAAGAACAGAAAACTTAAATAGAGGGAAACGTCACAAGAATCAATAAAATGGGCCAGAGAACTGTGTCTTTCTGCATTAAGTGATGCAGACAGTGTGAAACAGATGCTATTTCAATGTCATCAGCAACTTGACAAGCTGGATAAATAATTGTTGCCAAGAAAAATAAAAGCATGTGCTGTCAGTGTGGGTGGTTGCCATGATTGCTGTGGCCTCTGGTTCAAATGCAGTTACAGAGATGATGAAAAAGAAAATAAATATGGAAGTGTCTGCGGAAAAACAATTAGCTTCCCACAGATGGGCCTTCGGCATACCATAAATTGTAGCTCCCTTTTTCATCATTTGTTTGGGTGGCAACCTGGGAAATAATAAAAGGTGGAGAATTAAGGTGCAGCCATTTCCTGAGTCCTTTCTGTAAAAGGGGAGAAGCTGTTGGTGTGGAAGAAGAATTGTTATGAGGAAACTGCAACAGAAGTTGCAAGATGGCAAGACACCAAATTTCTACTCAGCTGCCACTGAAAGTGTCAATGACCATGGCGTTACTGATATGTCGTTGGTAAGGTCTCTTTAGGGACCTCAAATTCTTCTTCCAGGCATTTCTTCACTGGGACTTAGCCATGCAATGTGGTGAGGGGCTCAGTTCATGCATAAGCCCCCTGAGGATCCATGGAGAAGGCACTTCAATGCCTTCAGGTATCCCTCTTGGATAATACCGGGATATCAGCTGTTCATATAAAACATCAGAGGAGGAAGAACAGTAATTCTTTCTATTCATTGGAGAGCCCTTGCTCAGGTCACTTGGTCTAGATGTTGGGTCCATTCCCATCTTTGTCTAAGGAGATTAATCCCACATCTACAACCTCTTGGGTGAAAATAGTGCCATCTTCTATGCAGAATCATAGACAGGATCACCTGAATATCTGTGTTCATTCCCTACACACATCCTCTAAATCCTATAAGAGCTGAGAACCAGAGCCAGATTTATATTCATGTCAATTCCACTTAAATCTTACTTTAGGAAGGTGAGAGACAGGAAAGACGTGCATTGAGTCAGTCACTTGCACATCTTGTCTCTATCTCAAGGACAAACGATGTGTTTTTTACATTCTCTGTCTTCATTTTCAATTCCTTAAGCTTTTCAGACATTGAAAATCTTCATCTCAGTCCCTGAGCAATTTCACTTACATAAATACAGAAGTGGATGTCCGTATCTTTTGTTGCGGTTCCAGATAATCTGTAGGGTAAATTGTCAGTAACAAAGCAATCAGTGAGTGATCATCAAATGAACGGATGGATGGGGCTTTGAGCAGCCTGGTCTAGTGGGAGGTGTCCCTGCCCATGGCAGGGGGGGTTGGAACTAGATGATCTTTAAGGTCCCTTCCAATCCGAACCATTCTGTGACTCTGTGATTCTGTGAATGGCAACGTTGTTCTTTACTCATGACACTTTGTGTAAGAAATCAAGTCTAGCTGCAATTACTTGGGATGCTGATTTGTTATGCGTACTGAATGATGGGTGAAGAAAGAGAGCATAAAACTTTAGACTACCAACATGATTCATCCAGTTACACGCCTTCCTTACAACCTTATAAAAATAACATTGTAATAAACAGCAACGATGCCAGCATAGCTAGAGGAGTGATAGAAAAGCTTAAACTCTGCTTTAGGATTTGGTGTAGGACAAAATTCCAGGCTGTTTGTTGATTCTTGATCTGGAGCTGGAATCCACTGAAGTTGGCTTTACATATTTTGACTGGAAGGAAGCCCAACCACAAACCATACATACAAATTGTCAGTGTGGCCTTGTCCTACTTAGGACAAATCTGCTGGCCGGGCAGGGCCACCCTTGACAAAAGAGCAGATGCAGCACAAGTATGAACCGCGGGCAGGGTCTGGGGTCCCTGTCAGGAATGGAGCAGCTGGCAAGTGGCTTGGCTCTCCGGTGTCAATGTGACGCAGGAGGTGTAATTTTGAAATTTTCAGAGGATATTACCATTTTTTACCTCAAACCAGGACAGGCTTGCCTGAAATTTCTTAATGTTGAAGCCCTTAGCCATTTTTCTTTTTAGGAAGAGAGCTGAAACCTCTTATGGGAACGCTTTTGAACTTCAGCAGCCAAAACCCAAGCTCAAGGCTTAGCTTCACCCCCATCCCTACGTGGGTATGATGATCTTGCTCCATCATCGATGTAGATGAAATCTCATCCCCAGGGTTGACTCAGATCACAGGTTTTGGATTGCTCTCTGGTTTTGTTCCCAGACCAAGCAGAAATGTCAAGTGTTTTGTTTCAGAACTTTGCTTTAACATCAGTAGAACAAAACCAAAGCTCCAACAGTAACACCTATTGTTCTCTTTGATGATTTAAAAAGAGTAATACTCTTTTCATGAACAGAGCAGGCAAAGAGGCATATTTAGTGGCCAATTTGGAACAAGGAAGGTCTCAGAAGATTTAGGGGAGGACACCTGATCCCTATCTACTCCTCCTCAGAAGCCACTGTTTCACACAAGGCAATATGGTTAATGCTTTTCTGATTCTTGAACGCCTGCCCAGTTTCTCTGTGTGATCCTATCACTAACATTGATAAATAGGTCTGCCTAAAGCAATAAGGCCACAACATATTTGCTTCTTTGAACTAGAGTAATTCTGCTGCCAAGCCAGAGCTCCTAGCCTTTCAAGGTTCATCTAGCAGTTACATGTATATTGACATTTCTTTTTACCTCAGGCCAGATGAGGGAGAAACAGTTTCTTACTTTGTAAAGCACTTTTCTTCCCACTGTGTGACAGCTTTTGATACTGCATTTGGGAAGGAGAGTGAAGGTAGTTTCCGCAGAGATAGAGAGATCTTCAAACTTTTCTGTTCCCAAAGAGGAAAGCCACACTTCATTCAAATAAACAGGACCAGAAATACGTTTAAACTTGCCTTTCCAGCAACCTGCAGTGCCATTCCTTTGAGAGCTGCTTTCTGAACTTAATCAAGATCCTTCCCAGCCTGTTTGCAGATTCCCTGTGCAGAACAGCTCTCCTTAATGCATTGCTTTGGTATGCGTTACTTTTTCGTATCAGATCATCCAAGACTTTTTGAGAAGGACTTATGAAGAAACTGCAGTCCATTTCATCATCTCCTGTTCAGAGGATTTAGTTGTAATACTGCAGACAAAGGTTTATGTGTTATGAAAGCTTACACTTCTGCTACATTGCTCAACAGGTTTAATTCTATTTTATGCAACTTCATTTATGTGGAAAGAAATCTAGGTCAAGCTTCTTTCTCAGAAGAGTAAATTCTTGGTAACAGCCTGAATCTGATGTCTGCCTAAACGAGTATTTTTATCTTATAGTGTAAAGCAGATACCTATATGCCTATGAATTCTGTTCTTGGTGACAATATGCATGATATGTTATATTCCCAATTCTTCAGCAGAACCAATTTCAAGCAGATTTACCTACTAAAGGTCTGACCTCCCTGCGTCCCCCTTACTCCCAGCAAGGCAAATCTCTTTTTAATGAAAGGCTGATGCGGAGTAAACAGTGTGGCATCTCTTCATCTTTTCTTATCTCACCAGAACTTTTGGGATCTTTTTTTTTTTTGTGTGTGTTTTTACTGAAACTTTTAGGAATGAGGAATTTCAGCATTAGGAACTTCAAGCAGAGGCTGGGAGAACAAGCCTAACAAGAAGAATTATGTGCTCTCTTCATATAAGCTTATTCACTATTCCTGTATTAAAGGTGTTATGTCTGATATCATTTTGATCTCTTGAGTTTAATGCAAGGCAGAGACAAGCAGAGTGGAGTTCACAGTGTGGTTCATTCTAGTCTCTGTCAAAAAGGGGCTGTGTCAGAGATGTGCTAATTTCAATATATTTTAATCCACTAGTGATAGCATAGCAGCAGTTAGAGGTGGAGTAGACCTACCAAGTCTTGCCTCTGATCTATACCCATGGGCTAACGCAGGGTGTTTATCATACATTTTTCGAGTCTTGCCCTCTCAAATTTTAAATATAGCTTGATTGGCAGCTAAGTGTTGTCACTTGTCACATTTTTAAGAGTTGTTAGGGGCAACGACAATTACATAGGGGAACTGCGTTTTAGAAACGTGGTGGAAATGCTTCTATTTTGGGCTCCAGTAGACTTTCTCCCCCAAGGGAGGTAGAGAAGGTTGGCAGTATAGAAGAACAGTTGTAAAGCTGGAAGAAGGTGTTGGAAGATCCAGATTAGTTCTTGTAAAACCTGTCAGTTCAAGAGATTGATGTTTTCTTTCAAAACAAGCTCCTCAAAGCTGTGAGTAGTGTCTCTCTTTTATAGCATACCCATGTGTTCTTGAGAAAGAATGAGAACCAGTGAACCACAGAGTATAGTTAAAGACTTATATACACTCCAACACCATGGCATAATTTAGCTTTATACAGTCCATTCCTCTACTTAAAGGGAAGAACTCAAAACTGAGTCTATCGATCTAAAAGAGTAGCCTTTGTACATGGTACTTTAAGGACTAAATAGTGCAATAGTTTTTCTGAGTGAAGACAATTTCATGGACATGAATGGCACGTTCGTAAATCTTTAGATGAATTATTTTCAAGTGACTTATTTTGAAATGTGACCGCACAATCACACATCTACTTACAGTGCACTGTTTTCTCAGATCTAAAGGCACAAGCACGACCACAGAGCAGTGACTGCAAGGAGCCACGACCCAGGGCTATGCACGGGCATTTTAGAAAAAGAGGCCTTGAATGCTCTTGTGCATTCTGATCCTCTGTTAGGGGCTAAATAGCTTATGCATTTTATAGCCAATCTACATGCATCCCTCTGTTATCTCTTGCCTCTCATGCCATGTCTCACAGAGTCTTTTTGGTTCTAACACCTACAAATTGTCTAACAGCAACGTCATTAGCACTCAGTGCTGTGGCCAGATTTACCTTCAGGTGTGCGCTGGGTTTCTTGTCCTCTAATCAGTCAGAAAACACCTCCTGGGGTGCGTGAGATGGGAGGAAGGACGTGTCTGGCTTTTCCCGAGACCTCACTAAGGCATGCCAGGTTATGGGAATAAAACTTCATTGCAGTAATGTAGCTGTAGCGTCAGTCACTGGTTCCTCTGGGCTCTTCAAGGAGGCGCTCAATTTTAGGGATTAAAGTAGAACTACCCTTGTCTTAGATTAAGCATGTGCTGAAGAGTGCTGTTGGTGCACAGAGTATTCAGTGCTCTGTAGCACTGAGACTGAAAACAGCAAGATATTTTAACGTATAAATCCAAAGGACTTCAAGGGACCCATTCATATGATTAAAGGTAGGTGCATGCTGAAGTGCTTTGCTGAATGAGAGCATTTTGAAATATCTTTTCATATCTCTTGCACTTGAAAAATCATAAGCATAACTGAGAAGGCCAAGAAATTAAAAAGAAAAAAACCCAAAAGAAATATGTAGGGATATCTGGGATCTAGACATAAAATATCTGCAGCACCTATTTTATGCAGCCATGCCATTTCGTGTGTGTATAAACCAGGATTTTTTTATTGTATTTTATGAATTGATTGTAGGCTATGTAATAGAAGCAGAACATAAAAGAATAATCAAAAGAACAAGACACGACTTAGTAAGTCTTCTGAAAGTTTTTTATGGCCTTTGTCAGGAGAACAAACCCCCATCCCTTACTTTCTAACTGTCATTACCCTCACATAAAGATGCAACATTAGAACAAAATCTGTTCAGAAAATTCTTTCACTCCATCCACACAACAACAAAAGCATTAGAATCAGGCATGAAATGAATGCAACGACATTGGTTACAAGCAGCACAATCTGGCTATTGATTTTGATAACTAAAACGGGAAGCTGAAAGGGTGAAAAAATAATTCTTTTCCATGTCCGGAATAAATTTCTGCACCTTGTTTGTATTTACTAGTATTTTACTTGAATAATCCTATAATGATGCAAAGATAAATGGTTAGAGGATGCTGGCAGGTGGATATGCAAAGAGCTAATGTTCAGAGGTGGACAGCTTGGGGAGAGTTTTGCTCTAATGCCAATTACCTTGTGTGCGTTTGTGGATAAGTCCATTCGGTAGGAAAGAAACCCATCTTCACCACAAAGCCATTTTAGCTTTGCCGGATACAGGAGCAGTTGAATGATTTGTATGATATAGTCAGAATACCCTATGATAAAAATGAGGTATTGATTGAAGGAGATTTTAATTTAGATTAGTTCACTTAAAATGAGTAATAAATTGAAATGAACTCTACAGAGCTTACGTTTAGAATGAATTATCTTGCCACCTCATTGAAACCTTAGGCAAGGAATAATTCTAGTTATGGCCCTAACCCAAATCACCAATTTTAAATAAGAACTGTACAAATAATTTGGACAAGAGAATGATGGATGTGATATCTGATTTGTAAATGAATTCTAGGGAAAGGAAAGGAAAAAGAAGAAAAAATTGTTTTCCTAAAATAAATCAGATGGAAAAATGTAAGTAATTTCAGCACTATGCTTTAATATTAACAGCTCCTCATGTGTCAAATGCTGCATTAATATTTGATAAAATCTTGCATATTGCTACTAGTATTTCTTTCCAAGAATACTTTTTTTCCCTCTTTCCTTCCACCATCTTTCTGGATAGGATTTTTAATGAGTTATTCCTGTACTGAAGCCTTTTACAATAGCTGACAGTTCTGGCTGCTGAGATGTCTTGTGCTGATTTAACCTATTTTGCTTTACATATTGTTTATCCATGCATGTTTACAATTGGCACGCTCACCACCCACACTCCAACTGTTGATGTATATAAGCATACATTCACACACTCCAATATATGATTTCCTCTTGACTCATTTTTAAAGCCTCTGGTTCCTTGGCCATTCTTTTTACTATAGTTCTTTATTTTCTTCATTCATTTCCCTGTATATTGCTGAATTTATTTTTTACATCTGTTAAATTGGGAATACGAGTTCTCAAATAGATAACAGAGTTGAACAAAAATGGGGTATACTTTGCTTCTATTTTTTCTGTAATAACAGATTGCTATTTAATTTCCACCTTATTTATTTTATGCAATATTGTTCCTTGTTGGCATTTTTAATAATACGTTTTCATCTTAGAATTGATGGTCTTTGTTCAAGGCTTATTTTGCTAGACATTCTGAGGATCCTGTTAGGCATCTAAACTCACTCTTACATTTTTTCTAAGTGAATATGGAGTGTCCAGAGAGGATGTCTTGCTTACAATAAGTAGATATTCTGGATTTATCACACAGTAAAGTGTCCATTGAATGGCAATATTCATATTCAAAATTTCAAACAAAGGCATGCAGACGTTTTGCTTTTAAGTGCTACAGAATATCCCGCGTAACAGGTAGGATCTTTGATATCCAAGCTATCACCTACATCAAAACATAGCATTTTTATTTAGATATGCGGAGCTAAGGCCAATATATATATTCCACTGTCCATAGCACAGCTATTTCAGTCTTTTGCTGCCTGTGCGTGGTCACCCTCAGCTCATGGCTCATCTCCCCTCACGGAGTTGCTCTGCTCTGCTCCCTGAAAATGGGACTGCAAAGTGATTTACTTTAAAACAATACTGATTTCACTCATGCTTTCTCACACTCCCACAGACAAGCACCAGGGTGTATATACAAAGGCAGTCTGTCCCGAATCAAAGATTCCTGAATTCAGGTCATCTATCCAGGGTTCCTAGTGGAGGACGGGACACAGTCTGTTGAGTCCTCATCTTGTTTCCTGGTTTGGGAACCACGTGCTGATTTCTGAAAGTGCCTTGCTGTACCCTTTTTGGGCCTGATGGTCTCTCCACCCCGTCCGACTTCTGTGAGGTGTCAGGATTTACTCATTGTCCTTTGTCTCTGACCTGGATGTCCTGAGAAGCTGAGAGGGAATGACCATATTCTCTCTCAGCTTCTCTTTTGCTAAGCTAAACAAGTCAATCTATCTTAGTCTGCCATAAAAAACTAAATGCTAAAATCCCTGAACATAGAATCATAGAATGGTTAGAGTTGGAAGGAACCTTAAAGATCATCTAGTTCCAACCCCCCTGCCATGGGCAGGGACACCTCCCACTAGACCAGGCTGCTCAAAGCCCCATCCAGCCTGGCCTTGAACAATTCCAGGAATGGGGCATCCACAGCTTCTCTG
The DNA here is from genome assembly GCF_963924245.1 of Chroicocephalus ridibundus. Taxonomy (NCBI): domain Eukaryota; kingdom Metazoa; phylum Chordata; class Aves; order Charadriiformes; family Laridae; genus Chroicocephalus; species Chroicocephalus ridibundus. The sequence continues at coordinate 153,831,744 of NC_086285.1, read as the reverse complement.
GGCAACCTGTTCCAGCGTCTCACTGCCCTCAGACTAAATAATTTCTTCCTAATATCTAATCTAAATCTTCCCTCTTTCATTTTAAAATCATTGCTCCTTGTCCTATCACTACACTGCCTGATAAAGAGTCCCTCCCCATCTCTCCTGTAGACCCCCTTGAAGTACCAGAAGGCTGCTATAAGGTCTCCCCAGAGACCCCAACCTCTAGGTGTCTTCAAAATATGGTCAGACATTTCCTTTCATTTCCATTCACACCAGTTGCAACATTTCTGTTACTTTTCTCTGCACGTTCTGCACAGGTTTTTTAGGCACGGAACACTTCCAGTGATAGTCAGATCTAAAAATGTATCTGGTGCCCCTTCTCTTTCCAGAGGAATAAATCAAACGGTACTAGCAAATTTTAGACACTTTAATTTAAGAAGAGATACACTTCCAGAAGCAGAGATAAAAGGGAAATTAATAAATTTTCTCCATGTCATAAAATAAATTCTGGTCTAGACTTAGAATTTATTGTATTTGGCAACAGAAAAATACCTGTCTTACTGTCTGATTCAAAGGCTATTGGGCAGAAAGCAGCAAAAATTATGGATGGGAAAAAAGCCACTAGCTCTTTGGTAGCAGTTTCTGTGCTGCAAATGTAATTATTGGTGTAAAACATCAGCGTAACAAAGAAAGGCACTGGGAAAAAATGTGTGTTCAATTTCAACAAGTTTTAGAATTGAGATCCAGTACAGTTTGGTCCTTTCTATCACCCTAATGTGTCCGTTTGTAGCTTCTGCAACAAATGAGGAGATCCTAAAATTGCTTATTGCTATCAGCCAAATTTACAGTTTGTATTATCTCTAGAGAGACACGTGTTTCCCTGAGGAGTTTGTGACCCTACAGGTAAGCTAAATGCGTCCAGGACTGTTCTCCAGCACTGAGGCAAACTGGTGTGCCATAGCCTACATCTGTCAGTCCCAAAAGAGGTTAGCCGTCTGCAAGACAGCCCATGGCATGACTGCTTGGCCATGCCAACTTTTGAACCTTGCCTGGGAAATATTTCGGAGGGAACTAACTGGCTTGGGGCAAAATCATGCCAGAGTGTGTTATACGAGTTTAGCACCGTAAATGAATGAGTTGTCATTCCCAGGACCTTTGGCACAGTTTAGTTTTGCGGTATAGACCGAGCCAGCGTGGACTAAGTTCTTTGAAAAAATACAACGTATCTCAGCATTCAGAGGCAGAGAAGGGGAAAGACACACACTGCACTGTGTCCAGAGGTATTGTGCCTCGATGGTTTTTCTTTTTTTTTTCTTCTCCATCTCTGCTTCAGTTATATTATCTCCAGAGTGGATATAACAGTATTTAGTCTTCCTTTTAATTTCCTTCCAGGAGATTATGTAGCTATTATTTAGATAATAATTAGATTTTCTCTAATATTAGATCTGATCCAATGTTAGTAGATATAACTTTGATTCTAATAAGAAAATATTTCTATTTCATAGATAGAACCAGCTAATTAGTAGAGAGGATCATAAAGTCAATACATTTGAGTCCCTTCCTCAGATTTGATTAAATGCTAATTGCAGGACTGCCATTTGCTCATGATAGTTAATAGGATATTTAACCTTGCATGTTTCCTAAAACATTAAGCTTTTCTTATTTTGTTGATGATTATTTTCCTTCCAGCCTGATTTTTAGCTACAGGCAGTTACTTTCCATCCTACTGCCTCCATCATTTAACAGGGAAACAAGTGGATCTGAGATTTTTTCAGACCTGTATTTGGCAAATAATTCATTGTCCCAGTGATAGCCTGAAAAGTGTTTCGAGAGTGATGTGGAAACAGGGGCGATGCTTTGCCTGGGGCTGGGGAAAGAACATCTGTTTTCTTTCTGTTTAATTCCTTTTGTCCATTTGCTCTTTTTAAACTTCTGCTCCTCCTAAATCACAAATTGGGGACATACTGGACTTACTCATCCTCCCGTCTCCCAGTGCCTCGAACAGTTCATGGATGCACTTCTTAACAGAACAAATCCTTGTTTCGTGGTAGTTTTCCTCCAAAATTCACGACACCAGCAACAAGGAACGTATAAAGTCCTTGCAATTGCTAGGTTCCCATCGGTGATGGGAGCCACAGGCTCTACGTGTGTAAATGAGATTGGTTATAGAAAAGATCTGTTCACTCTCTTCAAGCAGTGTGAGCTTCCAGATATAAAATAACTAGCGCAGTTGCCAAGTTACCAGGACCAGGTCATGATTCAGCAGACAGCCATATTAGGAAATACCTTTAAAAATAACTACAATTTGAAGGAAGGATATTTTTATCTCTGCTTAATAACAAAACAACTGGTCTGCTTGTTAGTTACCCTGAATGATTTGCTAAAAGACTTCAGCTTCTTGTCAGAATAAAGCAGAACGAGTTACAAAATTACATATGGAGTCAGTCCACAACAGCCATCTGTGAATGAAAGACTGACATCCTATAAAAAGACTCAGGTGTCTGGATAAATCTGGTGGAATCCAGCACCTATTGATCCCCCTGCATCTGCTAAGATTTTTTTGCATGCACATGGATAGACAGCATCATAGATGTTGTGTCTGAAGACTGAGCTTTGTTTGTGCAAGAGGCACGAGAGAAAAATAGCAAGCCATTCTGATCATCCTAAAATAAAAGCTAAATATCATTGGCCAAGGATTTATAAATAATACGCCAGTTGAGTGATCACGTACTGGGGAGCAGATCCGCAGCTGCGGCAAAGTTCTGCTCAGCAGCTTCTTGTGCTAGCTGTGCATTGACTCGCTGGAACGCCTGCTGTGCTCAGCTCAGGGATTAATGGCCTTTCGGGATGCCTTCTTGCGTTGGTTTACTGCAGGATCGATGGCGGGTATGGCGACTCCCCTGCAGGCAATGCAGCGGAAGGGCTTGTGGTGCACTTGTATTTTGAGTTACTTGAATTAGTAACTGCCCAGGCTTTGCCAAAGCAGCTCCTCCGCTGTGTGGACGCTGCCTGGTGAGAAGCTGCTGGGCACGGACAAGTACCATCACAGCTGACTGCATCATTTACAAGTGAGGCACTTGGGCAGCTGTGTTCTTCCCATGGCCAGCAGCAAGAGAGGAGCAGTGGAGGAGGCTGAGTGGTGCCCTGTCTCTTGGAACCCTGTCGTCGGAGGAGAGGAAGGAGATGCTGCTCCCCGCCTCGGGAGCCTCACGGCCTGATGGCTGCAGCGTTTGGGGGTTACTGGGGGGAAGTTTGACCACTTGCTTGGGTTGTTCTGGTACTTTCCACTTGGCACCTGATGCTCACCACTTCTGGAGACACAGTACAGGATTAGGTGGTCTGTTTCCCTCTCCCTGTTCTTAGATTTTCATTTACTTATGAATTACCTCTGGGATTTCTATCTGCGTCCGTTGATTTTACATGGCACTGACGTGACTAGCTTAGACTAGATGCCTTAGTTTTAGATAAAGTCAAATTATATGAATTCTTTCTTAAAGTATTAACATTTCCTCTTTGGGAAAAGCAAACATACAAAAGGTTTTCACTCCTTATCCTGCAAGTAAATCTGTAACATCATTGGGACTCAGTATGCGTTTGAAGGTTCATTAGTGCCTTAATAACTAAAATGACACTGAACAATTTTGGCAATTATGATAACACAACTGTGCATGAATAGAATATCTTTCACTGCAGTGTGATGTAAGCTACAATATGCTTGCAAAGTATACCTGCAAATACTTGCTGCTTAGCATTTCTTGTTTCTGAAATGTGTAATTAATTCAATCAGGGACTTCTCTGTTTACTTGAACTAGCTTTGATTTGAACACTAGTTAAGATAGCATTATGCAAATTCATGGCAGATGTGCAGAAAATGATTTCTCAGTTGTTAATAATTTTGTCCTGTCTAATAATTTTTGTCCCTGTCTTTCTAGACAATGTTTCTACAAAAGGCCTATTTCCTTTTAAATATTACGTTTCCTTTCCCAGCCCCCTAGATACATTTGAAAAGAGGGAGAGGATTTGCTTTTAGCTAGTTTTTCTCTAGCTAGAATTTCCTCTTCCCTACCCTTCGAAAAACCTGAAATGCTGGTCTCCCAGCTCCCTTTAAGAGAGTTCCCTGAGATGGAGCCCTCTTTCTCAAGATTTTACATAGAAAAGTGGAAACTCCTGCAATCTGGTTGTCAGATACCTGTGCCGCTTCTGCGGTTACAACAGGGATGTTGCATCATGACAAGAAATGTCATTTTCTATTTAGAGGTAGAACAAAAAGACTAAATCCTGAGTCAGTAATCAAAAAGAGTAGGTCAGAAACTCTTTCAAATGATTAGTTTAGGCAGGCAGTCTCCATGGATTTATACGCAGTTCATACCCATGCTACTTAGTAAAAAATTGCCGTCAATGGCAGTTAATGCTCAACTATTACTATTAATTGGATACTTTCTTTCTTTAGCTATTTTTTTAAATCAATTCCCATAAGTCTAGGTAATGAAATGTCATTCTGCCAAACAAAGCAGTTGTTATACTGCAATGCAGTGGAGGAAAAATAAAACGTGCTGGTGTAAGGAAAATTTGTCTGCCTTCACCTTCCTCTTCACTCAAAATTTTGAATAAACTGCACAACAGTTCTAACAAAATTCCAGGGTTATAATGCAGATATAGTAGCTCCAGAGGTGGTCTCATTCCAGTATTACAAGTATTAATACATGTGAAATAATTGGAAAGCCTGGAAAAAGACAAAAAATCGAACCTGGATGTGAACTTACGTTGCTTCTATTGCATCTCTCGTCTATGCAAACATGTTTGTTTTCATCAAGCTGTTTCCTTGTACACTTACAAAAAAAGCATCTGCAGGATAATCTTTTTCCCTGGCCTATTTTTTGCAAGAGTCCTGAGAAGATTCTTTCTGATGTTTCTCCTTTTTCAACAAAAATAGCTTTCTAGTCCAACAGAAACTTTCTTGGAAAAAACATCTGCTTTCCCTCAAAGCCTGTTTTTTGTCAGGAAATGAAATGCACACTCAAACCCCTTTAATCCAGACATCCAAAGTTCATCTGATTTATACTGGCATATATTTACGAAACGTTCATATATGTAGGTTTAAGACTCTGCATAAGCACTCAATATTAACATGTCCCATGGAAGTACCAGCTTCATTCCTGTTTATTCATGACACATGGGAACCAGGCATCTTTCCTTCTGCAGCTTCCGTCACTGTAAACCTCGATCGCTGCTTTCTGCCATATCTTCATGTTATTTTCTTGCTGTCATCTGCAGTCAACAGTCCATCCATCACCGTTGCTTTGATGATTGCCAGAGCCCCTGCATCAAGGCCACACTGTCAGCTTGACATCCCGCGTGTGGAATAACCTTCCCTCTACAGTAGGGGTTCCTAGCAGCCCAAGTGCCAAGGGGACAAGCTGTTCTTTGGAGCTGATAAGCAAGCAGATGAAAAAAACTATTCGCTTTCCTGGTTTTACTGTTTTATTTTTTGTTGTTGTCTGTTTTGATTTGTCTTTTTGGTCATTCTGATTTGTCTCCTATGCTCGTGTTGCTGCTTTGACCCAATCTCTTATCAAGGAATACATTTTGAAGGAACAGAACAGGACTTTATTTATTCTGGCAGACCACAGTTATCAGGAACGCATTGTGCCATCTGTATTAATTCTGATTTCTCAGTAAATACCAGCGAAATGGTGCTGTGAATGTTAACTCTCCTGAATTTTCCTTAGTTTGCATCAAAGCAGTTTTTAAAAGCATGTTTTAAACTGGGAACAGCATATTTGCTTTCATCTTTTCCTGTGAGTGTAACCCCCCCCCACATACATACACCTATATGTATAAAACTATCAAGTTCTATACATGAAGCGAGATAAGGCAAGGCAGATTCAAAGTATGAACGGAGCTGAGGCAGAGGTAACCGTGCTATATCCCATGGCATGGTTTAGCTTTTGATGTGTCTGTGTGCCCTTGCATAGCTGGGAATTCCTCGGTGAAGAAACACCATGAACGTTCTCGCTCTACCACGTCTATACAGCCTGTGACATACAAGCAGGCTCAGGGGGTTTACATTTTAATTGGTCATAGTCAATTAGTACACTTATGTCTTTCATTACATTCTTTGATGAAAAAAAAAAAAACCACAGAGAGAATTTTTTTAAGCTAGATTTTGTTATAAAATGTGTCCTTTTTCTTCTCCCCCATGCATACTTATGCTCTTGAGAGTCTTATCTTGAACAGCTTTCTCTTGTATTCAGAGCCTTGTAGTATTAAATTGCCTAATTGGTCAGTCCCACAGCATGGGAATAAAACATCCCACAGCACAGGATCCTGCAAAAGATCTGTTTCAAGAGCATCTTCCCTTGTTGCATATTTGTTGTATTTCTGATTGATGTAGTCCAGGACTGTTAAGGCAATGAAACATTCCTGTTTTGATGTTTGGGGAATGATGTTGCCACAAAGGATTTGCATATTCCCCACTGTAGTGGAGGTTTTCCTGATTGTAGTCAGCATGATGCATACACAATGAGGAGACTCACTGGTTTTCTTACTTCAGAGGAATCAGATAACATGTATGAAAATCAAGGAAGCTTGTACATCTGCTCAGAGATGATATAAATAAAAGTTATATTGGGATAAGGCTTTGCTTTCTACTTTCTATTATCAAAAATCATTGCATTTTTCACAAGAAATCAGGAGGCAGTCACTCCCCTCAGAGTTACAGTTAATGGGCAGCATCATCACTAGTAGATCAAATAGTGTCATGGTTTGGGCTGGACTGGCCACTAAAACGAATGACAGATGGTCTCTAACTTCTCTCCCAAGTGAGAGAAGAATGGTAGAGGGAGAGAATTATGAGTTGAAAGGAAACTAAACTAATTTAATGAAGTATTAATATTAAAATAATAACAAGAGAAAGATAATAATATTAGTAAGAAAATTACACGTGTGCCATTACACGTACATGTGCCATTACACGGCACATGCAGGAGAACAGGGTGATCAGGCCCAGTCAGCATGGGTTTGTGAAGGGCAGGTCATGCCTATCAAACCTAATATCCTTCTATGATAAGGTGACCCACTTAGTGGATGAGGGAAAAGCTGTGGATGTTATCTACTTGGATTTTTGCAAAGCTTTTGACACTGTTTCCCACAGCATTCTCCTGGAGAAACTGGCTGCTCATGGCCTGGACAGGTGTACTCTTCGCTGGGTAAAAAACTGGCTGGATGGCCGTGCCCAGAGAGTGGTGGTAAATGGAGTTAAATCCAGTTGGTGTCCAGTCACAAGTGGTGTCCCCCAGGGTTCGGTGCTGGGGCCGGTTCTCTTTAATATCTTTATCAATGATCTGGATGAAGGGATTGAATGCACCCTCAGTAAGTTCGCAGATGACACTAAACTGGGCGGGCATGTTGATCTGCTTGAGGGTAGGTTAGCTCTGCAGAGGGATCTGGACAGGCTGGACCGATGGGCTGTGACCAATGGTATGAGGTTCAACAAGGCCAAGTGCCGGGTCCTGCACTTGGGTCACAACAACCCCATGCAGTGCTACAGGATTGGGGCAGAACGGCTTGAAAGCAGCTCGACAGAAAAGGACTTGGGAGTGTTGGTTGACAGCCGGCTGAATATGAGCCAGCAGTGTGCCCAGGTGGCCAAGAAGGCCAACAGCATCCTAGCCTGTATCAGGAACAGTGTGGTGAGCCGGACTAGGGAAGTGATCATCCCCCTGTACTCGGCACTGGTGAGGCCCCACCTCGAGTACTGCGTTCAGTTTTGGGCCCCTCGCTACAGGAGGGACATTGAGGTGTTGGAGCGTGTCCAGAGAAGGGCTACAAAGCTGGTGAGGGGCCTGGAGGACAAACCTTATGAGGAACGACTGAGGGAGCTGGGGTTGTTTAGCCTGGAGAAGAGGAGGCTGAGGGGAGACCTTATCACCCTCTACAACTACCTGAAAGGAGGTTGTAGAGAGATGGGGGCTGACCTCTTCTCCCTGGTGACAAGTGATAGGACGAGGGGAAACGGGTTCAAGTTACGTCAGGGGAGGTTTAGATTAGATATTAGGAGACATTTTTTCACTGAAAGGGTTATTAAACATTGGAATAGGCTGCCCAGGGAGGTGGTGGATTCACCATCTCTGGAGGTGTTTAAAAAAAGGGTAGATGGGGCACTGAGGGACATGGTTTAGAAGTGGCTCTTGTCAGGGTAGGCTAAAGGTTGGACTCGATGATCTTAAAGGTCCCTTCCAACCTCAACAATTCTATGATTCTATGATTCTATGATATACAACCTGTATTGAGCTCCCAGGGTGACGATCACATCACTGTCAGGCATGGGGGAAGTCCCAGACTCAGCAATGGATGGGAGCTGGATTCCAGGTCTGGAGTCAGGAATGCGCGGATCGGGATCAAAGGCAGATGAACAGACAGTCCTTGCTGGATGCTGGGCGCTGAAGAAAGATGGCTGACCCTTTCATCCCTCAGTTTTTACACTGAGCGTGGGGCAGGTGGGATGGAATACCCTGTTGGTCAGTTTTGGGTCACCTGCCCTGTCCACTCCTCCCCACAGGTATGACCCCTCTATGCTTTTCCATTTCCGACCCTCCAATTGGGCAAATAATGAAGTTAGCTGACCTTGGTTGTTATAGCAATACGTATAAGCTAGAGCTTCTCTGCATACCGTTCCTTGGCATGAACTATAAACATCAGGCCTTATCTCTGCTAGAAGCCAACACTGTCTGAAAAATATGCCGTTAATGTCAGAGGCTTCAGTTAGTTAAGAGAGGCTTAGCTGAAAAATAAAATTACTGAACAGAAAGTTGGTTCTGTTTTACCTCAAACCAGGACAAATAGTTACTTAGTTTATAGTTTTCCAAGTACAGCTGCAAATGGAAAGGCAAAGTTGTCCAAGTAACAGCAAGTGTTAAAGAAACTAATGAGCAGCTTCTGCACAATCTCGAAGACAGCATTTGACACAGCATAAAGAAGCAAATGTCTCCAGAATCAGAGGAAAAGTATTTTGGAAAGGAGCTTAAATCCAAATGTTGAAAGACATTGAATTATACAAAGTGCTAATGAATACAATTTGATGCAACTATCAGAAAGGAAAATTACATTTAATATCTCCATGGCAGAAAGTGCACCAGAAAATAAAAGGAAAACTGAACTTCATTACTGGAAAAATGAGCAGGCATCATTTCCTGAAGGCAATCGATTCCTGAACTGCCAGTAAGTGGTCTGCCTGTGCCCACGGTGTCCACTCATGTCAGGAATTCGTCAGTTCCTCTCAGAAAGTTTATAACTAACTCTGCCATTACTTGGTCAGATGAATTCCAGCTTTGCTAAATATGTGTCATTCAAACATATGAAACTGACCAAAAAAACCCACACCAACCCAGCAGTAAGTTTAAACGTGAATATCCAGAATCATAGCTTTCAGTTTTCAGTAAAGATAAATATCAGACTCTCCCAATCCTAATTTTAAGATGGTGCATCTAATATTGGCTAAATCACCCATTGTTTCATGAGGAAGGTTCCCAAAATAGCTTAGATGCTTTTTTTAGAGACATTCAGAACACTCCCTATGCTATGAAGACAGGCTGAGAGAGTTGGGGTTGTTCAGCCTGGAGAAGAGAAGGCTCTGGGGAGACCTTACAGCAGCCTTCCAGTACCTAAAGGGAGCCTACAGGAAGGATGGGGAAGGATTCTTTATCAGGGAGTGTAATAATAGGACACGGGGTAGCGGTTTCAAACTGAAAGAGGGGAGATTTAGATTGGATATTAGGAAGAAATTCTTTCGTGTGGGGGTGGTGAGACACTGGAACAGGTTGCCCAGGGAAGTTGTGGTTGCCCCATCCCTGGAAGTGTCCAAGGCCAGGCTGGATGGGGCTTTGAGCAGCCTGGTCTGGTGGGAGGTGTCCCTGCCCATGGCAGGGGGGGTTGCAACTAGATGATCTTTAAGGTCCCTTCCAACCTGAACCATTCTATGACTCTATGATTCTATGAAAGCGTTACCCAGCCCTGGAGCAGGGATCTACACAGGTGCAAAGGGTGGGAGCAGGAATAGGAGTAATCAGAGGAAGACAACCTTCCCCACCACAGCAGAACCAGCCATTAATCCCAGCCTGGCTTCATGTGTAAGCAACGCTGTGTGACTACCAGAAGAAGGAAACTACAAGAAGAGAAGAGAAATGAAGTCAGAAGAAAAATGGGTATCTCCCATGCAATTGCCTGGACTTTCCTGATTCTTTTTAATATAATTGTTGCATTAAATGCCTCATGGGCCAAGGATAGGCTGCCAACCTGGAAGAGAAATTACCCTCAGAATAACCAAAAGGACAGAAGGGCACCACCTTTTGTCAAAGAAGACTTCACTATTGCCTGTGCCCAAGCATTCAAATGTCACGCTGAAGCCCCAAATAATATGAGACTAGCTTGAAACTCACAAGGTTGAGGGAAAGGTTAGGTTTATTATACTTAGTACCCGATTCCTGAGCCTGATATTAAGGAGTCATTCGTGTTACATTTTCAGATTTCCCAACGACCATTAGGGTTGGACCTTGTGGCTGTCTTTTTTTCTTTTTAAAAAAGGAGCTGAGATCGGCACCTATTTCCAGAGATAAAGCGTAAATTATTGCAAGAATCAATGAGCTACTGACAGTTGTCAGCATCAGGTATACTAAAAAGTGACAGTAATCTGACTTCATCTTTGCAGAAATAAATAATACAAAGTGCAATTTCAGAGCAAGCAGGACTGGGGGCAAGAAGGACTTTTGTCAGATTCATGTTCTCATTTCCCTATGGCGCTCTCCCACTGCCCAGGTGGCTGCATTTCCAAATGCCTGTCTAAAACTTTTCTACTCATCACAGGATTTTTAGGGTAGCTTGAAGAAGAATATTCTCCTTTATCAGCAAGTTTTTCTTGCAGGGTGTCTTTTGCTGAGGAATTTTTGCAATCTAAAAGTTTCTCTGTGTCTTTGGAAGTTATCTTACGGAGGAGGATGTTTTGTTTAACATAAATTCTACCATCGACTAATGCGTTTAGACTTAATTTGGTGTCTAGTAATGCAATAATAATGACAACAGGCTGACGGAGTAATACTTTTTTCTGTCCCCATCATTTGCCAGATATGGGCCAAGGTCTGTTTTCAGTGATGGTGGTCTGTGCACAAAACGCTTTTGCTGAAGTGATGCACTGGTGTGAAAGGAGGCAATTCAGCTCGCTTCCCATTCATCTATTAACCTCTTATTTTTACATTTCTTTGTTTTATTCTTTTTGGATTCTTGTGGCCCTTGTGGAGTCCTGCTGATGTGCCCCAGCAGGAGTTCCACCTAGAGCAGTAACTCCGCGTGGCAGAGGCCGGCACAGCACCGAGGTCCTCCTGCCTGCTGGCAGCAGCACCAGCTGAGCTCCCCTCTGCCTGGCTGCCAAGGACGGGGTCAGTCAAAGAGCAGGGCTGAGACAAAAGGTTCATTAAAGTTTAAATGACCTGGTTATTGTGAAGATATCTTTTATTTGCTCTGACATCTCCACTGTCAGCAGGAGTGACAAAGTATTCATCACTTACCTGCTTTCTCTAGGGCCAAGAGAAATGGAAATCTGGAAGGGTTTTGCTGGGGTGTCCAGTCAAGAAGAGGCACAGGGTTTGATGGTGTTATGGCAAATATTAACAAATGGTCAGGGCAAGGGTTGCCAAGAGGAAGCTTAAAGGACACCAAGACACCTTCAATACTGATGTTCCCAAGGTGCCCTTGTTAGATGGAGGCCTCCAAAAAGAATCCATTTTGGGTCTGCCAGGAGAGAACAAGCTCTCCAAAAGGCAACCTGGTCCTTGATTCTTGCTGAAACCTATGGCTCTGAGGATCAACGCCTGAATTCCCAGCACTAGGAGAAGTTGGAAAAGACTGACTGTAACTGTGACAGTATAAAAGAACATCATTTTTTCATCTTGTTATGATTACCAAAGTGCTTGGTTACCCCAGTGTTACCTTACTCTCATCCCATTCCTCACCAAGAAGTTTTCTGAGGTGCTCCAACACATTCATCAAGCTTTCTGAGGTTGAAATATAAAACTGAGTGTCATCAGGATGCCCTTTAGGCCAAGTCTCCTGTGAACTAAATAGAGCATTTGTAAAAAAGAAATTAATCTGCCTTTCCTTTAAGGCTCAGGGGCTGAAGAATTGTCCTGCCTTGCCCTCAGGCTTTCTCTCTTCAAGGGTCTGCAAGTCAGTAACTACCACATCTCTACTGGCTCCAAAGTTTTTACTAGAACAAAGCAAGGACATCTAAGGGCTAATAGGAGTTTCCTCGTCTCTGGCAAACGATGCTTCTTGCTCTCAGTCACACAAAGCAACTGACAAAAACATGTAGCTTCAGTAGATGGCCATCCAAATGCAGATGTCAGAGAATGGGACTTGTAATGGGCTGCTTTTCTCTTGTTTCTCACTAAGTGCCAGGAGTGAAACTAGAGCTTTGAATCGATCGATATTTTGCCATCACCTTGAGGAAAGTAAAGATTTCACCTGCAGAGTCTGAGTCTTTTCTTCTCTGCTAATGTGTGCAGAGAGGGCAAGGGTAGGCTTCCCAGGGAGCCAAAGTGAAGAAAGGCTTTCCATTAAAAAAAAAAAGACCTTTGTTTTATAAAGCTAAATTTAGTCTCCTGTTTGATACCCTGTCCAAGGAAAGCACAGAGCAGCAACTACTCTCTGTTTAGTGTCGCTAGTTTAGAACTGAAATAAATTTTTTTAGAAGTAAGTGACTTTAGGCAAGGATTTTTATATTGATAACAGAGAACATACTAGTGATTTGGGATGCCTTACAATTAGATCAGACAAAGTTAGAATAATCTTGGATCTTGACTGTGGATATTTGGTATTATAAGAGTTAAATACTTTAATACCTTTTTAATTCTGTTCTAATAAATAACTAATATTTTGTATTGCATCACAGTTACTGTGTGAGCATTGTAGATGACTTTTTATTTCTCTTCATTAAGACACTGGTCATATTTGACTGTAACTTATTGCAATCAATAAATGTTTAATGTGCTAACTCCTCAGTCTAATTTTATGTGACACCTTGCTGAGCCAGCAAAAGGAATGGAGGACAGATTGGGATGTGCAGTTATATCTGAGAGGTATTTGTGTACAACAGCCATGGATTTGTGGCACGTTTGCTAGGATTATTAAACTATTTTCACATGAGTAAGTCCTCTAACCACCTGTCCATAAAATGAAGAAAGGGTCATCTTGCAGTTCAAATGCAGAACTTGGTTTCAATAGATCAGGATTTAGTTCCTATCCATGCCATAGATTTCGTCTGTGACCTTGAGCAAATCACTTATTCTCCCTGCCTCTCACTTCTCTGTAAGCTGAAGTAGGGATAATAATTCCTTAAAGGTGAGAATGAATATGTCAGCGTTCATGTGGCACTCACTCTTATTCAGCTCAGGGCCCTACCTCTGTCTTGAGCTAAGATGGAGTTGATCTAATTGTATTTCACCGACAGTTTGTTCCAAAGTTAATTTCTTGCCCTTTTAATGTTTAGACAGAGTCATAGATGGTGACTGAGCGGAGACTGTTCACAAAGTGGTCAGCCTGTAGCCTGATAGATTTGAAGACCTTTGTTCACCTTGTCTTTATTGCGGAGTCCCTTCTGCTCTCCCAAACATTAAATCAGGTTCTGCCTTGATCTCACTCATTTCAGAAGCTGAAGGCTTTCTGGGTGCCGGCATTGCCACATAGCCAGTAGTATGACTTCATCAGTGTAACAAGGCACAGTTGGAAGGGAAGGAAGACCCTGGATAAAGAAGTTGTTGTTTTTCCTTCGATGTAAATTATACATTGATAATGATTTACATAATTCAGCCTGGTCTGCAGCATGCTAGGGGGCACGAGTGTCTGCTTATGTGCGCAGCAGTTAGCAAAGGTAACCAGCAGACACATAACTCAGTTATGTTTTGTTAACAATGAAGATTTAATCACCTTCCAGGGCACTCTGGAAGCAGAAAAATATGCTGTTGAAAAGACTATCAAAAGGCCTTTGTATGATTGTGCTGTGTTACATGTAATCACTAGGATGCACGCAGCACTGCGGTGTGGTTCTTTGCCATTTACAGCTGTTGTGGTCTCATCTGTCTCCCCATTACACAAAGTGATCTTCATGATTTTATGCATCTGGCACAGGACTTTTTTGGTGTCAGTATGTCACAGGGCCCGGAAGAGACCTAGGAAAGTTCATCGCTGTGCCGTTCCCTCCCTTTCTTTTCCCATAGTTGACAAATGGCTCATACAGATTGCTTCTTTTCCCCCCCCCCTTCCCTAATGAATGTGTTCCAAGAGTTATTTGGGCAAAATCAGCAAAATTTCTCCATGGCGCCAGGGTCCTAAACCCCCACCACATGATAGCTACATGTTAGAAGCCACAGCAAAGCCCTAGATTTGCCATATGCCACTGCCTATCAGTGATGGTTAGATACAGTGATAAAGCAAATAATATTATATTAAAGAGTTCTGCATTTAAAATCCCAGAAAGCATCCAAGGCAGCAGGAAACATGCTGCTCTGATCCTGTGAACAAAATAATTGGCATCTCCTCTCCATCACAAATGCCAAACCACTCTGGTTACCCATTGGGCCAGCCCTCATGCTACCTGAGGTGCTAGCAATTAAAATCACCATGCTCTGAACTGAAGTGAATTTGCCTTTCTCTTAATGCCAGAAAAAAGAAAAAGGGGGGAAGGGGGGGAAAGAAAGAAAAAAGCAGAAGCCATACTGAATCCTCCAACCAGCCTTTGAATACAAGTACACAGAAAATTCCCAGTAGACACGGGATCAGTGTGGAGAGCACCACTGGAGTTACTGAATATAGCTGGCAAACTGTAAAAAAGAAAAATAGGAACTAGTTCGGTCTGTGTTATCTCAGATGAAACCATCTTTTCTATTGCTGAAACAAACTATTTTAAAATGAAAACAAAGATAAAAAAAAGATACATTGGGCAAGAAATGGGCACCATTCTTCTGAGTTCTGTCAAGTGCAATTCATCCTGAAATGGGAACCATGATAGATAATTATTTCTTACTGGCAGCTTAAGTTTTTAAATTAGAATCAAAATCCCATTTTGTTGGGTTCATAAAGGGAAAGAGAGAGCTTAGAGATATCCTGAGGCACTGCTGTGGTCTAGAGTGCCTCACGGGAAGTCTTTAAAAGAGCCCTTAAAATTAAAGAGAAAAATATTTCCATGGAGAGCATTTTTTACATAGACGGGGACAAAGGGCATGTTGAAACTGTTGAAATTTACAGAATGCAGTGTAAAAGAAAAGGTCATGAAAACCAAATATGAAGTAACAAGCACGGTTTACCAAGGGTGAACTAGATGTTTAGTCAGCTCCAACATGTGCCAGGACCCTCGGAGAGGCAGTCCCGACACCCTTCTGTGATTCTGAAGCTGTATCACATAACAGTGACCTTGCTACTTTCATGTAAGCTCTACATTGGTGAAATTGCTAATGGTATTAGTGAGAAAAGTCAAAACAGCATCTTCTGAACAACTACCCTTCAAAATCAGCCTTTGCCTTACAAAAGCAGACACAGTATGCACGCTGCGTCAGGCCCCCTCTAGTCCCTTCAGTAAATTTGCGACTGGAAAAGCCTCTGCCCTCATCTGTGAATAGGTTGCTTCAGTTAAGCTTGGAAGAATAGAGATAATGAAGCACTGCGTGCATGTTGTGTCCCCTGAGGGAGAAGGGCTGATGCACATAAGAGGATTAGAGAAACAACTTCAGTGAATTGATGTGGGTTACATTCGTCTTTATATTAAACTTTATATTAAGGCCTTAATTTCAGCTTCCAATGAGAATTCATGGGTAAGGTAGGTGTTTCTTGAAAGTCTGTACTCCAAAGCGACAAATACTCATCTTAACCTGTTAAGATCTTAGTGCTAGGATGGGTATGTCCTAATATAAGATTAAAGAGCTCCTGCTGAGATTTCATTATTTTTAATGGCTGATTGCTTTGCTCAAGGTCTTGTTTGTGATTATGATTTCTGACTCCCCAGTACAAGAAAGGCATTTACAGACTGGAGCGAGTCAATGGACAGGCCTCCGAGATGGTCAGGGGCTGGAGCACCTGAGGTAGGAAAGGAGGTGTAGGAAGAGTGGTTCAGCCTGGGGTAGAGATGGCTCAGGGAGATCCTTCTGCTGTCTGCAACTGCTAATGAAGACAGAGACAGGCTTTTCTCAGAGATGCACAGGGGCAGGATCAGAGGGCAACAAACCCAATATGAAATTTGGGAAATTCTTCTCTGCTATCAGGAAAATGTTTGTCATGATGGTGATCAAATATTGGAATAAGTTGTCTGGAGAGACTGTGGAATATCCATCCTTGGAGAGATCTAAAACTCAAACAGAGTTGAGCAACTTACTCTAATTAGGCCTGCATTGAGCAGTAGGTTGGACTAGGTGACCTCCCAAAGTCCCTTCCAACCTAAATTACTCTGTGAGTTTATGAGTCAAGTCAACAAGATGGTTTTGGTTGATTCAATGGCTTGTGGTTCCCACACTTTGAGATACTGCCTTTCTGAAGTGTCAGCAGAGAGGAAATCAGAGGGGAAAGAAGCAAGCCTTGCTCCCAGCTTCTGCTACAATAGATGCCAGCATGACCTGCTTGGATCTTTATAGTCCTGAGCAATACCTGGACAGAAGGAAGGGACTGAATGACAGCACTATTGGTGATTGCTAAAATCAGAATTTGGAGCATAAAAGTTTTGTTTCTGTGCTACGCTCCTGAAGGGTTTTATTTCAAGTGAAAGGATAAGGTCTTTGGAGGTCTTGTAAAATGCTGCGTGTTTCAGCTGCAGCTGCTGGTTCAGGCCTTTAGGAGGAGCAGAGAAACTGATTAAGGACATTTGGTGCAACCATAATAAAATAAAAAATTATAAAAACTCTACTGTGACCAAGCCTACTTCTTCTGAAATCTGAGCAAAATACATCAAGTGAGGTAAATTGGAGTAGATAAGGCCTGGGAGCATTTCACCTGGGTTTTCCTTTAAGAACTAAGCACTACCCTGTTTTTCAGGTTAATCTCAGTGCTTCATCTCGTTCCACACTGGCATGCTTGCAGCAGAAGAAATATTTATATAGCAGAATAATTCACAGCACTCTTTTCCCTCCTATATGAAGTTACTTCTTATTTTGTTCCTTTTCTCCACACTCCCCTTACACATCCTCAGCCCAAATTGTGTTTGTTACATAAGCTGTCAAGTTATCTGTGTAATGTTGTGTTAGGGATTTAGCTAGAGAAACAAATTCCCTTGGTGTGTGAGTAAGATTAGAACAGCATGTGTATGTGATGGATTTGTGGACTGAAAACTCATTCAATTTTAGTTTGATTATGAAGGCAAGGTTAAATGTGAACAATATTAGCAGAAGTATAGGCCTAACTCTTCAAAACCCCATAAACTTTAAAATCTCTGCAAAACTGTGTTTGGTGCAGCAACATTGCATTAAAATTGGCATGTCCTTCCTCCCTAGTTTCTATTTTTTTCCCTTAAGCAATTAAAATTGCTAAATACTTCAGTAATCAGCTTTCCTAGCCCCACTTGTTTTTCTTGAGGTCAAATCTTCACCAGAAGAGTGCTCCCAGGTTCATGTGCACTTTTTGGAAGACAAAACTCTCACTGATGCCACGACTTGGTATACAAATAAATGGTATTTCATGGTGTTTTCAGACTCAGAAGTGAGTCAGATGGAGTGGTCTCCTAGACCTAAATTCCCCATGAGACTGCTGTTGAACTGAGTAAGATTAGAGGAAATTGTGGATTTGATTTCACTGTAGAAAGAAGTGCGGAGAGGTAATTCTAAAGAGGGTCTTTCACATAACCAGCATCAATGGCTCCAGTCTGCTGGCTGTTGTACTCTGGGCCCCTCTGTACAAGAGGGACATGGAAGTGCTGGAGCGTGTCCAGAGGAGAGCTACCAGGTGGTGAGGGGTCTGGAGACCAGGTCACATGAGGAGAGGCTGAGGGAGCTGGGCATGTTTAGCTTGGAGAAGAGGAGGCTGAGGGGAGACCTCATTGCCCTCTACAACTACCTGAAAGGCGGCTGTAGAGAGGTGGGTGTTGGCCTCTTCTCCCAGGTGAATAAGGACAGGACCAGAGGAAATGGTCTGAAGCTGCAGCAGGGGAGGTTTAGGTTAGATATTAGGAAGAATGACTTTACTGAAAGAGTGGTCAGGCACTGGAACAGCCTGCCCAGGGAGGGGGTTGAGTCACCATCCCTAGAGGTGTTTAAGAAATGTCTAGATGTGGCACTTCAGGGCATGCTCTAGCGGCAGAGATTGTAGGTTGTTTGTTGGTGGGTTTGGGGTTTTTTTGGGTTTTTTTTGGTGTGTGTCTGGTTGGACTCAATGATCTCAAAGGTCCTTTCCAACCATGAAGATTCTATGATTCTATTCTATGATTCTATTCTAGTCTATGATTCTATAAGGTCCTTTCTGCTAGGTATTTACTTCTAAATAGCAGTATGCATTTCTCTATTCAGAGAGCAACACTGCCACTGAAATAGACTGCAAACATCTTTCACATATTCCACCACAAGAAAAGTGAGCAGATCAATGGGGGCTTATGACCTGATGGTGGCCCATTGCCTTTCCTGTGTGTGCTCTTGTTAATGATCAGCAGAATGATGGAAAAGCAATTAGCAAGCAGACGGAGTCTTGAAGTCTTCTCCCTGCAAACCTTCTCCCCTAGGTTTCTGTGGGAACTAGACACACAAACACTGCATTGAGATATTTGGCTGTTGGAATAAAAGCCAACATCATTTGCAGTTGCACTTACAACTACACCAGTCAGAGGAATCAGAGAATTTGGCAAGATCACAGTGAAAGGTTGGATCTATTATAACTGTTTTTAGCTCCTGCGCTTGTGGTGCAAGGAACTGTTTGTAAACTGGAACTGAATGTTGGCAGCCCCAAAATTTCTGCCCGGTATGCTAACCGCTTTGCCTCATTATCTGTATTCTGCGATGGCAGAGATTTCAATCTCCCCTACCAGTCAGAAAGTTCGGTTGTCTGCAGAGAGGGAAAGACATGATGCATACTTCAGTGTAGATGTACCGTTATTTCATGTCATGAAGCACTGTATTTTGAAATACCTCCTGTTGGTCCTGGAGGCTGGGGGCAGGTTCGCATGCCTTGGTACTACAGATTGTGCATAGGTAAAGCAGCTCCGTTAAACACAGTATTTTAGCAGAGAACATATAATTTGCAACTACTACAGCTGTTCTACCAAGTAGGCTAAGTGTTAAGCATCGAGGGAGCAAAGCCTGCACTGAAACAACAGCCTGTCTCATAGCATTGGTGGGTGCAAGAGATGCAAGTTCCTTCAAGTTCTGTTACATACCTGGGAGATGCTAAAAGGAAGAGAAAGCTCTGCCTGATGTCTTAGGTACGGGCAATTGCAAGACAGGCAAAACAGACCTTCCAGATCATCTCTGACTGAACACTAAAAGGTAGCTTGACTCATGGCTTGAACCTTCAGCATCATCAAAAGTGAAGCTAGAAAAACACCATTTTGAGCAACCAAAGATCTAGAACACAACCCTCCCCATCCGTATGGTTTTTCCTGGTTACTTACAAAACCCAGAGCTAGTTCCCGCTATGAACTGGTCAAAGTTTAAGAAATGTTGAAATCTCAACAGATATTCAAGGTGTTAGCATATGAATCATGGCAAATTGGTCACGATGAAAAATCATGGCCAAATTGGCCATTTCAGTCTCTTCTTGTCATTCTTATATTCTACTAAGAGTATGAGAATTCAAGGACTCGTCAGCAGAGCCTTTCAACAGCACACCAGGGTTGTTGAATACCTGTGTTTTTGAGTAGTATGACAGAATTCAGAGACACAGGCTACTCTTTGTTTAAGAAATAAGAGAAATATTAGGCTGTGCTTTCTCAGTTTATCGGAGGGTTTCTAAACCCCAGAGAATTACAGGCAGAGGTGTTGCTGGAATGCAGCAGACTTTTCTCCTTTTCATTTGTTTTAATATAAGAAAACAAAGCCACAATTTAAGCTAAAACTGCAAGTAAAAAATATCTCCCCCTTATTTAACCGAAGGTGCCTCCTCTGGTACTAGTAATGTTATAATCCTGTTTATTCTCCAGCGAGTTTAGTTTGTAGGTTCTTTCAGGGAGAAAGAATTTTCTAAAGTAAAACTAAAACCGAGAGGGAAAAATCCACCTTTTTATTCCCTAAACAAAAAAGATAAAAAGCCCAGACTTCTCCCGTTTTGCAAATCCTCTTTGAAATAACCCCACGAATTCAAAAGGTTTAATGGTTCAAACTGAGAACAAACATATACTTAGTTACTCATTTGAATGAGCATGTAAAACACAGAGCTACAGTGATAAGGAAAGGTTACTGAGGCACTTTGTACTTACAGGAGATTTAGCCTCTGTTTCTTGATGGACTCCTAACCAGCTTTGACTTTTCATTGACTTTCCTCACCTTTAATTTAAGACTGCATTGACTTTTCCTGTCACCTTAATCCATTTCTGGCATTAAATTGCTGCATAGCTAGCTATAATGCTACTCAGTATTGATTATATTCTTTCCTCTCAATAATGTTTTGTTACATAAATTGAAAAATAATCAAAGAAGCTTCCTAGTGCTTTGCTGCTTTTTAGTAGTTAATATTTCCACTGATTTTCTTTAAAAAAATGCTTTCTTCAGTGTTTCATTGCTCACTTAACCCGGGTCAGTGTTTTGGAGAAGGGAAAGCTGCAAATGAGACGTGGTGCGGTGGCTATGTAGAATGTATTTGATTCCTGGGGTTCGGCGTATGCGACAGCTGCGTGAGAGGAAATCCTTTACCAGGTCCTAGTCGTGGCTTTCCAAGAAGCCGAAATCTCGTTCCATGGCTGATGCCCAAGTTGTTTCCAAGCTGCGTCACCAGAGAAGGAGGGGTGACAGAGAGGATGGAAAGCTGCCTCGGTCTCAGGACTTCCCAGCTATACAACCCACTAACAGGGAAGCACAGCGCCTCTGGGAATCTGGGGTCTGAGTGCCCTCCGCTAATGACCACCTACGGATGAGCTCCTCAGGGACACAGCGACACTAGAGAAGAGAGACCCGTCCATGTATAAGGTTTACACAGACAGCGCCTGGAAAGCCAGGACTAATTTCCTCCATGCCCTTGCCCTAAAATGGTGGCAATATTTCCTTTTCACGCATCTCTCCCGTGCAAGGAATGTGGGGTTTTATGCCAAGGTGCTCAGTAGGGCGTCACCTCCATTACAATAACCCAGGCCTGATTAAATGGCATTTCTATATTACAGGAGAATTGGAATTACAGAAGTGAAAAGATGAAACAAAATATAGTATTCTACAGGCAAATAGTGTATGGAATAAGGCTGTGTTAGCTGAGGCTTAAAATACTCTGAGGAAATTTAAAAGTTGCTTGAAGAATTACACAAGGAAAGATAAAGTCTTTTTCTCCAGCCCCGGGATTTAAGCTTGTATTTATTGTTCCATGACAGGGTGTCTCTTCTCACCATTTAGTGGATCATAAAAAGAAAACTTCATTTTTCTTGTTTCTAGTAAAAAAAAAGTTATTCGTGCTTGCACTCAGAGATGTGCCTGGCTGGGTAGGTCTTCAGTGCTTTTTTGGTAGAGAAGGGAAGGAACATATCCATGACAAATATATAATGCTTTTTATATTATTTGGATGAAGACAAGTACTACATTCTTTCCTGCCTGTCTCCTTCACTAACCGGGTTGTCACTACACAGGTTCACTCCCTTGCTTGGACATTATACGGGAGATTAACACAGGGCTCATGAAAAGCAAATCTCTTCTCCCATAAGACTGCCTTCTCTCCCAGGGCAAAAAGGCACACCTTCGCTTGTCCTCAAAGTCAGCCTGCGTAAGTGGGCACATCACTAAAAAATAAACTAGAGTGTAAAGAAAATTAAGATGATGTATATAGACTTCTAGCAGCAGCTTTAAAAGAAGCTTTTGGTTTTTTGTTTTGTTTTGGCTTGGTTTTCTCTTTGTGTCTTATGTTTGGGGTCTTTTTTTTTATTTTAGGTTTTCCTTTCTTCTTTCCATAATATTAAAGCAGTTGTTTAATGCAACCCAGTCCCTACAGGCTAAGTGCTGACAGGTATATGACTGTGTGTCTGTTCCTGGGTAGGACGTCAACGCACGCACAGAGGAAGCTGGTTTGTATCACAGCCTCCACCACGGACCTCAAATGTGACCTCAGAAAAATCAGTCTGATTTTCCCCATCATGTTCCCTCTCCCATCCCTGGTCTGTCCAGTCCTGGTAGAGCAGAGCCTTCTGGGGGCAGAGACCATCTGTTTCCAGAGGAACCTGAGTTTTGCCTGCTACGAACTCTATGTGCTAGGAGAATACAAATTAATGACATTAAACTACTGTTGAAAAGCCTTGTTGACTCACGTCTTTTGTACAATATTGAAGCCTGTATGGTTCTTAAGCCTCTCTGTCACACTTAATACCAGCTTTCAGTCATATCTTTGCAATTGAAACTCAGCGGGCGACTAATGGATCACCAAGTATTTTCTGATAATATACAGCAGAAATGAGTGTGCCTGAGCAGTTCTTGAAAACACTCACAGTGGAGAAAGTACTCAGAGAAAGTCAAAACTCTATTCTTTTTAAGAGAACATTTTTTAATGATCCCTGCTTCTGCATTTAATTCTGTAAGTGTAGTTTAAAGGGCAGAGGGAGCTGTTAAATTTAATTTCACATTCACACTCTTCTCCCATTGGCACTCCCGTGGAATTGTTACTGCTGCTCATGCATATTGAGGGAGAATGCACCCTTTTGCAGGCAGAGCCCAGCTCTGCAGCTTATTCCTGGCCATTTCCCAGATGCTTGGCACTGGGATAGCGTTGAAGCACAGAGGATTTCCCATTTATGCCCTTATCATTTTCTTCTTGCTTCCTACAAAGGATCTGCTTTTGCAAAACCCATCTCTACTGCAGAGGAGGGCTGGATGCAATGTCCTCATAAGCTGATCAGCAGTTTCTGCTGCTCCTTCAAAGCGCACCACATCCTTCAAAGCACAGCGCATCCTTCAAAGCACTTCTAACACTTGCCTGTCAGCAAATGAGAAAGCAGGGCAGGAGCCAAAAGTTAAAGATCCAGGTGAGAAGCACACCGGTACCGAGCGTTTTGACATCAGAATCACTGCCTAGACCAGGAGCTAGCCCAGTGCCTCGTGCCTCTTTGTGGATTAGCGGGTTGCACCACGATTAATGAATCCCTGCTCTTTCTCATTTAGACAGGAGCCACACAAACTGTTTCAGTCAGCTTCAGCCTCCAAGAAGAAAATCAGTACAGAATATAACTACCCAGCAGGAAAAAGGAAGCCGGTGCTTCACTAAAGCCTGGATGATTGTTCTGCCCATGCCATTCAGGAGGAGTCCCCATAGCTGAGAAGCTCGTAGCTATAGCATGCAAGGAGTCACATGTCATGTGTCACAGTAGGACACGTTTCATTGCACGCCGTGGCACTTCCTATGGTGTGCAGTAAGGAGAGACAGCACGTCATGGCAGAGCATGTGGTAGTGCAGTTTTGGAGATGAAGCTACAGAGCCCTGCTGTTAGAGAAGAGTGAAAACCATGGGGTAAAATGCCTCTGATGCTACCAGGAATATTTCACAATACAACCCTTCTAACTTCTGCTCCTTCACGTCTTTTCATCCTTTTTTTTTTTTTTTTTTAAAAAAAATCATAGAATCACAGAATGGTTTGGGTTGGAAGGACCTTAAAGACCATCTAGTTCCAACCCCCCTGCCATGGGCAGGGACACCTCCCACTAGAGCAGGCTGCTGAAAGCCCCATCCAGCCTGGCCTTGAACACTTTCAGGGATGGGGCAGCTACAACTTCCCTGGGCAACCTGTTACAGTGTCTCACCACCCTCAGAGTTAAGAATTTCTTCCTAATATCCAATCTCAATCTACCCTCCTTCAGTTTGAAACTGTTACCCCTTGTCCTATCATTACATTCCCTGATAATCAAAACTCACACCCCAATATTGTACTGAAAAGCAGACATGTTTCTCCTCAACATAACACCTGGGACGGAAAATTCTGAATGTGCACTGGTAACCATGTCAAAAACCCCTCTGTTGTTCTTCCATTCCAGCCACTGTTCTCACTGGGCTGCTCTCCAAATCTTCCTCCGCTGCTGCTCATTCGTGCTAGACGCTGACAGTCTTGACACAGAGTCCAGGCAGAGAGGAGTCAAAGGAGGCAGTTAAGCAACTGGATGTCTCTAATTCCTTCCTTGCTTAAACTGTGTGTACTCAGGTGGTAAAGGATTTTATTTTTCTTAGCTGAAAGAGATTATCAGCAGGCTTGAGAACATGAAAGAGCACCTTAAGCTGGAGCCAGCTCAGATAGTTTTTTGGCTGTGAAAGTTCTAAATAACGTTAATACAAAGTAAATATATAGTGGTGCTTGACATGGGCCAATAGGTGATGTCTAGAAGGGTTGTTGTTTGTTTTTATTAAGTCTCTGTTATTGTGCTTACAATAGTCAAACAAAAAAAAGATGGTTCGTTATACCATGTTTTCAACAAACATGGAGCAAAAGGCAGTTTCTTTCTGATTAGCTTTTATCTAACTATACAGGTTGAAAAGATACGTGATAAATATCATACTGACATTGAAATTTGAATAGGCAGCCAGTTGAGGAATTGCTGAAAAAAGACAAATGGGGGAAAACAGAAAAGCAGAGACTAGAAGGGGACAATAGTCAAAGGGGATGAAAAAGGAAGGAGTACACATCTGCTATGGCTGAGGGGAAGGCACTGAGGAAGGGGTGTTGGAGCATGCTAGCTCTTAAAACAGAGGAGAAAACACTCAGAACCAAAATTGTGTGATATAACCTCTTGACATTGGTAAGAATGACATTGCAGACCCACAAGTCCTTGTTGCTTAGGCCACTATTTGCTGCCATGGACAGGACTGGGACATCTTGTTTGTCCTTCCTCTGAAGATGACAAATTACTGACAAGATGTCTCACACTAAGTGGGCAATATAATCCTCGATTGCATATCCAATTCTCATAATCACTTCACATTTCAGACAGGACAACACCGGGTGATGTTGATGACTATAGTTACAGTAAGGGACTATTCCATTGATGCTAATGACAGATTTGTGCCTTAACTGTTTCCAGTTTTAACAATTATAACCATGTTTGTCTTTGTTTGGTGGTCATCTCAGGATAATATTGGCACTTAGGTCCTTTGTTAGTGCTGAATGAGGAAAGTTTAGCTTTGCATTTGCCCATTTCATGGTTTCTACTCCAAAAAGTCTTGAGCTTCTACAAACTCCATATCCTCAGGCTCCACTCAATGTGCTAGATTTTGGTTGTAGAAAGTGAAAAAGAGAGTGTGCTTTTTGGGGAATGGAGGACTATATAATTTACAAGCTGCAAAATGACTACATTAAAATGTAGAGGAAGATTAATGTATTTATGTACTTGATGTGCCCAGGTGGCCAAGAAGGCCAACAGCATTCTGGCTTGTATCAGGAATAGCGTGGCCAGCAGGAGCAGGGAAGCGATTGTGCCTCTGTACTCGGCACTGGTGAGGCCTCACCTCGAGTACTGTGTTCAGTTCTGGGCCCCTCTGTACAAGAGGGACATGGAAGTGCTGGAGCGTGTCCAGAGGAGAGCTACCAGGCTGGTGAGGGGTCTGGAGACCAGGGCATATGAGGAGAGGCTGAGGGAGCTGGGCATGTTTAGCTTGGAGAAGAGGAGGCTGAGGGGAGACCTCATTGCCCTCTACAACTACCTGAAAGGAGGCTGTAGAGAGGTGGGTGTTGGCCTCTTCTCCCAGGTGAATAAGGACAGGACCAGAGGAAATGGTCTGAAGTTGCGGCAGGGGAGGTTTAGATTAGATATTAGGAAGAATGACTTTAGTGAAAGAGTGGTCAGGCACTGGAACAGCCTGCCCAGGGAGGGGGTTGAGTCACCATCCCTAGAGGTGTTTAAGGAACGTCTAGATGTGGCACTTCAGGGCATGCTCTAGTGGCAGAGATTGTAGGTTGTTCGGTTGGACTCGATGATCTTAAGGGTCCTTTCCAACCATGAAGATTCTGTGATAAAATTTCAGCGCTAGCCAGTAAAGCCATGTACTTGCCCATGTGAACTGAACTCCACCAAAAAAACAGTCAAATGTGGAAAGCAGACCACTTAACGTGACAAATACTTTTCTGTTTCACAGTAGTTTCAAGCATGATTTAGAGATAGCATTTTTTGTCAATTTTCTTGTAGTTATTTTGCAGACAATCAAAAGGATGTGAAGTTAATAAAAGCAGAGATGTCTAGAAATTGTCCCTGAATTTCTCAGCCCTGTCCTCTATATATCACGGTAGCATTTCTGCAGAAATCCTCCCCAGCCAGCCAGCCAGTATTCTGAAAACAACCTTGTACCGAGATAATATCCCTGAGGATCGGACTAGACAGGGATGAAGAACAAATATACATCTTTCCTTCATATACATAGTGGGGACATTAAAGATTCAGCCCCTTATAGCAATATTCATAACTACAGGTAAATATTTGCTCTAAATTCATGTTCAATCTGTCATATTTAGGTAAAATTTCCTTAGGTTTTCACAAGCTATTGCATTGCTTTTGCTACAGTGGTCTGCTACAGTAAATTCCACAACAGAAAGAAGAGACAATTGCACTCTCCCTAGCTTTTGCTAAAGATACGTGGTGAAATTCTTTCACCTGAAATACAAGGTGTACTGCTGTTAACAAACCCAAACGTCTCCTCTTCCTCCTTATTCCTGTCCTGCCCTTTACTACTCACATACCCAGGCTACCATTCTGAGGGTCTGATGGATCAACTTTCCCCCTCTCCCTTCCATTAAGGGTCATTATTTTGGATTAACTCCTTCTTTCCTCACGTCTCTATATTTCGCTGCTCCTTTTTCCAAAACATAATTAAAGAGTTCTCCACCCTTTTCAATTCATTTGGAAAATAACCTCATCAGTCCTGGTCCTGGCTGCTGAATTTTCTCTTTTCCAGCCCCTCTTACGTTGCTTCCATCCAGCTTTTCCACAGTTCTGCTACTTCTGGTCTTCATCTCCACCTCAGCCTAAATCTCAGAACTGAATCTGTGTCCTATATGGATGCTTCTGTCACCCACTCATTATCTTCTACATTGTCCTTGACCATAAAACCGTTCCCCTAAATTCCTGATTATATCCAGGTCTGTGTCCTCATCGTATTCAAAACATTTTGAAAGACTTTTTTTTTCATATGAAGGCCATACTATTAACCTGTCCTCCCCAACTAATGAAAAGGATGCTCAGGTTACTTAACAAGCACAGGTGAGTTGCCTTTGGTCGGACGCAACTATGCTAAATTATACCAGCAGAGAAACCGGACAAAATACGAGTTAATTTCTTCATTTAGTGTTTCTTACTGTGCTTTGATTTATCTGTGTCTTATCTTCTGAAGTTTCAGCTGTAAAGGGCAAGAATTGCCTTTATGACTGTACTGAATACCACTGCTATGTTCTCAGCACTTTCAAGCCAGTAAATAATGAGATACTCATGAAATTCTTAGTGGGTGTTGTGTTTTAATACCGTATCTGATTTCAGTGGGAGGTTTACCTGACTAAGATCTTCTGGGATGCCTCCACAAAGCAGAATAATTTCTTGTTCCCCCTACCAGGTAACAAATGCCAGCTTAATACATCAATCTATCATCACATAGTTATGTATTATCCACAGCCAAAAGCCCCTAATAATAAATTCTAATCTCCTTAGGATGATAAAGTAGAAAACTAATGTGAACCTATTGCAAATAAAACTGAATTCCCTAAAAAGCAAGGCCTCTTTATACCTTAATAACACAATGCTCTTTCCAGCTGTCAGCCTGGAAACTCAGTACCACTTGGTATCGCATACTTTATTCTGTTCTAACAAACCTGTTAATAAAATGAGCCCTACAGCTGTGGGAGTGAGGATTGTGGAGTGGGAAAACACTATATCTAGTTCTGCATGGAAAGTGAAGCTGCACTATTATGGCCAAGGGCAGAATTGAAGTTGCTTTTTGAAGAAGCGGTTGAGCATGCATTTTGAAGTGCAACCCTTGTTTCTGCTAACAGGTGAGAAATTAATTTGGTTGATTGGACAAAAATAGAGGCACTGCAACAAGACCTGACCCTCTGTTCCCAGTTTTTCAGTAACCATTGCCAGGTATGCAGAAGAAGAAGATTTAACACATCCTGTTAAGGAATCTGGGAATTAGGTGCTTGAAGGTGAAGCACGTCCCTTCCCCGTAAAATGAATGGCTGTGTGATATGCCAAAGGGTTTTTTAATTATCTGATATAACTTCAAGGATGTAGCATTACTGGGTAACAACCCACAGGCCATGCTATGAAAGACACTAGACCTGATGTTCACAGTGGCCCACAGTCTTTCCTTGTCCTAATTATTTTTCCCTTTTCCAGGACACCTGGTCTGTTATATCGTCACGACTCAGTGGTACCTTGTGACACGGACACCCAAAAATCCGCTACAAATGTTCCACCACAACTTACCATGATGTAGTGCGATATGAGCTATGGGTTGTCTTGATAGTAGGGAATACTGCCCAGGTCAGGCAGAAAAGAGTTTGGCTGAGGGATAACTGAAAAACAGATAGGGCTACGTAAAAAACCAAAGAGCTATTTGCCAAATGTCAATGGAGAGAATCCTCTTGTGAACCATGCTGCAGAACAGAGTGCACATCTGATACTTCCCTTAATATGCAGGAGGAGGACTGTCTGCCAAAAGGCCAGGAAAGTGCATGCCAGCCTCTCTTTCTTTCCCAGATCTCTTCATCCCTTTTGCTAATTTAAATTTTCTCTTTTATCCTGAGTAAGCGTTGAGCTTCGCTAACACCAAACTTACATTTCATTACGTTTTGTGATAATTGGCCTGCTGGTAATTTGGAGGTTGATTAGCTTTTTGTTACCTGTGATCACAAACAGGCAGTCTTAAATGTTGCTTTAGTGCCAATCTGCCGCTCTAGTCAAGAATAATTAGGATACTTTCTCTTGTAATTGAAAGTAACCGCTGATGGACAGGTAATCTAGCTGATGGATGGACCTAATACATGTTCTCTCCTGGTAGACGGTACCTGCTCACAGAGGCAGGGCTTTTTAGTTCAGTTAATTACCATTTGTTTTTAATCAATTACGTACAACCAGCACATACAGTCTCCGTTGACCTGTGACAGGGGTGATCGTTATTTTGCAGAGCATACGGCTCCCTTTAATCCCTGGGGTCTTGACAGAAGACGCAGTCTCGTTTCTGGTCCTCTCCCGATTCAATCTGAATGGTGACGGAGTGGAAGCTGTAGTGCTCAAACAGGGCTTGAGTAACCTCTCTCAAAATCTTCTGGCTGTCCGCTGTGTCTGCTGTAGATGGCAAGCAGAAAATTATCAAAATGCATATAATATAATACTTGAAAGAAGAGTAAGTGTTTACTGACAGAAACTGTTCACAGACTTCTAACAAGAAGTTTGCTTTGGGAAGTGTTTCTTGTCCTTTTTATCCTCCTTTCAGGAACCTGCATGTCAGCAAAAGTTTGTTCATTCAAATGTGGTCGGAATATGCAATTTTGGCAAGAGCTGAGCTAAGAGTAATCACCAAAGAAATTCAGTTTGGCAGAAAACTGGAGGAAAGCAGGAATACTTAATAAAGATTAGTTCATTGAGTCAGGGAGTAGCAATAGTGCCAAGTGATTTGGGTGGCTGATAGACTCACTCTTTTTGGGAAGCGGGGACTCCATGGAGGACTTTGCTTCTGAACCCATTCTTGGCCGAACACAGGTGAAATTTTTTTCTTAAATAAAACTTAGCATGTACAAAGCAAACAGATAAACAAGAAAATTGATTTGGGTAGTGGACAATTTGTCAATAGGGATAAGGACTAAATTTAAAAAAAATATTTTTAAAGATGAACTGTTCCCCTGGAGTTACCTCTATGCTCCAAGCTATGTTTTAAAAGATTGTTTTACAGCTAGAGATGCATTAGGAATGCAGATTTGCCCTGTAAGTTTTTCTTACAGGGATCAACAGTTTTCAAGCTTCTCAAATCCACTCCAAAATCTATTTGATATTGTGAGAAAAATCCAGCCTGGGTCCAATTCTTTTAATTCATTTAAAATATCTTGCAGTTTACTTCTGTGCTGCACAGCCTCTGCAGTTTTCAAGTTCTGGGCTAAGTAGAGGTCCCTGTTGTTTTGGCAACATTGCTGGGAGGAGGATTTGAGACCTTTTTTTGTTGTTGGCGGTGGTATTTCTCCAACAAAATGATGACATTTGTTTTAACAAGCAACAGATATACAGTCAGTTGTATCCCAATCAGGGGAGACTGACCTTTACTAGGCAGCAGCTGAATACTTACTCCCTGTTTACAGAAATTTACTGACCTGTGGCAACATGAGCAGACAGAATAGTTTGATTCATTGTCAGAGACCAAAGATGAAGGTTGTGAACAGACTCCACTTTCTCAACTGCTAAAATTCTTGCTTTCACTGCATCATAAGCAAGTCCTTTTGATGTTCCTTAAAAGGAGAAATTGGTGGAAAAAAAGTTTTTTAAGAGATAACAATGATCATTACATGAAAATGCATCATGAACGGATCTTTATTCAGTTAGATATATAACTTCTATAAAAATATTCGATACTTTGGAAAGCCTGTCTAGAGTTCACTGTGAAATTTAATCCTGTCCCTTGGTTTATACTTCTCCATGGAAGAATGAAACTGATGCATGTCTTAGGAGATACTCTGAGGGTCCTGTTTACAGAGGGAAGTGAGTCGTTTAGCCAGATGGTGTCATAGCTTTACGCCAATATCTTTTGTGAGCACAGATTTTGTGGCATCACCTGAGCACCTCTGAGGGATTCTGTCCTCAATACATTTACACAGTAGAGAAGCATCTGTTTAACAGAGAGGGAAAGACAAACATAAATATTAAAATTGTTTGACTCTGGTATCTTAGATGAGATTAGATCCCAGGTCTAGTTAATGAGTAGTGAGTTTTCCTTCTTAGATGATGGTGGTGATGACCCTCATTCGGAGTGAGGACAATTGTGATGGGGTGAGTTGCGATATGAAATTTGGAGTTAAATCTGAACCTAGATTTGACCAAGGAATTTAACTGCAGATCTTCTCTGGAGAGAGACATGGGAGTTTGGAAATGCACCTCTACGTCCACCTGAATAGCTATGCTCATCATGCTTCACTTGGATCAGTAAAATAAAAATATTTTTAATGCCATCAGTTATGTATGATATGCACAGTATTAGTTAATTTTGTCTTTCATACTGTAACTGATAATTATGTAATTATTAATGACCTCACTGTTGTATGCTTTGTCCTATCCGTTTATTACAAGAATGATACGCTGTATGGAGTACTGACTTAGCAGAATGTGATCCTGACACGTACACGCTCTTTAGAGAAAACCACGGACAGTCAGTGCCTGCGTGGCACAGTCAGTTGCAGGGGCTGTGGGGCTGACATCCCGGGACAGGCTGGATGCGTGGGGTAAGACCCACCTCCAACACCAGCTCCCACATCCAATTTCTCTTTAGAAAATTATGGGCAGAATGTACTACTTCAGAGGTAGGAGAATAGCTTCAGAGACCTCCCCAGAAGGGGAGAGGGTCTGGTCCTGCTGCAGAGGGGAACAGAGCATTGCCCGTTTTGTCATGTCAGCACTGCTTAGGGAAGCTGGAAATCACTGCTCTGAGACAGAGAGTCCTGAGTTTGATATTTTTCAGAAATCAAGAGATCTGATTTTTTGACAGCCAGGATGCAGCCAGTTGCTGCGCTCTGTCTAGGTACACTTCTACACAAATGTCTCTCTATCTCACAATCGCTGAAAGCAAACCAACCCTAGAATGAAGCTTTACTGTAAAACAATATTGGAAATTTTCTTTCTTGAAACAGAAGTAGGTGCAAAGTGAAAGAAAGACGTAAATAGCCATGTAGACAGTCACACTGAGTAACTCATAGCCATTCAAAAGCTACACTTTTCCCTTTAATCCTTTCATGCTCATAGCTGAGAAAGAGGTTGCATTGTATTATGCAGTGTAAGGAAGGCAAAAACATGGATCTATGACTGCTCAAGCAATTTGGCCTTGCAAATCAAATGTTCAGGCCCATAGCTGACAGGATTAAAGATTGCTAAGCCTGTTCTTCTTGCTGCTGATATGCTGAGAATTGTCTGTTCCCTTGCACTTGAACACCACTGGAAAGCTCCATCAGCTTGCTTTTCTGGACTGGCGTAACTAAAAATCTTTTAAACTTCTGCTTCTTGCACTCAGTCTATTTCACAGACACAGTTCAAAGCACAGTCTTTTTCTTTGGATTTTTTTCTTGGCAAAGACTTGTATTTCACATGGGTAAAGAATTATACAAAGTGAGTAGACATTGCATACGCCAAAGGGCTGATAAAAAGCAATGCTACACATACGACAAACAAAAGCAACTTAGTTTTAGGAACACACTGGGAGTTCATTAGCAAAACACCGGTAAACAGATTTTTATGAAAACTGGCATACGTATAAGTCTTCTAGTGCAATGGTAGAAAACAGTTGTGATTAAAATTGTAATTAGGATTAAATTATGATCAGAGTTATAAGAATATTGGAAATTGATAGAAAAGTGTGCTATTATACTTTTGTTAGCAAGTATAAGCGTTATGGACAAAGAGAGAGAAAAAAACCAAAATGTAACTATTGATTCTGGAATCAGGTCCTACCTTCCATTAACACAATCAAAATATCCCTTAAAATGGTGATGGTGGTTGCCAAAACAAAGATGGAAAACACAAATGTGCAGATTGGGTCAGCTATTTTGTATTCTGGCTAGAAAAATATGAACACATCACTTTGTTAATTTCATTATTGTTGGTTATTGCCATTTTTAATCAGTTCATCTCAAAGAATTGTACATTGCATTCATCTAGTACAGAATGAGTGCTGACCTCCTTTGCCAGTTAGGGAGCCTCAGCACAGGGAATGAAGACGAAGAAAGGGAGAGACACTGAAGTATCCTCCTTGCACTTGAAACACCAGGAACCAAGTGTTACATTCTCAATAGCCATTTCAATTCCCAAGAATAAGTATAATTGTCTTTGTCTAAATTACAATGTATATCATTAAGACAGAGAAAATATTTACATAGTACCCAGTGTCACAATGCTATGAAAATAACTGTTATCCTTAATTGCAAGGAAGGCAAGTGAACTAATAAAACTAACCTTAAAGAAGATGATAAGTGCGCTAATTAGCACACTAATACTCTGGAATAGATCTCCAATGGCATGCACAAAGGCTGCCCGCAGACTGGCATTGCTCAGGGCTGCTTTTTCCAGAGGGGCCGACACGTGTTCCCTGGCTTGTGCCCCATGGCTGTGCCCATGGCTGGTCTGGTGCAGAATCAGGCTAAGTCTGCAAGAGATGTAAAGATATCAGTGGGGTTGTTGCACCTCTGCAAGCGGTGATGTCACACACGTCATCAATCCTCTCACTTCTGAATGATGAATAGTAAAATCAAACACATTAAGTAAAAACGCAGAGCGGCTAAGCAGATAATTCCTAGGTGTCTCAGTGTTTTGCATACAAACAAGAAAGTCTGTGAACAGGGGAATTAATGATGCCTCATTTTCTATAGAGTTCTAGAACGTTCTGACATCTAATAAAAAGTGAGACGGAGATTAATCTTTTCCTGGAGTTTGTGCATTTATAATTTCCCTTCCCAGTGTGGCAGGTACCTGAAGGGAGGAGAGCAACTGCAAACTTCAATGAGAAGCGGGATCTCTCTTCTCTACCTCGTTCTATGTTCTCATGAAACTCATAAACATTTAATATTTTTGAGGCCAATATCTCTCTGTCTTTTTTTATTGAAACACAGCAGCAGGTTCAAGAGTTATATGGAGTGGAAAACAAAGTAACTTACAGGATGTTGGCGAGCACGGCACAAGCAGAGGTAATGAGCATCACAGTAGCATCAATATCGTAATCAGGGTGTAGCAGCCTCATGCTGGCCAAATACGTCAACACACCAGTCACCAGCCAAACGATTATCATAGACATCAAAGCTCCCAGAATTTCTAGGAATTAAACCAATCTGATTTTAACAAGAGTCATAACAAAAATGCAAGAAATTTTAAGAAGTTGATGGTAAAGGTTCCAGTTTTGTGAGCGTTATAGCCAGGAGAGTTACTTCTTGTGTGTTGGCAGCCTTGATGCTCACAAAGAATGAGCCAAAGCCCCTTCTGGTCATAGCTAATACAACGGCTGCCCAGGGCAGCCCTACGTAAATGGGGGACTAACCCTGTTCCACCTGCTCCTACTTTTGTGTCTGTTCTAGTGTTGAGTTCATGGGGCATTTGGAGAAATTGGAGAGATGAAAAAGATCATTTGGGGAGTTCTGGGAGGAGCAAAAGGAGCTGTAATGGAAAGGAAGGATAAAAGCGCAATTATTTTACACTTTACATAGTTGCCTGGCCCTGCCACTATGGTGTGAGGACCCCAGGAACCAGCCCTCCTTCCCCAACAAGATTATCTTGGTCACGGGAGCAGAGGCCGGAGGGAAGGAGAGAGGTATGGCTCTCCCAAACCCAACGGCAGACGTAAGCACCCTGCAATAGCCTCTCTTGTTTCTGCACACCTCTCGTCACCTCACACTTCAGTGACAGCCCCCAACGAGGTCCTGCCAGCAAAACCTCTCCTTCCTCTCTCCTGCCAATGCCAGAAAATCATTTTTGTACCACCGGCAGTGATGAGGACAAAGCAAGTTATTTTTTCCCTGGGGCAGCAAAATGTAATTTTGTCTCTATTGGCTCTGAGTTGGGCTCAAATAAATCCAGTCCCCAAGGCCACCTTTTATTGCATTCCCATAGGCGAGGTCTGGGGGTGTTCGTATGAACGAGTAGCATGTTTTTAATAGGATGTGGGACTAGTAATTGCCTTGTGACTTGAATGGGTAAATGTGGCACTTTATAAGCACAACTGAGACAATACCAAGGAAAATGAAAGTTCACCGTAAATGGAAAGGCAGTAGGTAGCCAGAAAGACCAAAGCACTTATACAGACCTCCACTGTCAGTTCATGAAAGCATCTGAAACTCAACTTATGATTTTAAATATATATTTATGAGGGCCACACATTTTGCAGCAGTCCGGGCTCCAGATCCTTATCAAAATAACTGTTTTGTCTAAAACTGACAAAGAACAAATGAAAGTGCACTGACAAAGAAATCCAGTTTTGCTCGAAAGTAGATAGAGAGAAGCTAACATAAAGCATGGTGTTTATATTTTCTGATAAACCTGGTGTTTATATTTTCTGCAAGTTACAGGTTGAAATCCTGCAAACCTGGCCCAACTGAAGCTGGTTGTTGCTGGCTGTGCTATCACTGCTGTGAAAGGAGCCCACAGCCTTTGCGAACACCTGCATGAATGTCTGTGTGCGTGCGTGCATACACTCCACAGCTGAAAATGTTAGACGTCGTCTTTACCTACATAGGTGAAAACACTTTTCAAGGTTGTATCTTAGCAAAAGTTCAGCTAAGCTTACAGACCAGTTCAGTAGTATGAGATGTTTTACAAGAGATGTTCCCAGTTACATTTCTTCAGAACTGCTAGCAGTACCAGAGCACAGCAAACAACAGGATTGTTTGGGAAACCAAATCCTACCAGAGATAAAGAAATTGAGATTGAAGAGAACTCTCCTACCTGGAAGTAGGTCTGGCTCATACTATCAGTCTCCTTCAGCGTTATGCTTCTAGCACGTTGCTGAAGGTAGCTGCACACCCAAAGGATTGTGTTGAACTGCTGTCTCGACTGATTCTGCAGCCTGGTTCTGGCTTAGAAGACAGGAGGCATTCAGATGGCTCCTGCTAAACCCGAGCCCTGTCATACACAATCTTTGCATGACAAACCCTATCTATCAGTCTGAGAAAAGCAGTGAAAAAACAGCTTCCAGTGTCATGGAAGGCTGCAGCTGCAAGACTTCGGTGGTCAACCCACAAGGGCTCTGCCACCCACCTGATTGCCCTCAGCTGCTCTATTAAGGCACCCACCTGCATATTTAACTGGAAATATAGCTGGGAAAATAAGCAAGAAACAGGATAACTATCATGGAATGCAATTAAATAGCCACTGGCATTTGATGTAAGGCTCTCTTTGCTACCGGGATAAAAAGGCAATAAAAGATTGGTTTTGAAGTTTTGCATTGCAATGACAAAAAGACTAAAAAATCTAACACAAACTGAGGGTGAAGTTACATGAGGTTGCTGAACCCGCCTACTATCTCGTCAGCAAGATAGAAGTCTCTCTTTTACTTTCCTTTATTCCCAGGCTAAGAGAGCATAAACACAAGAAGTAATTATGGGTCAACTGATGGAAAGCAGTAGTTTGCTAAGGCTACAAAATTCAGCTGTGTGTTGGCAACATACTGCCAGCCACACTTCAGTCATACTAAACCTCCCCCTCATCCAGCAGCCCATTTCCAGAGAGCTGGCAGAATGTACTGAGGGAGCAATATAAAGACCGGATGAGTATGGCATATGTCTTCTCTGGCACATTCTGAAGCTATAGGCAACCTTAGCCTGCAGGCATTCTGACTCAGAAGCTGCTTCTGGACCCTCATATTGAACATCCTTGAAGCTTTGATCATGTGAGTCCTTGGTTCAGGTGCATAGGTGTCTAGAGCCATTTGAGATACACGGACACTTCCATGTGTGACTTGAAACAAGATGTATAGATGACCCATAGCCTTCTAGAGGGGCAGTTGGATACTGTGGAACACATTAGGACATTTGAAATAGCATCGATACCTTACATATGAGCAACTAAATTGAGCCCTAAGATAGCCAACATGGGATTCATTTCCAGACCGAGACAGCTAAATTAAAATGTGTATACACAGGTGTGAGCTAGGTGACTAAGCTCCCGTTGTGGACAATGGACATCAAATTAATGGTGATTCATACAGCTTCCTGCTCCATTGACTGACTGAGAACACATCCTGGTTTCTTAACTATGTGGGTCTGGTGGCGTTTGAGATTCCCTCGTCTTTTGCTTGGCGTTCTGTGCAGTCTCCTGTGTATCTTGTGCCACAGCTGCCATTCCCATCCGTAAGTCTCCCTGTAACCCCATGAATGTAGCACTCTATGCCTAGGCAGCTGAATGGAGCCTAGATTTCTGTTGAATATATCAGAAACTTGGACCCTGTCCTTATACATGCTCACTTACGTGCAGACACTGATATTGAGGTGTTTAAGTCTTGAAGAGAATCATACCCCCAGAAAATTTTTTCTCATAGTTAATATTTTGCTGGTCTTTTGTAAAAGCACTTGTGTTTGCTTGTAAGGTTTTTGTTATTAGGTGTCATCTCTAAATATATTGATTTTGGTTGAGGACAGAGAACTTTCAAAACCTACCAGTGCTTCCATCTGATAAAAAGTATCAGTAATAAAGAGATATGCAGGGAGAGGATTTAGAAAGCAGTAAATGTTAAAGAATCTCACTTTTCTACAAATATAACATTGTTGTTATATAATACGTAAAACATTATATATGTTATCTATATGTTATCATCCTATAAATGGAGAAACCCCCTCATTTTTATAGGTATTGATGCTTTTATAGAAACTTCTGTTTCATAGTAGATTGAGGACTCAGTTCTCCTCACACTCAAGTCACTGAGAGAAGTTGCTGTTATCGCAGCCAAAGCTACCACCAGCCCAAAACTTTGTTAAATAATGAACTGAAAGACACATTTGTAGATAAAAGATATCTGTGCTCTTTACTTCCTTGAAGCTCAGTGGTTTGCTCTGTTTGTCATGTGTCCTGGGGGCTTTGAGAACATTCGTGCACTGTCTCTGTATAGCTGCAGACCTACGTTGGACACCAGCACGTTTTCCAGCGCCTGGCTGTGATGACTCCCCTTTCCCATTCCACATGTTCGTACCGTGACACTTTTTGCTACCTGCTCGGTGCCACCCAAAAGTTAGCTGCTTGGTAGGAGGTTTGGAGGCAAGCCAGAGTGAGAAGAGGCTGATCAGGAAGCTTGTCAGGTCCACCAGGATGTGTGCCGCGTCGGTGATCACCGCCAGGCTCCCGGCGATCTGCCCACCTGTGTGAAACACGCGTCCGTATCACGGCTCCGGTCAGACGTTTGAGTCGACCAGATCAAACTCGAGACCTGCTTTGCTGTGAATCAAAGGGAACATTCAGCTTTCGGTGATCACAGACATGGCTCAAAACTCTTCAAATTAGTTTCATTTGTACCTCGTTCATGCAGTGAAAGCAAGTCATAGAAAGAAATAAGGTCATTTTCTTTATCCTAGAGAGACAGAGAGAGTCCTAAGGACAATAAGAGTTGTGATACATTAGTGCTGTGGCTTTATTACTATTGGATTGGTTTAGTGTGACTATTTTAGTATGAGGTTCCTTGGTGAAAAGCAATATTAGGGATCACATTTCCAGTATCCTCCCACTATGTCTTCACAGATCACTGATATTGTTATGTATGTACAAAAACTCAGAAACTTAGCCTATGGGATTCATTTCCTGTTTGTTATAGGAAAATACGTATGTTCTTCCTGAGTTTTGGATAGCTGGATGCCCAACTGTTTATTTGTCACAGGCAACACTGAAATAAGAATAAAAGGAAAGGTCCCAGTAGAAAAGCTGTGATAAACAACCGGCCATTTCGGTGAGGGCGTAAGAAAAATGTTCTGTTCACAGGACTAATCTATCATTTTGCATCTGTAATGCATGATTTAATTTTGCTTCTAGAGCTGGAAAAATGTGGCTGAATGTCATTTTACTTTGGGGTATTTTGGTTTCATGTGAATTCTGAAAAATACCCAAGCCATTTTAGGCTATCTGAAACCACATTTCTTTTATCCAAATATTATTTTGCCAAATACTATTTTCTTGCCAAATTCTTCTAACCAGGACTCAGGGATAAAGGGAAATCCAAAGAAACTAAAAGATTGCTCTAAACTACCCCAGCTGCCGGCGGCTGTAGAAGACAAGGATCACAGGCAGGGAGTTGTCCTGCCAACTTCTTATAGCAGGGGAATCGTTTTATCAGAGTGAAAATATAGAAAAATTGAAATGTGAAATAATAGAGCCAAAACATCTAGTTTCTGCACTTGGCAATATGTTCCCATCCTTCTTCAATCATTTAATTAATTTCGGCTCGCCTGTTTCTCCTGACCACAACCCATATGAGAATCAATGAATCCTGAAAAACATCATAAAATGCCTCATTCAAACCTTTGGCAAGGTACCACTGCCAACGGGACATGTAGATGTGTTTCTTGTTTCCTTATAGATGGAAAGTCTTCATGCCAGCAGAATGGACTGTCTGTTTAATTTCCTCCCATATGCAGATTTTAGATTAGAATACCTTTAGAATACCTAATACTGTATGGTTTGTCACTGCAGGAGAATGTATATTGCACATATAGGGCATACATTATTTTTTCTGTTGCTTCCCTGTGCATCCTGTTTACAGCTGCCTGAAAGTTACTTCCCAAAAGGGAGCAGGCATGAATGCAGAATTTGGGGGCATCTCATTCCTTGCAATAAAATGAAAAATTCAACAGAATGGGGATTTCCCAGAACATGAGCAGGTGTAAATGCACATATACTTTTTGGTCGTGACACAGCTCCCAGATCTTCACTGTTTGCGGGGTAATTGTTTCCCAAGTGGGAAGCAATTTTGCATAGCAGAGGGAAACAGGCTTGTCTGACAACGCACAGATGTTAACAACCAAGGCAACAGCTATCTTTCAGCAAACAAATATGCAGAGCACAAGCTGCCTGCAAAGCCCTATTGCATTTTAGATACCGTATTTCCATGTTCTGCGGGACAGCGTTACAAAAGCTTGCTTCCAGCCTGCCGTCTTTGAAAAATGTTGGCAAATTATTATTTTATGTATTGCTGGCATAACTAATGCCTTGGGTGAGTTTCTGAGATCTCAGTCTGCTTATCTTAGCAACCTGGTCAAGTCTTTATATCCCTTTTTGACATGAGGACACATGCGGGATTTGTCTCTCTTTCTAGTGCCCAAATGGAAATAAAGTACTTTGAAATCTGTATTTGGTCCTTAGGCACTAAAAATCCTTGGAAAGCACTTTTATACCAGGGCTGTACATAGGGTGTCATCGGTTTGACTGATATCTCCAAATCTAGGGGGACTGTGATGGATCTGCATTAGAAGAACAGAAGATAATTGTCTTTCGGAGACAGTTGGTGTATCAGGCTCAGCCAACAGTGCCCCTTTTGGGAGAGCAGTAAGGGCCAGCACAGATGGTTTGAGCAAAAACATCACAGGAAAGGTCTAGGGATTCAAAGAAGCACAACTTTTCAACCTCTTTGCAAGTCATGCAGCTTTGTTTCTTCTGTTTAGCATAATAATGCCCACGGAAGCTGTTTGCCCTTAAGAGGAGAAGGAAGGGGAACATGTTCTTTATTTTCAAGAGTAAAGCCAGTGGAACAGTTATAGGCTTTTACTGGTTGGTATCAATACTTCCAACGAGTGGCCTTTATGACTTACTATTACCCACAATGGATGTTTATAGCTTTGTATACCACAAAGCTCTAGAAATTGTCAGTCACTCAATGGTCAATCACCAGGCGCAGGCTGTCTAGCCTAACGATCAAAAAAATTAAATGTATGGTTCATAATTACAAAAATCTCCATAGACTGCTGTCTGTAACTGCAGTTAATAACTGGTTTGTCAAAGTTTAATGGTCTGAAGCAAAATGGTCTTCAAGCCTGTTACTTAAGCTGTCACTGCAAAAAAGCCATGTGATTCATTAAGCAAAATGAAACATTTAGTTAACATATCATCTGTCCTTCCAATTATCCTCTAGCATTGCCGCATTCACCAAACTTAAGCCTACTGATTATACGGTTTTGCTAATAACGCGTTACTTCTGGCACTGGAAATTGCTGCACGGAGATGAGTGGTACGCACTGGTTTTCGTGGGGGAAATGCACGTGACCTGGACACAAGAAGGCTTCGCGCGGATGAAGCGCGTGGGAGGGGAGAGTTGGAGAAGTCCCTGCTGGGTCTGGCAGCCAAAGGGAGAAGGCAGAAATGCAGCAGCTCTTTCGCTGCCTCCACTTCCCACCTGTGGGGAAGACAAAGCCTTTCTCTTTCATTTTCATGGATTTCGGAGGGCTTCCTGGATGATTTTTGTTACGTCCCCTGGGGCACATGTTGGCAAAAGCCAGTGGCATTCCTCATGCCTTATTTCACCTCACCTTACTGCGGAGAAAGGGAAATTAAAGAGCCAGGAACTATCAGGTAGGTATAAATACCACAGAAGCCATGCAGAGAGCAGATCAGTGGGACAAAAAAGAAAGCTAATGCTCTATGAGCGAGCCAAAAACTTATAGTGGATATTGCAGGATGGGTCCAGAAGTGAAAGCTAATTAGACCGGGGAATAATCTTCCATTGATCCAGAGACACACCATCAGGCCAATTTAAAAGATAAACGTGCCCTGGTATAAATACATTGACTTAACTGAAGAAAAGCAGATGGTGAATCTGGCCCTGGATTTCCCTGGATTTTGCAAAGACTGTTGCATTTAATATCGGCTCCTGCTGCTAGCAGCCTTCATCTGCTGAGGTTTCATTGACCTGGATAAACATGCAAAATCTTTTAATCTTTTCCAAAAAATGTAACTCGATTTATTAGAAACCTTTTGTGACATGATGCTAAGATATGCCAGCCACTTTTAGCCGAGCTTAAAGACCTGGGAGAACACTTTACACCATTAACCGATCCTTGTATTACTACCCAGATGCAATTTTTAAAAGAATATATGAAAATATTTTGATAATTTGACTTTAAAAAAACCCCACCATCCTTTTAGAGACTGTGGGGAAAGGAGAGTTATTTTATCCCAGGCAGGATAAAATGGGTGCATCAGGGGTCCCTGCACTCAGAGTATGTGCAGAAGGGCACGACTACGGCTGTGCTGGGCACCAAACCGAGCTCTCTTTGAGCAAACATACTCCCCTGTAATCTCAGCAATCATGAAGAAGATGCAAATTACTGATGCTACACAGAGCTTCTTCCTGGCTTGGTGCTGCTCCCTTTTTCTGTTCTCATAGGCCCGCGAGTAGCCGTGACAGTGATACTCTGGATTAGCTTCGGTAGCCTCTGCTTCCTGCTGCTGCCTCTCTTCATTTACATTCTTCTGATGCCGACTCGTCCTTCAGGATTGAAAGAAACAGGAGGTTAAAAAAGAAAAACCCTGGTTATTTGGGCGTCTAGCCCCGCAGCCCCAGAAACTATGTAATTAATGCTTTCAAAGGATAAAAGCAGCGTTGGGAACAGCGGAGCAGGTCATAGAAGAGGCTTGCTCGCACAAGCAGGGCTCTGCGGGAGGGAGCTGCACATGAAATGACTGCTGTGGCTGTGTTTCCCAGCTCTTTGGGCTCTCCTACACCATTTAGCAGTTTATGAAGCACAGGATGACTTTCTG
This sequence comes from Chroicocephalus ridibundus, assembly GCF_963924245.1. Taxonomy (NCBI): domain Eukaryota; kingdom Metazoa; phylum Chordata; class Aves; order Charadriiformes; family Laridae; genus Chroicocephalus; species Chroicocephalus ridibundus. The sequence continues at coordinate 153,789,196 of NC_086285.1, read as the reverse complement.
AGGCTGTGTGTTTTATGCACACCGTATGATTTTCAAAAAGTCGTACCTCGTACAAACAGTAACAAAATTCAGCATAACATGGAGACCATTCTATGGAAAATTTCAGTTTTCTATTCCCAGCAGCTTTTTTAGGAAGACTATTAAAAAAAAAAAATCTTCTTTTTCTCAAATATAATTGACTGAAGATATTTCTCTCCTCTCTTTGCATGCAGAACTATTTTATCTCCAATTTCCATGTATGTACAAAAATCAGTCTTCCAGCAGGGCCTGAGCTAAGAAACTCTTAGTCCAAAAGTTTCAAAGGCACTTAAAAAAATCAAAGAAATGAATTCTCCATAGTATGCTGACCCTTTGTGGCACTGATTTCACAGAAAGGTGAGAAGTTCAGCAGAAGCAGCCCTTTGAGCATTGCTCCATCACAAAGGTGATTTCCCAGCCAAATCGTCTCTGCGGCACACTCTCGGTACTGTCCTTCTCAGGGCTCCCGCGCAGGGAGTGTGGGATGGGGTAGAGAGGTCCGGGGCCAAGAACATTGCGTTGTGACTGCGGGAGCTCCTGGATGACCATGACATCTGGTGCTTTGGTCAGAGCAGCCCAGATACTGGGCTCCCAAGGCAGTTTGGTAAGCAAGGACTTTCCCTCCTCCTTACCTTTCAACTGACAAGAAAACAAATGGCCAAAAACCCACCCCTAAGCCCTGTCCCAGGAGGCTCGACTGAAAACCATTATGTCTCTCCAGGTACAACATTTGTTGCCACAGCTGCTCTTAATGCTGGTGAAACACCTCTTGCTGTGTACTGAGGCTTGTGGGAGCACGCTGTGGCATCAAAAGGGGAATTCAGCCCAGATGCACACACATAACATCCATATAACCACGTATAACAGCTATTTGAGGTCTGCGTGTGCAGGACCATAGTCCACAAGCCTATCTGGACTCTACTGCTATTTCCAAGTCTGTAATTAGCCTGTTCTGGGCCCCTCTGTACAAGAGGGACATGGAAGTGCTGGAGCGTGTCCAGAGGAGAGCTACCAGGCTGGTAAGGGGTCTGGAGACCAGGTCATATGAGGAGAGGCTGAGGGAGCTGGGCATGTTTAGCTTGGAGAAGAGGAGGCTGAGGGGAGACCTCATTGCCCTCTACAACTACCTGAAAGGCGGCTGTAGAGAGGTGGGTGTTGGCCTCTTCTCCCAGGTGAATAATGACAGGACCAGAGGAAATGGTCTGAAGTTGCGGCAGGGAAGGTTTAGATTAGATATTAGGAAGAATGACTTTACTGAAAGAGTGGTCAGGCACTGGAACAGCCTGCCCAGGGAGGGGGTTGAGTCACCATCTCTAGAGGTATTTAAGAAACATCTAGATGTGGCACTTCAGGGCATGCTCTAGTGGCAGAGATTGTAGAGGTTTGGGTTTTTTTGTGTGTGTCTGGTTGGACTCGATGATCTCAAAGGTCCTTTCCAACCATGAAGATTCTATGATTCTATGATTCTATGGTGGCATGATGTGGGGTTGGGCTTAGCTGCCCCCAGTTCCCCATTCCCATTCTCCTTTGCTCCTCTTTTCCCCATTCTGACTAAGGACTTTCCTTTGGGACCACGAAGAGTTGTTTCTTCAGTTGTGGGAAGGAGACCTGTGCTCAGGGAAGTGGATGGATCTTGGCAACTTTCTGTAGCATTTCTGCACTTGTTTATGGAAATGTCAAGATGCCTAAAATCTTGCTGGAAAGAAATTGTGCCAGTGGCTGCCAATCTGCAGTAGTCGATGTCAAGGAAAAAAATTGCACTGAAAACACAAGCTTTTTCCAGCTGTCTTTTTTGGGCAGCCTGAGGGAGCTGCAGATGCTCAGTGGGTCCAAAGTCTTGCCAGGTGCCCCACAGCTCGCACCCCACCGATGGCGAGAAGAAAAGGCAGCTGCAGAGCTGCGGATGTCTTGGCCCCTCATTGTGTTCATCAGCACCGCAGAGGTACTGGCGAAAGGAGAAGGGCTGACCCACCTTGCCAGCCAAACCCTGCAACTGTAGATAATCAGCGTGGATTTGGTTTTGTAAATATTATTGAGATGTTCCAAGGATGCAACGTGTTCCCCTGAGTCAGCTTGTTTCCCAGCCAGGTTAGCATGTGGTCTCTGTTTGCTCAGCGGCGGCGACCGGTTCCCCCTGTACATGAGGAGCTCGTCTGAAAGAGCAACTGGTCAGATTTAACGCCTGATGCCTGGAGACGGTGACTGGTCTTAGTCCTTTTGTCAGGGTTTTCCTTTATTTTTCCCGCAACAACAAATACATGGGAGCTGGGCCGACTGGGGAATGGGCTGCCCATCTGGCAGCCAGGGTCTCCGCTAGCCAGTCCTTCTCCAGTCCTTTGGTTTTACATTCATCAGGCTCCTCGTGTGCACCGTGTCACTGATGTACAATATTTTGCTGATGAATTTTACTCAGAAGGTACCACAAATTGATTCCTTCCAGATGGCTGAGTAAAATACTGTAGTTCTCTCACTGGAGATGAGGGCATGCAAGTTTTTCTTTCTCGTGATCCCTCTCTGGAGTTAACTTCCAATGCTTTTCTGTACTTTTGCATGTAAAATTAATTTCCCTTTAACTCAATTTTCATCAGCTGGCATGGAACGTTAAAATCATCTTAACGACATGAGTCATGATCAGCTCAACAGCCTGTTAGGGCAGGGATGCCAAAATTACCCCTGCAGATTTCTGAGCCACCGAATCCTTTCCTTGCTGTTAACAAAATAGGTCGCTTTGTGATCCCTCTCCCTTTTTTAATCTTCAAGTTTCTCTGTCAGCTAACAGAACCTCAGAGTACCACTGAGGGGTAGGAAAGCACTGTCCACAGATCTTGTTGAACAGAAGCAAAAGCAAACAGAGACAGCGTAAACCCACAAATGTCACGTTTTTCTGTCTAAAGGGTACCTAAATAAATGCGGCCCGGTTGTCAGAGGTGGCGAGCATCCGCTGCTCCCTTTGAACTCACAGAGCAGCATCTGGCCCGATGAGTTAGGAAGACTCCTGCCAGCTCCCCTGCGTAACCATTATTTTTTTCTTCCAAGAGCAGCCTGCCACTAATTAAAAGAATCTAAGAGACAGTTTTATAAATGTGTGAATCAAAAGCTCAAGGTGCAGAGATCAGCTCTGTCAAACCATAAACCCCTTCTGAGTGTGTTAGAGCAAGATGTAGCCTTTGAGCTACGTCTCTGCACCGGCACACTGCAAGCAGAGTCCCAGATTAAAAAATAATCTTTTCTCCATTTCAAATTCTCTTTCCTTTGTAAAAAAGATAGTCGGGGGAATGTCACAGAAAGGCTCCTACTGAGTCATGCCTGGAAGGGGGGAAGGAGAAAATATTAATACATATTGCAGATTCCATACAAATCATTAGCAAGAGCTTTTGATTACAACTTCCTTTTGTTTGTTTTCACTTGATCTGCTGGATGCCTTGATCCACAGGCTGACGGGAATAATTGCCATCCTCCTAGACCATTATGAGATCACCAGTCAAAAGAGCAAAATGTGGAATCGCTGCACTTCCCACAGGAGATCATCTCCTTCACAAGGGAAAAGAGTAATTTTTGGTGCCTGAAAGGATAATGAAAATGCCTTCAGAGAAAAATTTATCAGAGCCATAGTCACGTCCCTTACGCTGGCATCACTCTGATTTCAAGTGATGAACCGATCTGGAATATTTCCAAGTCTTTTAAGACCCTGTTTATAGCCTGGCTGTCCAGATTCTCCTTTTCTTTATTGTGGGCCCAAACCAAAGGCAAATACTTATATATTTGCATACATTTAGATGTCTACTAGATGGGAACCTTTTCTATGGCTATTTTATTTAGTCTCATTTTGAGGGCCTGGCCATGTATGCATAAATGTATTGTGAATAAATCTCCTTCTGCATAACAGTGCATTAACAGCTGCACTGGGTTAGAGCAAAGGTGCATGTAGCCGAGTATCCAAATTCTACTATGAGCGTGAGAGGATACATAAGGACAAAGTACAGGAAAGGAACATGTCCAGAGCGGTACTGCTCTCCAGTTGCACAAACCTGGAGGTTGGGAGGTGGCTGAACCAGAGCTTGTGTCTAATAGCCTTTTACAGATCTTTATTCCAGGAACCTGGCTGACTTGAAAGTGTTGAGTTCCACAGTTTAATTATGATTTGTGTAAAAATAATTCATCCTTTCTTACTCTTAAGCTGTCTGCCTGATATTTTAATTAGTTCTTGTACTGTTAGAAATAAGGAATGACCACTCCCTGTTTACCTTCATCACATCATCCATGATTTTATGTATTATTGTTATATACCTGAACCATCGATTTCCTGAGCTGGTGTCCTAGTTATTTAATTTCTGTTTCATACCTCTTACTATCTCAGTTCTAATTTTCTCTGAGATGAAGTGGGCATAACTGGAATGGGCACAATGGAGATGGTGTGTGCCCAGTACTGGGAAGACACGGTCCGTTCCACAGGGTCCCCATGTCACCTAACGCGAGCACAAAAGCAAAGGGATGGGTTTTGCCAAGTCCCCTAAGATCCTGCGTGCTCCTGGGACCAGCTGGCAAGCCAGTACAAAGGAGACAATAACCAGAGGGCCCACAGGTAAAACCCTTCAGAAGTCACAAGAAACACCTAAAGTTTTCCTAAGCATTGGCTTCTGCAAAGCACAAGGAGTCGTGAAAAGCCTTTATTTGATGAGGACTCTCTGATCCCAGAAGAGTTTTCATGTCACTTGCAGGAAGGCAGAAAAAGAAGAAAACATTCCCTATGTGCTTGTTGTAGAAAATCAATCTCCACCCGAAGAAATCATCTCCCAGGCTCACTTCAAACTTTTTGCCTACTGGTATGAGCCTGGCCGACAGGAATCGATTACAAACCTAAGGCTTCACTGATAGATAGGTATAACTACAGGTCACGTTAATGCCCTGTGTTAAAAACTTTTACGTGAAGACAAGCCTTAAGGTTTTTACACATCTTTCCCTCTTTCAACATTGCCCTCCCCCTTTTTTTCCCTTGTCTCTTGTCTCAGAGACAAAATTAAAACAAAAGCCTTGAGAATAGAAGTCTTCAGTTTCACTTGTGCAATGGAATTTAAAATCCCACCATAATGACATATGAAGAACATGATCAGACATCCAGAAATCCATACTGGATGAAGCCAAAATCTACTTCACAGTGTAGTTAGTACAATCTAATGCAAATCCACTGATTACTGCAGGGGGGTTGGACTAGATGACTTTTAAAGGTCCTTTCCAACCCAACAGGTTCAGACTGAATATATGGAAAAAAAAATTGACTGTGAGAATAATTCAGTATTGGAGCAGATTGCCCAGATAGGTCATGCGGTCTCCACCTTGAGAGACTTTTTTCAAGACTAGATCAGAGAAAGCCCTGAGCAACCTTGTTTGATCTCTTGGCTGACCCCACTTCGAGCAGGAGGTTGGACCAGAGACCTCCTGAGGTCCCTTCCAATCTGAATTATCCTACAAGCCTACAGCTGACCTTATTCTCAGAGAGCTCATTTAAAGCTCACGCCCTTGTAAGCATTTCAAGTTTGGCATGGGAGACCTCAAGGCATCCAAACACACTAGTGACTACAGACGGGCTTGGCACGTACAAAACGCTCTCCCCCACAGCCTTGTGTGCAGGGAACGGGGCCTGCATTCAGACTTCCTACTCACATGGTTAAGATAAAAACAGTTTTGTTCCCTGTGCATTGTAATAACGGCATTTATTAAAAAGAGAGAGGCTGGGGGATGGCAAAGAAATAGGCAATTTGTGTGCAAAATAAATTCTGTTGAAAGCATTAGAGCTATTCATTAAGCCTACACACAGGGAAAGGGAAAAATGTGGTAATTTATACCAAAGGCTAAGATAAGCTTATTGCTACTGATCGGCTTAAGACACCTAAAGTTGTGCACGCAGCCGGTCCGTGCAAGCCCGAGCCCAGCAGGCTGCATCCCCCGGTGGGCTGCATCCCCGGCGGGCTGGCTCCGGCCCCTGGGCTGGAACCCCGGCTCACTGGGCTGCCAGGGGGAGCAGGGTGACGGGTTCCCCCTCATTGCCAGCTCTTCCAAACTGGGGGAGACCCCATCTCTCAGCCTCCCCTTTCTGGTGATTGCTGGACGGGAGTAATTAGGTCATGCAATTAATCAAACTTCACCTGGCAAGAAAAGCTGAGAGGGGCTGCAGCACAAAACCACACAAAAGCCTGGACGTTAAGTCCCCCTTCTCCCGGGGAGCTGGAGTAACTCATCCGTCTCAGAACCTCTGCTATGGAGCCCTCCTGGGACTGGCCTTCAGGCTCTGGGGGCTTTTGGGCATACCTGCAGCAATCAATATCAGCCCAACAACTGCAGTTGTTGCAGAGATTCACCCCAACCAACTTCAATCCTAAATTAAGAAATAATTATCAGAAAGAAATCGACTCCTCCAGACAGTGAGTCAGCTCTTGGATGGGAGGGTGAGCTGCCGGGGGCTACTGCCCTCAGTGCACGTCCTGCCCCTCTTCTCACAGGGGATATTCCCTGCTCCTGGTGATCCAGGGAAACCGAGGGCTTCTTCGCTTCATGCCTTCCTGCAGTGTGTAAAGGCTTAGTCCAGAGAGGTCCTTGGGCCAGAGGTGGCAAGGACCTCAAACCCAATCCCATAAAATTGCAAACTATCAAAAAAGATCTGAGCGTCTTCAGTAACTAAAATGAATTGCAGAATCGTATGGGATCTTTTTAGAGTATAAATATCACCACAAAAGTCATTTTGGACAGTGCCATGTGTATTTATGGAGCCATGTAATAATATTTAAATAATAACCCAGACACTCAAATAACTAAAATACGATGGCAGTGACCCCAGTATAAGAACATGGAGAGACAGATTTCCATTTGAACTGACAGTGTTTACGCCAAGTTTCTGTCCCACGCATTTTAAGAGAGCCAAGCAATAAATAACCTGAAAACCAATGAGATAATGGAAATGTCAAGAGGTGCTAAGCTGTAACTGAGCAGCTATTTTCTTTTAAAAATACGTGCTGGTCTGAGTCAAGAGGAAGAATGAAAACAAGTTCAACGGCAAAACTATTTTGTGATAGACATTTATACTCATTTTTTAACCCAAGCTACAGCATGTCATATGTTTTCAGAGTGCTTTGCCTCACTCAAGCAAGCATTTAGTCACAGGACCCCTGGCACACGAGGGGTACATGAGCTTCAAGTCTGATAGACTATTCACATGAACAAAGTTTTGCAGGATCGAGTCCTTAACAGCATCGCGTTTCTTTCACACTGAATAGATTATTTAGACATTCAAGCATGAAGGAGGCTTGAATCAAACATGGTGTCAATAGCACTATTATAATTCAGCCTAAAATTGCAGCATAATCCATGAGGTTTTGCATCCTACAATAAATCCACTAAGCTTATAAAATACATAGCAGGAGACACTCGCTTCAACAGTAGATTGGTTCAATCCATCACAGGTGCAGACACATCAGGCTGCTGTCTAGTAAATGCATCAAACATTTAATAGGAAAGTTTGGGAAGGAAAAAAAAAATCAAACAAAACATTTTGAAAGTAGTGAAAGGTATTCCCTGTACGCGCTGTGAAACTCTCGTACCTTGACTTCAGCAGCGCGGCAGCAGATTGGAGATCTCGTATTGCTCTCAAAGACAAAGCAATGGCAGTGAAGGAAACAGAGCTGTGTTACCTGGCTAGGGCCAAGGAGTACTTCTTGGTGTCCCTCTCACTCACAAGGCAAGCTCTTTCAAGACACTTTTTGGCAGCCATCAGGAAGTCGGTGAGGTTTTGCTTTTTCCCCCCCCTTAAACTCTCCTTTTTCTGTTGGAAGTGGATGTGGGCAAAAACGTCCTCCCAACTTACGTGGAAGTCTCGGCCAAATGTTTTTAAATGAGAAAGCTTTTAATAATCTCCTCAATAAACACCCTGCGAGAGAAAGCTGCTTTCCGAGCGCCGGTGGCGTCACCAACATGCCAAACAGCAACTTGCTGAGTGCGTCAGATTGGGGGTTTTGGGCCTCCCTCTGTTTTTTTCCTTGCTTTTTTTTTTTGTTTGTTTGTTTTTTCCCCCTTCCATGCTCGCTGCTGTGATGTGCTCTTTGCTCAGGCGGCGGGTGCGTGCTCTGCCCCTCGCCGGCTGGGGGTCAAGCCCAGCTCTGCGCACACCCACCCGCTCGCATGGGCGCGCTGAGGGGGAGATGGAAGGTGATTAAAACGGCCCGATTTGCCTGGAAACAGTCAAACCACTGTTTGCCTTTCGCTTGCTCGGCTTTGGAGGAAAGCACACCTCCCTCACCCCGGCTCAGCACAAGCCTCTTTAATCTGAGCGATCGCTCTAAAGACTTATTTCTACCCCTGGCACGTTTGCTCCTAACGGTTTGAAACAGAAGAGACTGCTTATTATTGCCGTTTGCGACACAGGTTATTGAAATCTTCATTTCACCGGGAAGGACTGCGGGTTGTTTTTTCTGCTTTATTCAGTTTGTTAGTTCTGTCGACAGCCGCAGTCCCTGGAGGGGAGGAGAAGACCTCCAGCCTCACCTCTCACAGCCTGGCCGCAGACAAGCTCCTCGGCGCTAATGGGAAATTTTGTACTGGCCTGTCTGTGTTTTACCGTGTTCTTGGCAGAAACAGACTGTGATTGAGATCCCTACCCCTGCGCTGCCTTCGCAGGAGAGATTAGAAATAGGCAGTGGGCAAACGCTGGGTGCTGCATTTAAATCCTGCAGCTTTTTTTACCATGGGTAGCCCAAGATGTATATGACGAGCTGGGATCTCCCTTCCCTTCCCCCAGCTTGCAGAACATGCACCTTGTCTGAGATATGTGAGAGTGGAGGGGCACGTTTGTACACCATATATATGCAAAAAATTAAATTTTATGCCATCAGAGATCCACATGTTGCCTCCCACATGTCAGCTGTGCAAACACTTCCCTGGAGCCTGTGAGCCAAGGAGCTGATGGTATCTCAAACACGTTTCTGAACAGCCACCGGCAAGCAGCAGAAACACATGATTTTTCCACAATGCGTCATTGCCTCTGCCCCTCTAATGTCCTTTTCTCAAGAACCTTTTCCCGGGTGCTTATACCCACCTACGCACCTTTATAAGCCCCTTTGGTGGAAGAGATTGGTTTTCTGACTCATTCCTGGTACTTCCTAGCTTCTTCTGGACATTAAAAACTTGCTCTTTAACGTTGTTTTTTAAAGTTGCAGCCACTTACTGGGGCATGACACTTAATGCGGATGGCTGGCGAGGGTGGTTTGAGAAGAGACTCAGGTCCAAGGCTGAATAGCATGGACCCAGGCCACGTGCAGAAATCTTACAGAACAGAAGTACCACGCTACTTTCCATCCCAGAAATGCCATTAAGCAGCAATTTTATTCCGCAGCCAAGAGGGAGGGAGGGAGGAAGGATGCGGAAGGCAGCCTTTCCAGCTGTGTGCCCTGAAACCTGACACAGGCTTATAATTCATAGGCAACAAGGGCTTCTGTTGGCTCCCCATCCCATAAATTCTACTGTTATTGCAGTGTCCCTGTGTGCTTCTCAACTCATCTTTTCCTCAGAAATTACCAAACACCAACAACACCCTGTCACAGGCCGGGGATGCCTGAAAAATAAACCTGGGCTATTTCCCGATTTACAATGGATCTCGGTCTTTCTAAGGTGCTAAGCCAAAGTATCAGGTCTGAGCACCCTCAGTTTAAGGAAAATTTAAAATCCACCTCAGAATATTACAGATAAAGCCTTTTTCTGTTTCAAATCACTGGAAGCATGTGACTTCTGCTAGTGAGATAGATGAGTTTCTAGGATTTTGCAAAAGGGTCTCAAGCCCCAGGTGCATGCCAGCAAACAGAGCCATAGATCATTCCCAGCATTTAATCTAGACCTTTGTTTCGTGTTTATTGTTGTCAGTGCTGAGGGTTGTGCTTCTCAGGAGACAGGCTGCGAGGCAGGGTAGAAAGAAATCTCTTCAGAGCTTTCCACAAAGACTTGGGTTTCGTCTTTATGCAGACTCTGAAACTCATTAAGAGAGAGACAGCAGCTGTCTGTGGAATTTCTGCTTCAGAGAAATTATTCAGACCATCTCAATAAATTCATCCCCGGCTTTCAATAATAAAGCAGTTTGTTTCCGAGTCTACATTAAAAATGTCACATATCCAATCATACCAGTTCTAATGACCCTAGTCAAGGACATTTCTCAAAATTTGCATCCAATGCAGACATGTGAGGCAACACGCTGGCTTTCACAAATGAAAGCCCCTCGTCATTATTATCCAAAATCTCCATCAGTAAAAAAAAACCTATATCCTTGATCCCGTTTCAACTTTAATCAGCCACACTTTAAAAAATGAAAAAATAAAATCTCTCATCCTGTCATTATGGGAGTAGATACTGACAGCTTAAATGTACAGAGGGAAATTCACTGCATCTATTAATTGCAAGTGCCAGTGAAGTCAGTCAATTTTACCAGGCACGAAACATCTTAGAGATCATCTGCAAAGTTCTTCTCCACCTTTCTCTGGCATCAGCTCGAGTAGCTCTGTACTGCATTGCCTGCAACCTAGGGATCCAGGCATTTATGATTTCTGGGGCTCGATTATTACAGATTTTGCATTTATAGCGAGAATATGTTTTTTCACCCAATGGAGCTCCGGTGCTTTTGACTGGAAGCTCTCCAGTCATCTGTCATTTTGGGATCCAAGGCTGGAGGCAAGACAAATTGAGAGAAAAAGCACTTCCCTCTTCTTGTGAAACTAGTAATACAGTAACCTTTTATAAGTGACTGTCGAAAGGAAAATATCTACCCTGATTTATAGCCAATTTAAAAATCATTAAAAGGATGTTAATGTTCAATATTTTAAAATACTGAATTTTTAAACTTCAATATTTTTATCTTGGGTTTGATCCCAATATTTCAAAAGAATAGAGACTTTTGATAGCCACTGACTATGTGCCTACTGAGGGGTAGAAGTCCTCTGCAATGTCTTAGCTGGGTATTTCAAATTATACAAAGTAGTTGGGGATAAAAAGACTTTTTACTTTCTAGGCCTTTTTCAAAGAAATTTGAGTTTGCATTGGGAGCAGGGATCTAGCAGGAACATAGCAAGGTACCATTTTGTGGTGTACACCATTACGTCCAACAGAAAAAGTCCATGCTCCTACCAAATCAAGTGGGAATTCTTCTATGGAGGCTGCAGACTCAGGTCAGGAGTATCAGACGTCTACTCCCCACCCAGGGAAGTGTCCAAGCTCAGTTTCTCTCCGGCTCCTGGTGAAGCCAATGGTGTGAAACAGCCCCTCCCAAGCCAGGCGTCTCGGGGGGACCTCAAGACGTTGCTATGGATAGGGAGATTGCCCAGGGTGCCCAGGCTGGGCAGGGAGCACACTGTTAAACGCGTGAGAAGATGTGAGTTGAATCTAGACCACAGCATGGGAGTCCTGAAGGACGCCACAGATACGAGCCTTGCACAGCTACAAACTTCATATGGCCTGTGCCAGCCCTCTTGAAGGTTTTCTTTCTCCAAGGTGTTACGTGAATAAGGGTCTAATTTGTATGGTCACAGAAAAAGTAAGGTTTAGCACTTTTTGTCCTTTTTAATGTTATTTATTAAAACTTTTTTTAAAAAATCTTATTTTCTCAGGGCAAACATTTCGGAAATGCTCTGGATCAGCTTCCCAGCGTCTTAGCTCTCATGGTTGAGTCCACATTGTCCAAATAACCCAGGTCTAATTAAGTTCCTTGGAGGGACCAGACCTTCAGAAGCAAGCAATGCCAAGGAATGTTATTTTGATACAGCTGCTTTGCTTTTCTGAGAGTCTGGCAAACTACTTTGGTGTCTGAGTGTCCCAGAAGTCCTATTCAGGAGTAGCACAGAGTCTACCCTTAGAAAAGGCTTTTCATTCTAGGCTGTAGCTTAAAGGGAAAAGACAGTACAGTTGAAAAACAAATGCTAATGACTTCTCAAATGTTATTGTCAAAGAGTGTGTCGGCTTTTGTTATAAAAATATATTATTATCTTCCTCTGAACACTTAGTGTTTTTCTGTCTCTTTTCCATTGCAGTTGCAAAGGGCTTCTGCTTGTTTTTGTTTTTATGATGTCTGAAGTTGGTTGGGGAATTAAGCCTGTAATTGCATTGCTAACAAGTATTTCTTAGATACATTTATTTTTCCCTGGGGAAAGAAACTGTTAGGAAGAGAGTACACATATTTTGGCAGCAAAAGAGACAGCAATGACATTTGGTTCCTAAGTTACTACCTGGATATCATTTTAGTTGTTTTCTTCTACTAATAAAATACAGTAACTTTACTGCATTAGTTCCTTTATTATGCTTACAACATAAACTTCATTGTCATGCTCTTCCTAAGTATATTTGGGTCATGAAGATACATTATAATATACGTATTGAGAGCCAGTTTGTTAAAGACACGAGGAGTTCTGCATAATTTCTCACCAGTGCAAAGCTAATTGTTTTTTTTCTCAGCTACTGCACATATATTTATTTTTCCATTTTGCCATTCCTATAATTGCAGTTTGAATTCAGAAAAAGGACAGAGCAAGCTGGTAAAAGCATGTGCTGGGACATCCTGCGTAAAAGCTTCTCAGCAACCAGGATTTCTCAAGCTTGTGGAATTGCAGTTAGTGTTTAAACAGGGCTCACGTCCTCCTTGCCTGTGCCATGCAGGCACTGGCCATGGCTCAACAACTTCTTCTTCCCTGCAGGGACTTCTAAACTTCTCTTTGCAATAATGTATAATATTACTGGGAGGTAGGAAACCAGGACTCACAATTCAAATGTTCAAGACTTTGAAAAAGTGAGCTGTTTTTGTTTATTCCCTTTCCAGTTTCGGAGTACGTGCGATGTGCTCAGACGGCAGAGCCGGGGGAAACCCAGTGGCGGCACGGGGGCTCGCGGGGCATACGAGCACGCTTGTGTCATCGCACTGGGACGGCGTGCCTAAAACTTCTCAGTGAAATACAGCCCACATTGCTCTGCCTCTTGCAAATTGTTACCTGGGTAAGATTTTTTCTACAGCCACATATTTTATCTGTCTTTTTTGCTAAATAAAAACTGGAAAGTCCAGTAGAACTCCAGGGCTGGGATTTCATAGTGCCACTCTTGCGCTGTTTTATGGCATGCAGCGATGGCGCGTGGCATGTAAAGGATCCAAATGGGTCACACTGGCTGTGTTTCAAGGCAGAAAACACCACAGGACCCTGGATCTGGCATCTCGGGGGTGATCCCCAGGCAGTGCCCACCTGGACACCCAGCTGGGATGAGGGGACATCGACCTTGCAGCCTCGAGCTCAACCTATGGAAATAGTTGAAAGGCTTCGTAGTTTAGGTAAGCAAAACGCACTAGATAAGCTATAATTTTAACGGCATTTTCCACACATGCATATCTCTGAGCTGCCTACCATCAGCCCATTTCCTGCCTGGGTTCTCTGGATACCTTTTATATGGTGCATATATACAGCATCTGGAAATTAAATGAAGAGTTAAATAATGGCTCTCTTGTGTACGGAGCACAGTAAAAATTATGCAGTGAGTTTTTATAACTTTTTTAATATAATAAAGTTAAAGAGACTGAATGCTGGTTTTATGACATGAGATTTCCAGATTGCTCCCAAGTCAGCAACAAGCTATTCATAATCTTTTATTGTAGCATTGTCATGATGACTGTAATCAAGTCCCTGAGCTACCTGATGATACCAGGGGTAGCATGAAGCTGGTAAATACGGATACGTTTGCATTTAATATGACATTTAAAGAGTATGGGTCTTGCTTTTTCTAATAGTAAAAGCCTGTTGATAAATTTGAATCTATCTTTTAAAAGTATCTGGGTTCTGTAGATATTTTTAGGATACCGATATATGAGCTGATTTGGTAAAATATGAGTTAGTGTTCCTACTATAAAAAAACTTGTTCGCCAGCCTCCCTCTGCACTCGCCCACTGTCTAGAGTCTCAAACACCAATTAAAAAATTGATCTAAGCAAAATCTGGCAGGAAGGCATCTAAGTATAGAGCATGCTGATTACTACAAAGGTTGGTCGCACTCTCCTGATGGGCTTTTTCCTGCTATGGTGGTAGATTGCAGTGTCAGCTGGACCCCAATTCCTGCAGAGCGTTGGGGCTAACCTCATACCAAGGGTGAATCTGAGGGTTTGCTTTGATGTCCTGTTCCCCGTGTTCCTAAGATTTTTGAGGTGCCATCTGTAAAAACAGGCCTTCTGTTGGGGTTTGCACACACCAGTCAATGAAGTGCTTGCTCCAGGTCATCTGTCTGCTAGTGCTACACAGACACCAGCATATCACAGCCAGGGGATTGGCATTTAGAAAGTGTAAATCTTCTCCACTTGCCAAATCAGAGCAACTCTTCCCCCTTTTCAGCCCCATGGCTGGACTGCCCATTCCTGTACAGCCTACACACACTTTTCTAGCCTCCTCTTAAAAGACTCCAATGATGGATATTCCTCATGCAGTCTATTTCTGTGCTTAATTACTCTTCCTATTAGAAAGCTTTTCCTAATGCCTGACTTAAGCCTCACTGTAATTTAAGCCATTACTTCATAATGGAGAATTAATTCCTTCCCTCTTTACAGCTACCTTTTATGTCTTAGAAGCCGCAGTCGTGCCTCTCTCTTCTTTTCCTTTTAGCAAACGGCCCCCGTTCCTTCGGGCTGTGGTTTTGGACCGTTCTCCCCGGGATTCTCACCAGCGTCTGCATCGTTGCTGAGCTGGGGCCGGGTACATGCTCCAGCTGGGGCCCTGCCAGCCCTGAAAGAAGAAAGATTTCCACTATGTGTCACAGACAACATCCTGCTTATATATCTCACGGCAATAGATACTTCTCTGGAAACAGCATGACGTTGCTGACTTTGGTTCACCTTGTGATTTACTAAGTGCCTTCCCCCACCAGCCAGATCTTCTCCTCTTATACCCCACTTCGGCTATTGCATATTTGAGGAGATGATTATCACTACCTGTGTATAAATACCTTTCACATGGTCTGATTGAATTGCATCTTCTTTTTTTGTTTTAATCATTTATTCAATTTGTCAAAAGTATTCTGAATTCTAATCCTATTTTTCAGTCCTCCAGGTAACCCTTTCCAGATTGGGGTCATCTGAAAAATTAATAAACATATTCTCTATGCCTTTGTCCATAGCAATAATGAAAATAGTGAATAATGCTGGTGAAGGACAGACCACAGTGAAACCCCGACTTAATGATTTAAAGTACACATTTTGCAATTGATTTAGCATTGAACTCACAGACGTGGATACCTACCTGCATTTCCTGTGATTGCTACGGTGATGCTGTAACACGGTAATATACGGCTGCAAGTCTGGCAGAAGCAATGATAGCACAGTGAAATACTTTGGAAGTTTTCCTTATTTTCTACCAGGACTATAAATGCTTTCTGGAGCCACACTTTGACTAGAATAACAGATGGTGTCCTGGAAAAATTCCTCAGGATTTCCTTTAACACTTGTGCCCAAGAACATGGGGAAATGCTGGTCTGCCTCTGATATTTTTCTGAAACTTTGCCCTTCACATTTGCCACATGGAAAGACTTAGGTCAAGGCCTTGGGAGTGGATTAAGTGTGGGGATTCGGTGGCTGCAGCTCCGCACCAGTAACCTGCCCGGTAGCGAGCACGTGTTCCTGCTCACGTGGCTCGGCAGGGTCCCCTTTTACATCAGGTTTCCTTCTGCCCTGAAACTCACAGGATCCTTCACCTTTTCTACAGGGCCTATAGATGGGTTTATTTGTTTAAAAAAGAATTATACTTTAAACTGACATTAAAAATCCATTATTTATTTTTACATATCATGAATTAGGCAAAATGAGGGAAAAAAAATCTCTCCTATGCATCTAAAAACTTTTTCTGTTGAAAGAAGTGAAAGAGAAAAAAGAATGAAAAATTGCTATGAAAACCACATTTATTTTGGTTGCAAGGTTATTTTTCTTTGGAAAAAAAATGTTTCAGAAAAAAATTTCAAGTGGTTCTATGCAACGTCATGTCATCTGCCTCTGAAATCCCCCTAATGACCTTTGCTCTGGCAGTTTTCTTGATCAGCCGACAGCATATAATGGCTTAATACATGAACTGAAGCAGTATCAAAATCAAAAAGCAATCATCTTTGGAAGGCAAAATGTCACAAGGAAGGCATCAATCAACAGGAGCGAGTTCAGCTGAGGGCCACCAAGATGCTCGAGGTGGGAGCAGCTGCCCAGGGAGCTGGGCTGGTTCTGCCTGGAGAAGAGAGAGCTTCTTAGGGGGGAACCAAGAGCAGCCCCCAGCGCCCACGAGGAGGTCATCGAGGAGACGGAGCCAGGATCTTCACAGCTGTGCCTGGTGGGAGGATGAGACAGTAAGAATAAAATGGAAAAAAGGGAAATTCAGGTTGGATATAAGGAGGATCTTTGTCCCCATGAGGACAGTTGGGCACTGGAGCAGGTTGCCCAGCAAGGTCAGACCGTCTCCATCCTGGAAGTGTTTCAAGCCCCCTGGGTTTGTACCCCTGGGTATCCCCTGGGTACAACCTTGAGCAACCTGTCTGACCTCTGAGCCGACCCTGCTTTGAGCAGGATGCTGGGCTAGAGACCCCCTGCGGTCCCTTCCAGCATGAATTTTCCATGATCCTGTGATTCATACACTGACCAGCACAGGCCATAGCCGTGATTTTAACTTCCACTTTGAATGTACTCGCGCCTTTAATTCTGGATCGCACATGTAGTCACATAGGTTATTTAGTGTTTCTCACAGTGTAAATAAGCTGAACAGCACCTATGTCACCCAGTGAGGAGATACTGGTTGTAATGTAGAGAGAGAAATATGCCACGCAGTCTGAGGAAACATCTGCAATTAGAATAATTGCTGTGCTGGAACATGGCATTTATTCAGGAAGAGCCATAGGCAGGTAGAAACAGTCGTAATGTATCATTTGCCTAGCACCAAATTTATGGTAGTTTTACACCGCAGATTTGGCGTTTAAAACTTTCAAGTGCAGTGAAAGATGATTTATCTGATCTATATGGTACAGTTCAAATGTTCTGTGATAAAAATGAGCTATTGATCTCAGGAGATTCTAATTTAGATCAGTTCACTTAAAAAGAGTAATAAACTTGAACAGTCTGGGAAGCTTATGTTTCGAATGACTTATCAAGGAGTTAAAAAATTTAGTAACCTGAGCCAGCAATAACTTTAACAGTAGCCAGAGTGCCAGATTTTACTGAGCCAAACTTTTCTGAACTACTCACACAAGTACAGGGATAACAGCGCTTTCTATTACGCTGATGTCCAGAGAGATGCTCATTTGTAGTAGATCTTACAAAAATAAATAAAAAGTAAAAGACATTCTGGAGAGCTCAAAACATAACCTTAGCAATGATACCGAGTAATGGCTTTTTGGGCATAAAGTAAAGTATGACAAGTTCAGTCCTATTTTCCCATAGATTTTTCCATTACTGACACTTGAGGTTTTGCCAAAGATTTGGGGAGATTTCTAGAAAAAGCTTGATTAATGTTTTATTGCTGAAAAATCTGACTAAATGGGTACTTTGGCTGTCCAGTTCCTCACAACCACAGTTTGGTTTTAACTGCCTAGCCTGTGTAGCTCTGTTTTTTTAATGAAGTTAATGAAATAAGCATGAATTGAGTCGATTAAAACACTATAATGGTGAATACACAAATTGCTGTAAGATTGCACTCAATTTTCAATAACTCAGAACAGGCTGTGTCCCGCGCAATTAGGTGTACTCTCCTATATCCCCATTAACACCCTGGATAACGGAAAAGCATGGATGACCTCAAATGTGAAAATAATGAACAAAGGGGGATTGAAAGCACTTGAGAGGGTTAGAATTTAAAACAATACATTGGAGAAACGATCTGAAGTCGGCAAGATGAAGCGCAGCATAGACAAGTGCAAAAAGTGCTGCACTTGGAAGAGGAACAAATCGAAAAAGGAAAAAGAACTCGGCAGCAGCACAGCAGAAAAGATGGTTGTAGGGAATCGTAATCTAAACATGATATAACTGATGTCATGCTGTTGCCAGAAGGGCAGCTTCTATCCTGTAACATGGACAGTAGTTTTCCTCTCATCAGCACTTCTGAAGTTTGACAGGGAGTGTCATGTCCTGGTTTAGATGTTACATATCCACAGAGATGAAGACCCTTTGCTTGACGTTAAGAAAAGTGGCACTTAGAAAATATATTTTGTTGGTGATGACTGAAATAAAACGGGTTTGACTTAGCTTAGCAGACTGGTGGGAAGGCAGAAGAAAGGTGATATTGCAGAGGTTGTACAGAGGGATGGAGGACAAGAAGGACAAGAAGTGGATTAGGATAATTTGCGTCAAAAGAGAAAGCTGGGCAAGAAAACTGTCTAGTTGGAAGAACAGTTAATCAATGGAGCAAATAACCAAGGGCACAAAGCCTCTGTCACTAAAGGTTTTGAGAAATGTTTAAAGCAGATATAAATTTGTCCTTCAAAATGCTCCCTATAAGGGAAGCCTGAGTTCTTAGCTCGTAAGTAGACCCCCAGAAGTAGGTAAGGGGAGCCCCAAGCAAGATGGCAGAGGAGATTGCAGAAGGCATTACTTAAAGTTACAACAGACTTCTGGGATATGAAGGACCCATGTTTAGTTATCCATGAAAAGACTTGATTCAGTTCTCCCTGTCAGGAGACTGTCTAATCACCACATGATACCTTTAAGATGGCAGAAGATCTTTGTTAAAGACATCCCTTCCAGTAGATTAATAAAATATGCCTTAGCACAAGAGCTGAAGTCCAAAACAGGAGTAAGACACAGGCTCTATTTGCTTTCTACACCAACAGAAGGTTCCTCCAATGGAGGTGAAACCACGTTTCTCTTTTCTGTGTTGAGTGCGTGGGGGGCCGCTGCTGTGCGCGTTCCCTCAGTGCCCCAGGAGCACTGTACTGCTAGGACACTCGTTGCATAGACACTCACAGAGCATTTGTTAAAAATAAATAGATTTGGGGAGGTTGTTTCCGTAGGGTAATGCTCCAATCCCTCAAACAGCAGTGTTGGTTACTGTCCAGATGGTGATGGGAGTCTCTGTTGCGAGGGTCCTTGCATCAGCATCTTCAGCTGGACCTGGTGAGACTCCCCAGCCCTCTGCTCACTTGTTATGATCCAGCTGGGCTGTGGTCCTGCTTGGCCACTCCAGCACACGCGTGGTCTGTTTCTATTGATAGTATCAAATTATGCACAAAACATCTAACCATCTTGACAAAAGGCCGCGCTATGTGCCCATTTCTGCTTCTCGCCAAGAACAGTTTCCACTATTTGCAAGTATCTTACCTATGTGCAGCCTGGTCAGCTCTGTAGCAGGAACAGCCTGGGTGAGTCCCTTGGATGGCCAGGTTGTCGGCCAGGTTAATCAACACATGTCACACACAAATAGTGCCCGTCTGTCAGTCCATCCAGGCACCGCAGGAGCTGCCCAGGGAAATCTCCAGGCCAGTCTCAAACTCAACCTGGAGGGCTCCTGCAGCAGTTGCCCAACAGCTTTGCTGTGCAGGGACTGGGAGCTCAGGCAATCCCCTTGTCACAAGGCAGTCTCTTCTCCTGGGTGCATCCCTTATTTCATATGTGCAGAGAGAGCTCTGCACATGTGGGGCTCTGGGACCAGGAACTAAGTGTGCTGGGTGCACACCCAAGCGTAGCCCTGATCCCCAGCTGCACCGCAGTTACAGCTGTAGGACAACTTGAATTTCAACCTTAGATCTCACTTATAACTGAAATTCCATGGCTTTTGCCCCACACGCATTCACAGAGCAAAGGATACACGCTAAGCTCCAGAATGGAGCCCTGCGCCTGCTGAGCATCCTCTGCACTGGTTATCACCTTTTTAGTTTCCATGGCAGTGCTTTTACTCTTTCCCAAAAGAACGCATCCTCTGTGCTTTCACTACTTGTCATCATATAACTGAAGCTCTTTGTTAAAAGCTTCGCTTGCTGGACCAATTTAGAAGCACATAAGCCTGATGAGATAGCATATTAATAATGACCCGCCTGCATAATCTGTAATAGAGATGTTATAGTTTAAATGACTGTTTCAGGGTTGGTAGATAAGACTTTTCATCTCCTGTATGTGAACGAAACTTCCTGACCCAACAATGATGTCTGTCTGAAATAAGCACAAAGCCCTGCTTGTATTTAAACCTGATACACATTTCCCAGACGGGGGAACTCTACAGTTTACTGCACCCTTGAAGGTCCTTTCTCCATGACTCTTCCTTCATATTTAGTGTAGAGAACACAATAATGGTACAAAATCCAGCTCAAAACATTGCAGCTTCTGCTTTGCAACTCCACCAGCCTCATGAGACCTTTGATACTTCTATTAGCATCACCTGTGAAATTAAGTTAATTGAATTTATTTGCCTACGCATGAAATGGTTTCACATTGTGACTGCTAGTTTCAAAATAAATGGACACACTGTACTTTGGAGGTTTTGCTGGGGAAAAAATAAGATGAAAAATGTTTCAGGGTAGGGGAGAGAAGAAACATGCCTATTATATAAGCAAATACAGAAGTGTCTACTTCAAGGAGGTAACGATACATTTTGGGGTCCGTGGTCACCATCCTCTTCCAGTCCTTGGCTAGACATGGAGTGGAAGCTCTGAATGAAGGAGAGAGATCTACACTGAGGAAAATTCAAAGAATCGGAGATCGAGTAGCGTTCTGCTTTGCACATAAAATAAGCCGTAGTTAATTTCTTAATTATTTTTTCCTAGTTAGACAGCAAACTATATAACGGCTATGACTTTCCTGGAATTAATTTTTCACTTGCAAACAAGGATACAACTCTGCCACTACGGTGTGAACTAGGAGTTTGAGGCCCGATATCACATCACTGAGGACATCAGCGACAGCTCTTCTGGAGAGTTAAAACACCTAAAGGAATTCATTTCATGTGCATCCCCTGGGAAGTGCGGTGAGACTAAGAACTTTTCAAACTGAAATACAGTAGGGCCAGGGTTAGCCCGTGGGGATGAAGTTCTGAGGATTTCAGTTTCTCTAGCTATAAAAGCGGAATAATGGCACTGGTCTTCTCTGGAAAACATTTTGAGATAAAAGGAACCTGATAGCACTGTAGGAGAAAAACCAATTGGGAATCATGAAGTTGCCATACTCAAGTGGATAATCCGTGAATATAAATATCCATTGACTGCTGAAAAGCTGTTTTTAAATAAATGGAAATAATGCATTTTTGCAGTATTTTAAAGGGAAAAAAATCTCCTTTTTACTGAACAGCCTTACTCTTTATATAAGCCTAGGGGATTTCTGCAGCTTTCAGCATCACAGCATCTGAATGAAGGATTATGTTTATAGTCATAAGCACAAAGAGCCCCACGAACGCTATTCTGCTGCACACTCAGGACTTCACGGACACAACCAGAAGAGAGCTCCAAAGCCCGCTGGAAATGATTTCACTCGTTCCAGCTACTTCGGTGGCCTCCAAATCAGACCAGAGAGGCACAGACTGCTTGAGCTGAAGCAGACCCTCTCTTTAGTTTGACCTTCACACTGATTCTGCAGTGCTTTAGGCCTCACATGATGCTAATAATAAAAAATTCGCTATGTAGGATATGTGTAGCACTAGAGCCACAATGCATGGCTGGTAGATGCTTATAGGTCCAGTGAGGAAGGGCAGAGAAACTGGTTAACGACCTGCACGAAAGCACTTGAAGGTAATAATGTGCCTGCAGCTACACAGGCATCTGCCTTTCAACCCATCAGGGGTGGTCACAGCAGAAGGACTGGGTAATAAATAGACACAGAGACGGAAACGTTAGACTTCTGAAGCTATATTCATTAGCAGTCACTTCTGTGGATTTTCAGAGTATTTTGGATGCCAGGTTTAAAAACCCAGCATCTTTTCTGCCCTTGTAAAACTGCTAGATTTTTATAAGTGCAAAAATACCAGTGTTGATATTTACATAACAGAAAAAAAACCGTGTTGTTTTCCCCAGCTATCAGATTTTCAGAGGGGAAATAACTCACCCATGGTGAGCCACCAGATTTCCAGATTCAAGGAGAATTTTGACCACTTCACGCATGAAGGGCATGTACAGGAGATCCACGATGACTGGGTGTCTAAATCAGCCCGAATTATTGCAAATGATTCCTAGCGGGAAGGGACCCAAATTCGGTATAGAGTTTACATGAACCGTGTTATGCCTGTCCCATCTCCTGCAGTTCCCACCTGCTTGCGTTTGTGAGCTGTATCAACGTCACTCTCTGTTACTTGCTTTGCCGTATTTTGTCAGATGGCATTTCCTCTGTGCCTTGCTTTCTCGTTGGGGACCAAATTTTACTCCTACTAAAATAATGCTATTCGCTTGACACCAGTGCAGGAACACAGGTGCAAGAGGAAACCGGCTGTGTTTATCCTCCCGCTGCTGCTGACTATTTAGACCTAGTAAAGGAACTTGGGAAAAGACTAGGCAGTCTATCAGCTATTAACTTATAGACTATTTCACACTTCATAGGACTTTTCTCTGCTTTCAGAACTGTGTTGCTCAAAAAGCCTTGTCAAATTTTACTGACTTTTATAGCTTGTGCTCATGCTGCCTGCATGAGTATGGATTTCCAATATCTCTTTTACATTCTTATAGTTTTTACAATTATGCTTGTCTTCTATCATCATGTGAAATAGCAAGATGTCAATTTTGTTTTATCCTAATTGCTGCTAAAGACTTATTGATGTGAGCAGTTGCTTTCTGTCTCTTATTGCCTTGGAGCTGTTTATATACGGGTCTTTAATGCAATATCAGGAGAAATATTTCTTGGTAAGAAAGTTGGGCTCTGGTATAATTTTCTTGATCCTACTTCAGTGCAGATCTATTGAATACTTCACGAGATGGTGGAGTTCAGAATACTTAGAATTACTACAGGCAAGATTGTAAAGGTATGGAAGCACCTGAAAATGTACATAGCTGACTAATGACAGTAAAAAATGCCCAGGCATCTAAGCTAAACTGAAATCAGTGACAATGATTTATGAAACAGATAGCAAATTAAAATAGAAAGTGTCAGAGTACAAACGAGATCCAAGTTCATTGTAGACTTTTAATTCTAATACTTAAATGTATGACTGATAAAAAATGGGAATTACTGTCCCAAGAGACAGCAAAATAAGGACAATTTTTAAAACAAGAGATTTCAGAATGATAGTAATTGGATTTGTGCGGGCAACACTTTTACCACCCTGAAAAGATGATATTTCAGACATTTTTCACGTTCTCTAAAGCAACAGTATAAAGATGCCGAAACACTTTTTCCTGAATGACCAGACAGATCTATTCCCTCAGTGTGTTTGTGTTCATAAGCGTGTCAATACTGAATGTCCTAAAAAACACGTTACACAAGCAATATACGCTACTCCACGCTTACGACACTCACGGTTGGAATTCAATGTTAATGACAGCATTATAAATGAGACCAGCATAAAACGGGACCCAATTTCATGACCACACATGGCTCCTGTTGCACTGCACAGCTCCGCTGACTTTACAGAATTCTCCATCAGATCAGATAAGGCGCGAACTGGGTCTGTGGTATCTAACGCCATTCTCATTCAGGTCACTGACTTGGTGATTTCTAGAAGGCTGTTATCTTTCGCAGAAGCGAGTTGCTCAGTAGCAGCTCTACAGACGTGTCCACAGCTTCTCACTACTTGCCCACAGTCTTGCTGCTGGTGCAATTAGCTGTGCGGGAGGTCCTGATTGATTGCAGAATGATGTTTTGGAAAGCTATGATCAGTATTCTGGAGGACACAGCACATCACCACAGAAAACACCATTTAGGCTGTCATAGGATGAACAAATGCAGAAAGTAAAGGAAGAATCTGGGGCACTCGGAATAAGGCTTGGCTGTCCATGTGTACCAGGGAACATTTTGGGTTCTTGTTCTAGACCGCAGAATAATCTGTGATAATTATCTTGATGAATGCAAAGATGACGGGTCAGACAGGGCACAACTTTCTGCTATTAAAAGGAAGAGTGTGTTTCCTGGTTCCAGGACTGCAGTCCTTAGGAAGGAGCTGTTTAGTGATATTCCATGTTATTGGTATGGCACTGGCTTGGAAAACTGTGCCCAAACAGTTATCTGTGCTTCTAAAGAACAGTGCTAAATGTAGGCATTAAACAAGCTAACCTCAGTCAGTGGTTAAGAAAGAAAGTGGGGGTTTGACATGCAGTTAGCACTTCTTTTGTCATTTTTGCAAACTATTCAATTTTATACCTATTTGTGTTAGTCTCTGGAATTCAGCATCCCACAAAACAAATGCAGAATTTATCTTTAATGCAGAATTTATATTTCAGTAAATTCCAGTTTCATTTTTCATTTCTGGATGATTTTTTTTTACTTTCATATTTCATTAAATACAAATTCTGATAACAGCTGTTTTTTCCAAGTTATGCTTAATGTTCTAATGCTGGTTTAAACAAGGACAGTAGTGGCATCTGTCAAAGAGAGGCTGCCAATAAAATTCTACGTATTTTGTGCAACAGAGACTATAAAGAACATCTCTTACTATAATGTCATTCAGAAACACGGTTGTAAGAGAGGCTCATATCTTCCTGTTTGCTCTCACCTTGAGATTTATCATAATGGAATTTCATGTCAGAAGACAATTCAAGGTTGTTTTCTTCTAAGCATCTCGCGCAAAATTGCATTGAGCGGCAGGAGGCAGTTGTTTTTATCAGCGTAAGATACTGGAAGGTGAATTTTGGAAGCATTTCAAATATTCTACCGTTCAATATTGTCCCTTTCTGTCAAGCATATGGTAGATATTCTTGATTGAAACAGAAGGGCACAATCACGTTCAGATTATTTTTAATGCAGAGATTGGTGCTTAAGCCAATCGTGTTAAAAGTACAGGACAGCTCTGAAAAAACCTGTACTCACTTCTGGACTACAGCTGCTCGCTGATCTGTAAGTCTGGGAATTTCCATAGAAGAGGCACTGTTTAATCTCAGACAGTGGAAGGTAAAAAGAGAAAGTTGCGCTTTCGTAGTCACCTTTGTTATAGATGTAGCACCCACTGAAACATTCAGGGGGATGCCGGTCCAGGTTAGGATTAGTGTCAGTTGTTGAAATCTAGACAAAGGCATACAACACTGAGGTTTCCCCCTTTCACAAGTTCTGCCCTCTGTTTCTGAATTTATCCTTTGTTATAACAAAGAGTTCATGGGTCAACCTCAGTTTGGGATGAAGACACCGCAAATTAGGTGTCCATATGTGAGCTTGGTGCCCAAGCCACTGCTATAGTCAGTGGAGGTTAGGGCGGCCCAGCTGCCAACCTGATGAGTGCTGAATCTCTCTACTGACTCCCTCTATGTCCCTTTATCTAGTACTAATCAGGGTTCTACTCAATTAGTAAACATAGGCATCCAGTGCCGTTTGAGATGAGCTAAGATGTCTGCACAGAGCTGGCAGATACAGCACAGGACCTACAAGGAGACGTGTGCTCTTCTGGACTTGCAGCTGAAGGCCAACTGAGCATCTCAACAAATTCACAAGGGCATCTCGAAAAGCACTAGGCACCTGTCTTTAGGCACTTGAATCAAGCCCTTACATTTAGACACCTTAATTTAGGTGTCTCAGTCTTAAGCTGAATGCCTGTACTGCAGAGAAAAGATTTTTGAATCTGAGTTACCTTTAGTCACTGAAGAAGTCTGCAAGAAACACCTGTTCCTCAGAGGGAGGCAGGGGCTCCTTCTGTAGCACCAGATTATGAGGGGGATCTTTATGGATACTAAATCTTTCTGTGTGGAAAGCATTGATGTTAAGCTTAAGTGGCTAAAGAAATCCAGTTACAGAACTGCGGAATTACAGTGGCAATATACAGTTTCATCTGCTCATGCAAAGATTGACTGTTTCTGTTAAATCAGGGATTAGATAAAATACCAATGTCACAGTTATTTTAAACAGCCTTAAGACTTTTTTAAAAAATTAGATAAGTCAATAAGTGGGAAACCAAGTTTCCAGACCACCTTTAGCAGAATACTGTTAGCATAATAATTAACAGCTAACAATCTACATACGCTTAGTGAACAAAGGTTTACTGGAGCAAGACGGATAAAAATAGGAAATGTCTATTCAAATTCCAAGCAACCATGAGCTCTCTTTTCCCATAGGAACTGAAAGATAATTAGCATCTCTGAAAATACATACACTGATTTTGACGGCTGCATACGGATTTAGGTACTTCACTTCAGCCTAAACTGAATATTTTGTCAACTTTAGTGGTTTCCATAAAATATAGTACTATGGAAATAGAAGAAAGCCATGTCTGGGATTCCTGGAAATGGCAAGATAGATAATTACTCAGATTAATAAACATTTTGGCAGTACAATTCAGTGCTTAACCTCTAATGGGTCATGGCTCAGATAGACAAGGAGATGCACTAGATTTATTGAGTTGTTATACCATTCTTACTACTTTACCATTATCTTCACGTTTTTAGATTGACTTCTGCTCTTTGAGCTGTGTTGTAAATCTTGGTAAGTCCCCAACGACAGAGGAGTCCCCAGTTTCGGCCTGGTTGTGGATACAGACTTCACCTAGGCTCTTTTCTCCTCCAGAGCCGAGAAGTTGCAGTCAACCAGCTCTCCATTGGCATGGGTCGTTGAGGTTGTCTTGCCCCAAGCCAGAAATCATATTAGTGGCTTCAGTTTTCTCTATCAGCAAAAGAAAGGAGAAGGCAGCAGCTGCTTCCTTTACTTAACTTGCTGCTCAATTTCTTTCCCAGAAGCAGCCACAGCCTGAAGGAATAGGTCACCCTAACCAGTTCTCCCTCACCTAGTGCAGGAAGAACAGCTGAAGAAAAAGTCTCCCCACACTTTCTTCCCAGTTTTTGTGGTAGGAGTATTGCAGTATCTCTGGTAGGGTACTGCAGTATCTCAACAGTCATCTGTCTCAGTGTATGAATGAATTTCCAGAAGAAATGGCCTCTCTCCTCTGAGCCTCCCATGCAAGCATGTTTCTCCTTAATGTAGTGGTTAGCCAAGGTGTGCATTTGCGCAATGTGTGCTTAAAACACTCTGGTTTGGTAAACAGCAAACCTCCAGTGGGAGCCATGGTTGCTCTGGGAATCAGGAAAAGCAAGGTCATGCAAAGCTCACTGCCCTTTCTTCTGTCTCCAGAAGATGGAGAGTAGCCAAAGAGATGAAAAACATGTTGTGTAGGAATGTGCAGCGCATTTTCAGGGGACGTTCACAGGTCCCCTGGCCATGGCATGACTGACGTGAGTTTCAGGCGCCCACATTGTGGAGCTCTTTTGTAGTCTGAGGAACACTGTCTGCCCTCCGTCGTACGTATTGATGGGGACCTGGTGAACCGGCTTCATGCTCCTTCTTAGCTCTGATCCTTTCACAGGATTTGAAACTTCAGTCATTTTCAGAGGCCCAAGGGACAGGCTCTGTGCAGTTTTGACATCAGACCTTAGGAGGAGCGTTTCGTCCGGTGCATGGAGGAGGGATGAGCCATTTTAAGTAAGTAGTCAGATGTAATCCTGTCTTCTTGAACCTGCACAACGACATCAGAAGAAAGAGTGTGTTAGAAGTATGCTTGAAAGGGAAAGACAAGTTTTTAAAAACTCTCATAGAAAACTGTCCGTAAGGAATTCTGAAAGTTAAAAAGAATTCAGAGGGAAACTGTAGGAAGGATATGTGACCTGGAGAGAGAAAACCAAAGGAGGTGAACTTAGCCTTTGAAAACCAACGAATATTGCAGAATGGTTAAAAATATCTATTAGAGAAAGATATCAGATAATAGCAAGATTTCTAAAGAAATAGCAGGTCATTCCTTAACAACAATATCGAATGGCTGGAGGCTGAAACTGAAAATAAATTGAAGAATTAATTAAACTGCCAGTTAAAATAATTGAAAATAGAGTAATTCCATTTGTTATCTAAATAAATGACTTTGCAAACAAAAAGTTTTCTCTGGGGAAATGTTAATGTTTTCTATCAAACATCATCTAATACTCCAAATACTCAACTTTCAGCCAAAGACTAATTTTCAATACAAATATACTGTCCAATGCCTTTGTGTAACGAAGAGTGTAACAAGAAAGATGTAAATTAAGCAGATTTGATTGTGGTGAGTTCGAGCAAATCACAATTCCTGTGTGGGGAGTTGCTTTCAAAAGCATTCTGAGAAGAAATTACACTGATTTCAGGATTCAAAATAATTAAAGAGGAGGGAAACATTTCCTAAACAGTTCTAGTTGGTACATGCTATGATTAAGTATTTGTTGCTCAGTCCCTTCTTAGTCAAGACTAGCTATCTTTTTAAAATATATACTTCCGTTAAGAAACAAACTTGTATTTCTTTCATATACATGAAATTCTTGTTGAAACTATAACCATGCTCTTGAAAACTAGGCGAGTAGTCCATCTGGCCTTCCCTTCATTAAGCCATAAAAATGTTGGAAAATTGTGGAGCCTAAGAAGTAGAAAACTGTTACAGAACTGACAGGATTTGTTTAATCTACTCACCCATGCCAACTTTTGTATCAAATGTGCTTCAGGGAATATAACAAAAGAAGTTTATATGTTTGATGATGTTGCAGAAAGGCAGAAACAAAAAGAGCATGAAGACAGGTCAATTGAGCTTAATGAAGTATGGGGCAATTTGCAAAACAAAAAAAAAAAAAAAAGAAAAAAATAAAAGAAAGAAAAAGAAGAAAAGAAAAAGAAAACTGCAGAAGAGACAAGATACCAGTTACATGGAAACCTGATTAGGTCTTACCTTGCACTCTACTGAAATTCCTTCCTTTGCACTATTTAGGTGCCGCCTTTGACAGTTCCTAGTAATACTCTAGGGGAAAGTTACACAGATGGCAAAAATTTACTACAAGAAGAATTTACTGTCATTCCTCCCATTAATAGATGGGAATGTAATATTCATTAAAAAGATTCCAAACTTCAGTCATCCCCTAATGATCATGCAAATTCCCTCATCAATGCATAATAGAACAAAAGAGGTCTCTGCATTAAGAATTACTTCTACCACTGTCTATGGCATTTCATTAAAATGTCTTATTTCAAACAACATTTTGCAGAAGCTGCTTATCAGATTTGCTTATGGGCCACATCCGAATAAGGGGGAAATGGCAGATGCTTCCCTGCAGTTCTGTTTTGTTTTGCTTTGCTTGGTTTGCCCAGACTTGGATGCGCCAAAGGTAAAATCCAACATAAAAGCTTTATACTTGGTGATGATTTTTATTTCTGCAATACAAACAAAACATCCGCACCGTTGCTCCCTCCATGATGTGGGAGGATTTTGTGACAATCTTTGCAGATCCAACAGCAAGAATCAATCAATAAGAAACTCTGTGCTACTCATGCCCACCCTCTAGCTTGAGCAATGGCATGAAGGCATCTTGGATTCAGGTGCCAGTTGGTAGCAATTTCCTTGCCTTTAGGTTGCTTTACATAATATTTTCATTCACAATAGCGCAGATCCCCCCAAATGAATCAGGAATTATTTGTATCTCAAACCCTGTCATCTGCCCAGAGTTATGGACAGTGGCGAGAAAATACTGCGGTGAGTTACTCTCAAGAAGTAAACGTTGACGGGGAGATTGTTAAATTAGAGTTAGGCTGGGAAACTGGGCTACCAGCAGGAGGGGAAAGTGAGAAGGATGCACATCCTAAATTTAGTCCAATTTAGCTTCCTGCTCTGAATTGCTCTCAGGATGCTCTTTCCCTTGATTACCTGGGGAGTCCATAGACTAACCTTGCAACTTAGGTAAGATGTCTTAAAACTCCTCGCATTGACTGAGACCTCTTCTTTGAAGCACGTTTCAGCTATTACATGCCTGGAGTAAGTGTGGGAAGATCATATATGATTGCTGCTTTCCTTCCGCTAGAAAAACCTGAAATTTAGCTCACCATGAAATAAGACCATGTGCTTAAATCATAGCTAAAATGTCTGTGAAGCTGTTCAAGCCTTGTGAGCTCCGAAAAACCATGAAATGCCCTGAGGAGATTAGCAAAACACCAGGCCCCTGATGGTGCATCCTTCTGGTCAGCATACCATGCTCAGGGGTTAGGAGAGCATCACTCGGGTCACGTCACATGGGGAATGACCCACAGCTTAGACAGCGCTGATCTGATCACTGTAAGGAGGTGTCTAGAGCAGTTCAGCGAACAGCAATAATATTTTTCAGGTGAGAAATGCAAGGAAAACCCCTTGACCTTGGTGTGCTTATTCGCCTTTGAAGATAAGAATTTCATTTTCTCTTTGTAACAGCATGCTGGAAAATAACAAGGCAAGGCTCTGGATTCATCTCAGGTGAGGTTCATTTATCAGGTACCAAGTTGCTCTAAAAACAATTCAACTTCTACATAACAGAGAGTCAGTAAGCATTGGAATTTTTGCTAACTTTCTGCCAAAGTCTGTGAGTACAAGAACATTTCAATATCAGGGTTTTTCTTCATCTGATGATGACACTATTCAAAAGGGAGTGGGGTTGAAGGGAGGAATACAAAGTCATGCTTGAGTAACTTTAATCATTAATAACTCGCTCATTTATAATTGGCTAAAAAGCCTCCCAGGTTTCAGTTGTTAGTTCAATGGATTAACAACACAAGGACACTGGCCTGTCGTGTCTTTGCAGGAGGAACTTGCTGAGTGGAGGTGCAGGAGCAACGACCTCATTATGCATCCTGGGCAGGGGAGGATCAATCCTACTTCAGAGAGGGAAGATGGAAAGCAGCGAACGTGGCAACGTGGCAGAACTAATGGTAAAGCTTTTTTTTTTTTTAAATATTCTTTCTCCAAAATGTGAAAAAAAAAAAAAAGCGGGCCCTGCGTTAGGTTTGAAAGCAGGACTAGGTGTAAAACCAGCTTGTACCATTTTAAGGGAAAAACATCGCTTTAAGGATTATTTTGGCTTGTCAAAAATGTCAGGCAGAAAAGAGGGCGCAACTGAACATGAAATGGATTTACATCACATCAGATTTGGGGAAAGAAAGGATCACTGCAAGAGCTCTCCGAGAAAGGGGATGCTTTGCTGAGTAAATTATTTACTTCCATTCCTGGTTTCAACAAGTAATAAGAAAAACCTGATTTTCACCACCTTCTTGCTGCAGTTGAGATAAGTAATAAATTGTGGCAAGGTGTCTGCTGTGGGGCACCAGCACGGCTCTTGTGGATCAGCATGCTCAGTCTCCGAACCATGAGCAAATAGATGGCACTAATCCTGGCATTAGCACTGCAGGGCTTAAAGAAGTCAGGCTGGTTACTGACTTCCATCAGCCGGGGCCCTGGCCCAGAGATTAACGACGCTACGAAAAACTAAGCCAGAGAAAGAGTTTGACCAAAGCTCTGCAACTCTAACCCAGTTAGATTGTTGTCCATTTTTACTGTTTCTATCGGCAGGATGGGACTTCTTAAGCTGGATCCAGCTGATGGATCAGTTCTTCAATTGGGAAATGCAGTTGTATTAAACCTTGAGAGTACAATTTGATTGCATTTTTCAAAGGGAAAAAGTCCAGCTGGCTTGTTCTGACAGTGTCAAAATGGTTTTTATATTTATGTTCGAATGTTATTCAATAAATGCGATATTGTGCATTGTAGGAAATGTGGGGGGTTTTTCCAATGCATGACATTATCAAAATGAAAAGATTTTGTTGTTTTGACTCAAACTATCTGAACTTTTACAGAGTGGGAATTTTCACCATGCTGGATCTAAGTTTTTGTTTAGAATTGAGAATAATGACAGGAAAGTCACAATTTCCTGGAGAACAACAAAAAAACCACTGTTTTCAGTCCAGATCTAACACCGACAATGACTGGATAGAAACTGGGGAGAAAATGGAAAAGATTTGGAAAAAGTAGTCAGCATTCTCAAAGGAACAATATTTATGACATATTTCTATTAGTATGGTAGCTGATTCTGCTCTGTCAGATGGTAGGTTGATAATTTACCGGAAAGTTGCTGCTTAATAATGAATAAATTTTCTTATCTAGCATATACAGATGTTTTCATCCCTACTGCCTATTTTAGGGTTTATACCTTTACCTACTGTCATATCTGAGCAATGCCCACACAAATCGCTCTTCCCTGTTGGAATTCAATTTTGGGACTTTGCCTATCGGGCTCCCTGGTGTAAAGAATGTGGTGGTGCTCTACCCTGACTTTGCCATCCAAAACTTACACGGCTGAGTCTAACCTCGTCAGTGCAAGCATCATTGTCACTGGAGATAAACAGGCTCAAAGGGTCTACTAAAGGTAGACATTTACCACTGACTTCCATTTCATCAGGAAAATTAAGGTAAACAAAAACCCATCTGTGGTAAAAACAACCTCTGGAACGTATCGTTTTCTTGAGGAAAGTGCAAACGTCTTTAGAGTTTTTTTACTAGAAAAAAAGAAGAATTTTTTTACAATGAGAGTCAGCGTAACACTGGCATAGGTTGCCCAGAGAGGTGGTAGATGCCCCATCCCTGGAAACATTCAAGGTCAGGTTGGACGGGGCTCTGAGCAACCTGATCTAGCGGAAGATGTCCCTGCAGGGGAAGTTGGACTAGATGACCTTTAAAGGTCCCTTCCAACCCAAACTATTCTATGATTCTATGAATTTACCTGAATACTGCTTTTCCTTGCATTTGTATCACTACATCTCAAAACAGAGCTAAGGAAGCAATAGCTTTTGAGGAAACAGAAGCATACAAAACCCAAAGTGGCACAGTCACCATCACCCGGATGGGAAGAGGCAGAGTCTAGCTTGTCCCTGGACTGCGTGCAGTGGTCCAAGCAATGCTGCATCCAGTATTTATTTGAGTGCTAGTCAGGAATTTTCGGAAAAATAAAAATAAATACCAGAGTGTGAAAAATGATCTGAAGACTGTGAGGCTGCTGGAGATGGTCAGAACTGAGAGTGATTTTCTGCAGCACAAGAGGGACTTATGTGGGGGACAGCAGTAAAAGGGAGCTGAATGGTGGCCAACAAACTTTCTCTCAAATATATTTGCCTTGTGAGCATATAACATGGCCTTGCCCCTGGTGCATACCTTGCAGCTGTATTTCTAGCTGTGATTTGCAGCCAGTCCATTCTTTCGCTTGTGCAAGAACAGCAGAATGATTAATATTTCTGAGTGTGCGTCACACCAAGAAGAAACAAATTTATATTTATATTTATCTTGCTTTGTATTTATGGATAAAAGTCCTAGGGACCCTTGTCTTTAACAGACAGCTGCAGGTATACACAGGAGCCTGTCAGAGTAGAAGATGTTTTCCTAACTTGGAAGGTGTGCTGTAACAGCATCTGCTTCATTGCAGGGCAGTGACACTGTGGCAATCAGCGCGTCCCACCGGTGTGCAGTCACAGAGATGCTCAGGAAAATAAGGAACAGGGTACAAACAGCATTTAGGGACTTTCAGAAGGGTTTGCACCAATCAGACACTGCTGATAGGAGATATCCTGTGGGAATACAGAAGCCCATAGCCAACAGGTCATATTTCACATAAGAAATTACTTTCAGCCTTCCTCCAGCCCTGTCAAAGCAAGAAGGAATAGAAAAGATGGAATTGCACGTGACCTTAATAAAGTTTGATTTTGTTTGGGGAAAACCATGGTGAGTGCTGTTAAGGGCCGATGTCGGGAAGCCCCTGTAAGGTCCAGGGAGAGGATTTTCAGGGACAGAGCCACCGCTCACCGCACTGCGGAGGCTCCAGGCAGCCTTCACCTGCCCGTGCCACTCCAAGGGCTCTCCAGCTCTGTTCGGATGATTTCCCTGTGCTGTTTAATTACAAGATCTTTCTGGCTCCGTACGCACTCCCACACTGGGGGTTCATTATCTGAGCCCTCTCTTTCCCCAAAATCTCTGCTCTTTGAGTGGTCCCATTCGAAACACACACTAAACATTCGCAGTCACACCAGAGCTCTTTTTATACTCAAACCAACAAGCACCCTATAAAAGTCACACATAAATATGGCACACACGAAATCTAGTTATAACTGGGAAGTTGTGAAATAGGTGTAGTATGAAGGGAAAGGAAAGGAACTGATTTTATGAGTACATTAGCAGGGAGAAACACCGAACAAGGAACCCTCCGCAGCAGTGACATTTGGAGCCTAAATCAAGATGACATCCACAAAGAGACAACAGAGAGATCTTGCTGTTCCTGTGATTGCTGCGGCTGCTATTAGGACTCCTGCCATTCAGCAAAGCAACTGCTGTTGTCTTTGGGAGCACCAATTCAGGATCCGCTTCAGTGGCTGTAATTTAATAGCAAAGGCATCAGAGGTTGAAACGGGGAACTTGGCAGGCATGCTTGGGAGAAGAGGGCTTTTTGTGTGCGAATCACTAAACCTTCAAGTTCCTGCTGCAGCTCTGCTTCCCTCAGTCATTTTTTGCCAGGGAATGTACAGCCTCAGCATGTCAAAAATGAAAAGCACAGATAACCAGCCAGTGTTAAAATTACAGAGGTTTATATTGAGCTGCAAAGCCAACTTGAGAAAATCAGGGAGACGAAGGAAGCAGAGCCCTCCCTTCTGCCCTTTTTACGGAGGCTCCAGTTGAGCCAAACCCTGGACGGCGGGCTGTGCGCTCACACACTTGATTACGGATTCAGGCACCAAACTTCAGGCTCAGGCAGTTTCCTGAAACTCACGGCCTCTTACCGAGGGCTGTCGGCGACGCTGTGCCTCCGCCGAGTCACAGCCCGATTGCGTTGCCCGAGCCCACGGCCAGCATAAGCCAGCGCAGGTCAGCTCCACCAACAAAGCGGGAGGCTGCGCAGAGGCAGAGCGAAGCCTTTAGCACCTGCGAGGGACGTACCCAGGCTGCGCGTTGCGTGTGCCGACCGGAGCAGAGAGCGCCATGCAGGCTCTGAACAAGCTGTCACCACTCTGGATGCTCTATACTAAATGCCACATGGACAGCAGCAGCAATCTCTTCATCACCCCCTAGGTGCTGCCTGAATTTGGCATATTTTCTGTTGGGCATATTTTAAGTTTATCCAGGCTACCACTCTACCCACCTATTTTTCCTTGGTGGCCCAGCTTTAAGGGCTACCAAGATGATTAGGGGACTGGAACATCTCTCTTATGAAGAAAGGCTGAGGGATTTGGGCCTTTCCAGCCTGGAAAAAAGATGGCTGAGGGGGGATCTTGTCAATGCTTATAAATACTTAAAGGGTGGGTGTCAGGAGGATGGGGCCAGGCTCTTTTCAGTGGTGCCCAGGGACAGGACAAGGGGTAATGGGCACAAACTTGAGCATAGGAAGTTCCACCTAAACATGAGGAGGAACTTCTTTCCTTTGAGGGTGGCAGAGCACTGGAACAGGCTGCGCAGAGAGGTGGTGGAGTCTCCAACTCTGGAGACATTCAAAACCCACCTGGACGCGTTCCTGTGCAACCTGCTCTAGGTGACCCTACTCTGGCAGGGGGGTTGGACTAGATGATCTCCAGAGGTCCCTTCCAACCCCTACCATTCTGTGATTCTGTGTAATTTTCATTTGCCTGTGGGCTCTCTGTGTCACCCACGGGCACGTGGCAGCTTGGCCGACCACCGAGTCCACAGCAAAGCCCAGTGCAGAGGGCTCTGCCTGGCCCCAGAGGGCACGGCCCTCTCGCACTCCTGCTCTTCCACTTGTCATTTAAATAAAAGCTCAGGCAAGCCGAGAGCCCACTAGTGCTGCAGAGCCTTCCCAGGGCTCCTTTGTCAGGCTGACAGTCATGATGCAATTAATACATTTTCAAAAAGACAGCGTATCCTGTTGGCGTTTAGCTGGTGTTTAATATGTTAGGATGACGCGTTTTGCTGGGATGAGAAGTGAGATCGAGCCTTAGCACTTAGGTCTGGTGCCTACGGGAGTTTTAAGCACTGAGCAGAGCCCAGATGATGAAGGATGGGGGTGATCTCTCTGGCCAGAAATGTTTTATTCCCCATAAACAACCTGTTTATGTCTTTTGAAAAACTCACATTTTCCAAAGAACCCAGTCTTCTCTGAAAAAAAATATTTCAAAATTAGCTCTCTGACCGATGTTACTATACATACAAACAACACAAATGCATTCCCCCCTTTCTCCCAGTTCTCTTCCTGTGCGATCCATGGAGAGGAGGCAGAGTTCTGCAGACAGAAGCTGCTATTCAGTTTATAGAGCCATTAAAATAAAACCAAAGTACCTTCTGGAAGGGCTCTGTAACATAAGGGTGCCTATGGCTGGTGCTGTACCATACTCTGCCGAGCTTTAGGGAAAAGAAAAGAAAACGCAATTGACTTTGAGCACCACTGCAACTGTAACTGATATTCCATTTGAATTAAACATTTCATTTACTCTGTCACAGTGACTGTGACCTTTTCAACTGCAGTTTGGCTCTAAATGACTGATGTTCTTCACGTTACACACACGAGGTGCGACAGACTTGTTCTATCAAAGAATGAAAATAGCTCTGCGGGTATTTTGTCTCCCTGTTTTGCAGAGATGTAACAGTGAATGCAATAAAAAGTAATGGTGTGGAAGAGATCGCACTGCTGCTTTCCAAGGGTCATGTGCATATGGCTGGTGAGGAGCCCTGGTATTTCCACCGTTTACTGAATTAAAAAACAGTGATGGGCAGCAGCCACTGCGTAACCTGAAAATGTGCTGCACGGGTCCGGTGGCTTCAGAGCCTGCAGAAAGCTCAGGTCATATTCCTAGTGGTGAAATTTCAGAATACAGGTGCTATGAGTAGGGTGGACCCTTGAAACCATTGGTTTGGGTTTTTTTATCATCTGGGGACTGCCACTTACAGGTGGCTTGAAATCACATTATGGGGAGAACACCCCATCCCTCCCCTCCCTCCTCACCACACGCAGCCCCCCGGCAGAAGGGAACATTGCCAGCGCTCGGAGGGAGTTTCAAGACGCTTGTCCACACTCTGCTTAGCTGACGCCAGTGATTTTATTTCTCTCCTCTTGGAGAACTGAGGCACTTTCCTCCAGAAAAGAGAAAGAGCACAGGTTTTTTAACTGTCTCTGCATCAGTGATCTCCACGGGTTACTAGGCTGGTTGGAACAGTAATAAAACCCATTTTCATGTTGCACTTTTCTTATTTTTCAGATAATCTCCTTTCCAAGGCACTTTAAGGAGAGAAGCAAGGCCCCTCTCTGGATGCCATATGTCCCTGTAAGACAGGGAGAAGTGTCACCGGGTGCCTCAGGAGGACACACACAGCCTGGAGTGCCTGGGAGCAGAGACCTGGCAGCTGGAGGAAAGGGCACAAAAGCTGTCATGGGCTGGTCTCTTCAGGATGCTACGGGGTCACCTGTGGGTACAAGGTAGGCATGTCCCCGATTACAGCCAGCAAAAAGCAGAGCTGAATGCGGCTGAATGGCTTGGGCTGGGATTCAACACGGGGGAGGAGATAATGTGGGGGCAGAAACAGCTGAGTGGGGATGAGAAGGGACAATACAATCTCTTTTAGGAGCTCTGCTGTCTTTAAGTGCTTGTTGAACTGTAGCCTGATTTTAACACACAGATACACCAGAAGTCGACGTGTTGTTCAGGAATGAATGGCCTGAGAGTGTGCACAGACCAGTGTCAGGTGTGCATGGAGTCATGCAATCAGCAACAGAAAGGCACTTCATGGTACTTTGCAACCTTGTGAAATCCCAGCTTGACCCAGGAGAAGAGATCACTTCTGACAAGAGACTACTCACTTTTCCAGTTAAGGGCTGCCGCAGTTTCTGCAAAATGAACTAACTGGAGAACACTGCCTGAAGAATAAGGGTCAGGAAAAGCAAATCACTGGGGATGGTACATCTGATATGATTTGCACAGCCAATTCAGTCTCAGTGCAGACGGTATCAGCCCATGGATGATCACTGAGCATCAAAAGGCTTGACTATAATAGTTGTGAGTCTCTGTACTTGCGTGCATAAGCCCGAGAGACAAGAAACTGAAGGGGGCTAGTTCACTGAGACCCCACTAAGGAACATGAAGAGGACAACGAAGCAGCCAAGGGAATGGGTAGGCCGAAGGCAGCCTAGCCCTACAACACCAGGGGCGAGAGCCAGAGGTCTCTGAACAGAGGTCAATGTCCAACCATTAGATAGCCACAGAAGTAATGACCAGAGGATGTAGACTACGCTGAATTGTGATATGGGCCATAATATATAGCTTCATACTCTAGAAAGCAGGGGAAAGAAAACTGGGGAAACACAGGACTCAAGAACTCATATGGTCACAGAGCAGGTTGGCATTAAAGGGTACAAACAGGAGCCAGTTCATCTGACAGGGGCCCCAGCCTGTACTTTGAGAGACAAGTCCTTTTTAATGGACTTAATGAACTAGTCCGTTGAAGTAAGCACCCAAATTCCTCATCACACATGGGGGGAAGGATGTTCTTTCACAGGTTTCTAAAGGGAGATCAATCTGCCTTCTGTATGTACCTAAATTCATAGCCTACTTGGCTAATTGCTCATAACTGACACAAACTCACAGCTACCTTGGCTGTTGGCTCCAGAAGGTCAAGAAAGGCTTGTACCAGCACTGGGAGTGATGTGGGGA
Organism: Chroicocephalus ridibundus; assembly: GCF_963924245.1. Lineage (NCBI taxonomy): Eukaryota > Metazoa > Chordata > Aves > Charadriiformes > Laridae > Chroicocephalus > Chroicocephalus ridibundus. The sequence goes on along the minus strand of NC_086285.1, from coordinate 153,750,628 downwards.
AGGAGAGCAGCAACCCATACCACAAAGGTGACGGCTGATGGACAAGGCAATCCCCATCAATGGGTAGAAGGCTTTCAGTGGTCAGCTCGCCTTTCCCACATTCAGCTGCATTAGCACCGTGCGCAGAGGCTGCCCACACACGGTTAATTCACCTCTATACTCCAACCGGGAAAAACTATGTGTGCTGCAGGTGAATAATGCTTTATATTAAAGCACAGAGTGTGAGGGGAGAGCCAGGCTTACCTCCCACGCACGTATCTTGTGATATCAATACATGTGACTCACCCCTCAGCTGCTCCCCTAAGAAACCAAGCGATATTTCATACAAAAGCTACCCAGAGACTTATTTGCCTTCAGAAAAAAATGATATCCCATGTCTCCTTCCCTTTTTCTTTTTTTTTAATTTAATCAAGCTTTGTCTCGAAATAATACATTCTGCCCAAAGCTTTTCACACGCTCCTAAATAGTGTACAGGTATGTGAATTCAGCGTATACTTATTCTTTGTGATTTCCTAGCCGTTTCCTTTCTTTATTTGCAGAAGCCGTTTTCTGTTAGGAAAGACAGGGACAGATAACTATAGCCATAACCCTCCTTCCGTGCTTTGCAAGGCTTTCCATCCTTATTCTTGTCTCTTCACAACTTATTCCCCTGCACCGAGAAACACGGGCAAAAACATTCTGTACCCTATTTGTAGCTCTCACCGATCTTCTGCTGTTTTCCAATATCGTGGGTGTTGTTTTTCTTCCCAGGAAAGGGAAAAAAAAAATGTTTTTTCTTACTTTATCACCATTATTGTAAAAACTGCCAGGAACTCCTTTGCAGACTGTAAAATCTACAGCTCGCAGATTTCTGTGCAGTCAGAACTTGCAAGGGTTAGTTATAAGGTGATTATCCATAACAATTGTGAACTTGTTTCAAAGTCCAATTATTAGGCAAGCAGACAGTTTATTTTGTGCATATTTTCAGCATTTTGTTAGGTTTTGCCAATAGATTGCTGCTGATTAGTACTGTGCTATCTTGTCTAAAGAAAGACCATGTGTGGGCCACTTGCCACAGATACACTGATTGCCGTAAAAAACCTCAGCATGGGTTTCAGTTATTTATCACTGTTTTCCCATATTTAGAGGAGATGAGATAGCTTTTGACAAATGAGGGCTCTCTTACGGCTAAAGGATAATTCGGTATTTCTCCAGCTATATTTAAGTTAGTTAGCCTATTGCACATGTCAATTATGCTCTCAAATTTTAGGCTTTCTGATCACAGTTAGCATTTTGCCTGGCACTTTGCAGAACTGCAGGGGACCGAGATCCCTTCTCCAAAGAAACTTCCAATCTAAGAGCTAAAATGGGAGCAACCAAACAGCGTGAAACTGGTAAGAAGTGGGGCAGAGTTATCAGGTCACCCTCGTATTGCAAGGTGAGATTGCAGGCGATGAGGAGTCCTCGGCCATGTGGAAGCTCGTGAGTTTGGGCTGATGAGAGCACAAGAGGATGGATGTGAGAAAGGCTGCACGATAACTCTGAGCAGAGAGCGAGCAGGGTGAGGGCTTCCAAAGTCAACACCAGTTTGCCTGTCTGCTTGGGCTGTGGACACGCGTTAGTGCTGCTGGCCTGATGGGGAGATGATTGGGCTGTGGACCCATGGTGGTGCTGCTGGCCTGATGGGGAGATGATTGGGCTGTGGACCCATGGTGGTGCTGCTGGCCTGATGGGGAGATGATTGGGCTGTGGACCCATGGTGGTGCTGCTGGCCTGATGGGGAGATGATTGGGCTGTGGACCCATGGTGGTGCTGCTGGCCTGATGGGGAGACGATCGGTGTGTTAGTGCTGCTGGCCTGATGGGGAGATGATTGGGCTGTGGACCCATGGTAGTGCTGCTGGCCTGATGGGGAGATGATTGGGCTGTGGACCCATGGTGGTGCTGCTGGCCTGGTGGGGAGATGATCGGTGTGTTAGTGCTGCTGGCCTGATGGGGAGATGATTGGGCTGTGGACCCATGGTGGTGCTGCTGGCCTGATGGGGAGATGTGGCAGGGAGATGTGATGGGGAGATCACTGGATGATGTGACGCCTGGAAGCGGTGCTGAGCCAGCCGCTGCTCCCACCTCACGGGAGCCGGCGTGCTGGGTGGCTGTGTGCAATGCACAGCCGCCCTCCTTAAACCAAACAGAGCTCAATAGCAAAAACCACTGGGTGAAGATTTTGAAGTCAGTGAGATTGGGCACCTGAGACATTGCGCAGGTTGCTAAAAAAGCACAAAGAAATAACCCTCACGAGACTGCCAAGGCACTATGCAGCTCAGCTTTGGCTGAAGAAGACTCATTTCCCTCCCGTCACCCTTTAGTTATCCGCTCGCGTTTTCACCATCTCCTCGCTGTCTTAGCAGCTAAACCATGCTTAGCAAGGGCAGCCTTCCCATAAATAACCGTGTCTAAAGCCAGGAGTGAACAAAGGAGGAATCAGCAGCGGGAATAACCGCAAAGAATCTCACATTATTTTCTCCCTGTTTTTTTTTTTTTCGCAGTACCTTGAGGAGCGTCACCCACAGGAGCCCCCGCCAAGGTTGGCGGCCAGCGGGGGACGATGTCACCTGCCCCGGGCGTGTGGCCACCTGCCCTGGGCCGGCGTGTGCCCGGCAGGCGAGGTTGGAAGCCGGGTTGGCAAGGAGGGGAGCCCGGCTGGATGCGGGGGGCAATCCAGCTGGATGAAGGGGAGCCCGGCTGGCGACGGGGGGGAGCCTGGCTGGATGTGGGGAGGCGGGATGGATGTAGGGGAGCCCAGCTGGATGGAGGGGAATCCAGATGGATAGGGGGGAGCCCGGCTGGCGACGGGGGGGAGCCTGGCTGGATGTGGGGAGCCGGGATGGATGTAGGGGAGCCCAGCTGGATGGAGGGGAATCCAGATGGATAGGGGGGAGCCCGGCTGGATGCTGGGGGAGCCCGGCTGGATGGGGGGAGCCCGGCTGGATGCTGGGGGAGCTCGGCTGGAGGGGGGAGTCGGGCTGGCGAGGGGGGGGAGCCCGGCTGGATGCTGGGGGAGCCCGGCTGGATGGGGGGAGCCCGGCTGGATGCTGGGGGAGCCCGGCTGGAGGGGGGAGTCGGGCTGGCGAGGGGGGGAGCCCGGCTGTGCCCCCCCCGCCTCCGCTCTCGACAGCAGGTGGCAGCAGCCGCTCGCGTTTGGGAGGCGCCGGGCGCTCCCGCAGCGCGGGTCACGGCGGCGCCGTTTGGTTTTTAAAGGTGTTCTCCACCTCGTTTTCCAGCCATTTTGTGAAAAATCAATGCGCAGATAAAAAGGGAAGAAAAAGGCCTTTTTTTTTTTTCCCACGCAGTCTCTGTATTTAACTGTTTTGTTGGCTGGGAAGAGCGCTGGGGTCATATTCCAAGCTCCCTTAGAGCTCTGCCGAAGTCACTGCTGTCTCTTAAACGTGACATAGTTAGATATCAAATTAAAATCCCATTCGGGAAAGCTGTTCGGCTTCAAAACGCAGCTACCAGGGGGACTCGCCGCTTGTCAAATGCCGTATGCGAGGTGGATGTGACTGAAACTCAAGGATGTGTTCCTGGCGTGGGAGCGCAGAAAGCATCCCGGGGGAAGGCCGCAGGGAGAGCCGCGCTGCAGCAGCGGCTCCTACCCCAGCGTCATCTTCCTTGTCCCTGCTGGGGAGGTACCCCTGGTTTAATCTTCCGATTGAAATTCTGCTTTTCTAATACTTCTGATTTAATTGCCGTGACAGATAACGCCCGCACCCACTGACTTCAGTGGAATTCAGCCCATGTTTTTGTACCACTGTCCAACTGCAGTATTGCATTTCATTGAGGAACACTTTTCTAATTGGAAGGGCATGTGAAAATATATTGTATTATACAGCTATTTCCAGCACAAACAACTCAACCATCTTCCAGAGTTTGAATAAATCTTGAGATCAAGTTCACCTCCTGAATGACCCATAGATCAGTGCTGAGCTCTGCTGTGGTATTCAATTATTTATTCATGATGTTTTGCCCATTCTCATGACAAAAGAAAGATTTAAAGAGCCATTATGGTGTTTATGGAAGTGTTAACCAATTAAAAGCTCAAGGTTGCATGCTATTTCTTCTGAACAGCAAAGTAAAAAAAAATCAGGAGAATGATTGATACAGTTAATATATTTATTGGCATTAGTACATTCTCTTTTATTGCTGGGATCAGGGTGACATCATTCATCATAAAGACAGCATAATTGTCTTTGAATGTTATAAAAGGTGAAATTCATTCTCCTGGAAATTAAAGAGAACATTGCAAAGCTTCAGTTAAAAAAAAAGGGGGACTGAATGATACAGATGATAAAATGTACTGGCTTTAAATTTCTGTCCATAAACCTGGAATAAAGCTACTGAGAATTAGTCCGAGATGAAGATTGTAATGCAATAACCTGAAATTAGTTTAGGCGTTCCTCTAATCTCATTTTTCATGGTGTAGGACTATTCATCATAAAATCTGTTTTCCTTCATTGGCAGTATTTCATCTGTCTACTCACTGAATGAAAACAGTAAAGAAGGAGTGAAGACACCAAATGAAATATATGTTATTTGTTCTGGCAGAATTAGCTCACTGTCAGCAAAGCAAAGCAGACGGAGCAGTATCTTCTACCTGGACTTTGCTCCCCACACTCAGAACCACTCTGATCCCTTAGTCCCCTTTTTCATATGCAAGTTTGGGTTTAGGAAAAGGCCTTGACACCCCGATAAAGTGTCACTCTCATGGGATTTTAACTTTGCTTAGATTTTGCTTTTATCTCCCTGGGGAATTTCTTATCTACAAAGAGACTCTGAGGGCCTCTATGCTATTCCTTTGAAGATCAGCTCTGCCATTCTTGCCTCCATCACGTAAATCTCACCCTGTGAGTCCGGATTGGGTCCTCTGCCAGTCTGATGCTGCCTAAGAAATGGCATGCAAAAAGAGAGAGAACAGGGAAAAAAAAAGGCTGGAGCTTCTTATTCAGGGCTCTACAGGCTTCACTAAAGCTACGTGTTCATCCTTGCTTCAGCAAACCTTTCGGACCTGTCTCATGCTTTCACCTTGTTTGCCGTGGGAGTGCCATTCAAACAAGTTGCCCATGGGGAGGGAAGCCCCCATGGCAAGATGGCCAGCATCATTTTTCATGCTATAAATCAAGGTGGACATTCCCAGTGACTTAGAAGAACTAGCCTTCTGAATTATGCAATAGCTGTATATGCCTGGCTTAATCCAAGTATGTTTAAAATTAGCCTTTAATCTTATGCAAGCCCTGATGTTCCCAAAAATGAAATTGTCAGTGCAAACCAGACCACACTAAGCAGTATTAATTAACACCAGAAGAAAAACACAAAGGATTCTCTTTGATCATTGCTTGAAGACATTTTGTGCTTACCTTTAATTTCCTCTCCTGATTTGAAATAGCAAGTTCAGGTTATAGCTCTTTGTTAGAATAATAATTAAGACAATCTAGTCTATGCATATACATTGTTTAGCTAAAGGACACTAATTATGTGCATACATTAAGGACTAATTGAGGTTAAACCTGCGAGGGAGCAGCCCTTAGATTCTTTAGCAGGCAAAAATTCCTATTAAACATGGCAGTGTCAACCCAAATCTGTACTTTTCATTGTTTTCTCTTTTTTTTCAAAGATATTAAGGGAATCTTTAAGTCTGCTGCTGAGTTCTCCTGTCAAAGGATACAGCTTTTAAAACACTTCCATGAGGGTTTCTCTGCCTTGTAGATGTTCAGAGAGTCACCAAAAAAATCAGACCAAAGGAGCTTCTCAGTTGATGCTCCACTGCTGGGTGCCCTGACGGGGCTGACCAGATGGAGGGGACAGGGATGCTGCCCCGTTCTGTGTCCAGACCCTGAGTTAGCAATGGCCAGAGGAATGGGATGCCACTGGCATTTCCCTTGGGAAATTCCCTTCACTGGTTGCTGGGCCTCCACTCTTTGGACTTGCAGTGGGGATTGGAGGGCCAGCTGTACTGCACGGTCCCTTGCCACTGAGCGGATAGGGTGTCACAGCCGCGTTCCGAGCCTGCTCCCAGGTTTATCTTTACATGTAAGTGAGAAGTGTAAGAGGAGTATCGCCAGGGATGCACCGGAGAAGGCCTCAACGTTTTACCCTTTTATGGAAAAAGCGAACAAGGGAAGCAGTCTATTGCCAAAGCTAGAGGCAACTCATCTGGAATGAGCAAAAAGGAAATCGCACTGTGTCTACCCTTTTTTTTTACAGCCAAAATTTCGAGATGTCAAGTCTTCCCCCTTGTGAGAAAATCTGGAGTAATTGCATTACCCAGTGCAGCTATTCCAGGTTTTAGCACATCCAGTCCTTGACTAAACAGGGACTCTGCAGCTGTCCTAGGCAGGATAATGATTACAAGAGATAATCTTCATGTTTCAAGAAGCATTGCTGACAGAAGTCAGGGAGAAATGCTTTCTCTCTCTCCCACAGTAGCCAGAGAATTTCATAGCCATCCAGATACATTATGAGAACTTTATGTCTTTCTCTAAAACAAATGGTGGAAAGCATTGTCAGAGAAAGCACAGATGGATTGTATTTCTCCCCACCATATATCACTATGGTTAGCTGGAGATTAAATTTCTCTTTTGTATTTAGGCAATCTTGCCTTTATTTTCTTACTAATAGCAGCTGGAGGGAAAACGCTATAAATCTGTTTATTATGTATGCACCACATGACTGCTCTGTTCTTCTTATAAGCAGCACTACTTCTGCTGTCGTTTAAATCAAGGATTGGACTCAGTGTTAGTTAACAATGTCGGTATCTGTTTGATGGCCCTCCCCTGACTCTGTCGGTGATCACAACGCAGAAGCGCAGGGCAGGAGACGACAAGGTTACAAATACTGGCACTGCTTCATATTGACTATTTTACTGCCTCGGTGTTTGCGCTCAGTTCTTTGCGAACTCCTAAAGATTTACATCCCAATCCATCCAAATCACTGTGCAAGGCTAAGTTAACCTTGACAAAGCTGCATCCTTCGCTGCCGAATTTGAAGTTAGAAAAATGGAGTTTCTTCTTACACAGCTTAGCGATTTCTCTTCCAAGTCTGCCACATTTAATAGCCAACGCACGGCCAGGTTTCCTCCTGTAGACATTAGCAAGAGGAAGATGGACAAAGTAAAGTGAACTCAGCCATTGAAAGCACTTCGGCTTCACCCAGAAAAGAGCCGATAAGGATGTTTGAGGCACGATTGAACGGAGGAGCTCAGGTTTAGGTAGACTGCCTCCGACACTGAATTGATCTGGTTCTTTCTGTTAAAAGTCAAAACCGTTCGCTGCCAGGCAGAAAATATATACCCCCAGTTGCTTTCATTATAAATAATTAATTACCCACCAGTCCAAGCCACATACCAGCTGCTGATTATTCGAGTTCTGTGATTGTTTGAGTTCCTTAACAATTACCAGCCATTAATCTCAAGTTAAGAATAACCACTTAATAACCATTTATTACCAAAGAAATAGATTAATGGCAATTTCAGGAAACTTTCTCTTCAGGGAGGTGCTAAGAGGTGCCGTCCCATGGGATGCAAGTGTTTAAAAATGTAGGTGCTTGTGACAATGGCTATTAAGTTCTATTTGTGTGTGTGTTTGCAGACGATGCTTAGCGCTATAATAGGGCGACATCTCTGCTCAGAGCCTCTAGGTGCTGCTCCAGTACAAACAAACAGGACCTAATGCTGCATTTCCTACGTTGTTGGAAAGAGACAGTAATCTTTATTTTCAAGTAAACTGGTATTCTAGCAGGCTTTTCAATAGATACTGAGGAGCAGTATTTTTCCTTTGCAATTCTTTGGTCAACAGTTTAATTGCAATCATTTCTCAATTTAAAAAAAAAAAAAAAAAAAAACCAAAAAAAAAATTTCCATGAATCGACATCCCTTCTGAAATGAGAAACTACTTAAATACATTGTATGTGGAAGTGTCAGTGTATTTTTTTAAATTAGAGAAAGGTTAAAAAAATAAAACGTTAGCACGCGACGTCAATTTGAAGCTATTTTGCTCTGTTTCCTCACCTACCCAATCCCGAACACACGCAAATTTGGTCTGCTCTAATTTTTGCAGGGAAGTTTCCCTCTCTCCCCCACAATTTCAAATGATGATCAGCTGCAAGGACTGCAAGCTGACGGAAATCATTTCAGTCTAGAAACGGAGGCAGGTTCAATGCGGCTGTTTAAAAAAAAACATCTTCCAGTGGTGCTCTTCATTTGCAGACCAAAGGCTTCACAAAAAAAACAAATCTTGCCCACCAGCAGCTCCCAAGGATTTTGCTTCAGTGCCCCCATCCCTCGGGTGGGATAAAGCTGCACAACTTCAAAGAAAGCGTCTTGATTTACGCCGAGGATGTGGTCCAAAAGCACTGCTCAGGTGCTGCTCAGCGTCTGGGTGCAGCTGCGCCCCTCCCCCAGGGGCTCAGTACCCATCCCCGTGGTCTGCGGTAAGCCTTGTCCCCATGCCCTTGCAGATAAGCATGCAGAAAATCTGCAGGAATTATTTTTATATTGAAAAAAACCCCACCTCATTTACATATAAGCCGGTCATAACTATAACCGCAGCAGCAAAGCTTCAGAGGTGCTAAGGCTGGGTGACTTGTACCACGCCAGCCTCAGACTTGCCAGCCTGAAGGCAACGTCCCCGTGCCTTGCCCTGGGCCCAGCACCGGCGCTTCCAGAGAGGTGCCCCAGAAGGAGCCATCGGCTTCACGTGGGAAAGGCCGGCCGCAGCAGCGCTGCTGTTATTTATGGCTTGGCGACGGGGAGAGGGGTGCCTTGTTTCTAATTTGAATTCATCTGCCTCCTGGTAAAGCCCCTCCACATAAGATTTAAGAGTCCTTTGGAGCCGGCTGAGTGTAAATTTGGCCTTGAGCAGGAATGAACTTCAGCAGCTACTGACGTGCCTCCCTGGATAACGACTTAAATTCCTCCTCTCCACGTCAGAGTCGGAGCTCCTGTGTCCGAAGGGACGAGGAGTTTGGTCAGCAACTGAGGCCAGGAACCGGCAGTGCAAAGGATGGCAGAACACAAAACTTATTTGCTGATATTAACTTTAGAGAAAGGCACTTTGTTCTCTTATGCCCACTAATACAAGCAATATCATTATTAGATGAAAATATTCTTATACCAAAAAATTTTTTTTTCTCCCACCTTTCACTCCCAGAGTTAGAAAAACCCATTGTAACACCTCACTTATCTTTATCAGCCTAACTACAATGTGTCCATGCAGAAGATAAATGCTGTTATTATTTAAAATTCCTAGCACCAGCTCCCAAAAATGCTGACAAGTCACTAATCCCAAGAAAATGTATGGTAGTTAATTATAAGTGAAGCATGCAGAAGTCATCCAGTAGATTGCAATCAACAAGATTCACTGAACGAACACTTTGTTCCTCACCATGAAGGAGACAGGTTGTTCTCCGACCCTTCCTCCTCCTCTCAGCAGGACGTCAGGATAACGATGAGCACAAAATAAAACAAATGAACAAATGAGGCTTCAACCCCAGAAACAAATAAATCATCTTTCAGAGCCGAGGACTTGGAGATACACATTTCCACCTTTTTCAGAGCTGTTCTCCTGGCCAGGGAGGGGGTTTTGCTCATTTTACCTGACCTTAAGTTGAATATTGAACAAACCAAACTCCCACTAAACAAAGGGGAGCGATGATGCACCTGGAGGCACCATGGGGTGCCCCATGCCATGTGGTATGGAGCCGCGGACACCCCGCTGAGTAAGCTGCCTGCCAGAGACCCCCTGTGAGCTGCGGGGAAGGAGAAGCCCCTCAAGGGGGTCCATTTCCCCAACACTGGGTGGGAATGACTGGGTGTACTAAGACACAGTGTACATCAGAGGTGGTGTTGGACCGGTCTCCGCATGGTTGCTGTGGTGGCGGCTGGTGTGGCCCCACTGCTGGTGTGAGGGGTAATCAGCTCTTGTAGACACAGGAGATACTCCTCCTCCTTACTGGTGTTGGCTGGGGCCACGGACAAGCTCTTCAAAGGAGCTCGCAGCAGAGGGAGTGGGGGCAAAGAGAAAAGAGCCAGAAATGAAGCTACCATCTCTGGTTCATCTCTCAAGAAACCCTTTTAGAAAAGTGCAAAGCTCCAGTGGGTGAACTCAGTCCTGAGGAAACCCAAGGTCCTCACTGTGTTTATCGATGGCCAATGAGGCAGACTTTCATGGACGCTGATAAAACAGCCCATTTCCTAAGAGCAATATCTGGAGGCAACAGGTGGATCCCAGCCTTCCCGGCTCAGATGTCGCAGGTGTCTGCATGGGCAGGGATTAGCAGGCACACAGAGCTTGCCTATGGTGACAGAGGACATCACCAACATGATCTCAGAGAAACAGGATGGAGCAGACTCCACAACTCCATATGGGACCTTAGTAAGGAAATAAATGGGGCATCAAGGCTGTTGTCATGCCAGCAGAGTGGCCTTTAATGTTTTGAGCTATTTGCTGCTTCCAAAGTAAAGCTTAGTGGGAGCACACAGCCGTGGTTAGGACACCTGCAGATGTAGCAAGGAAAAAAAATGAGCCATGGATGGCCAAACAGTGCACTCATAAAACCCGCGGTCTTGAATTTCCCTTACAGGGGTCCCATCTCCTCTGGCAGCCACAGCTAGGCAAGTTGCTCGGTTTGCGGTTTTGCAGGGGCAGTTTTAAGATCCATTAACCAAGACTGTAAAGATGTATCTCATCAAAGTGGCAGTTGTCATGGTTTTATGTCAGTCCCAACCCATGGAGACAAGAGCACCACCAAAGCCTGCAGACCAGCCCTGCGCCTTGCCTGTCTCCTTTTAGTGCTGAGATCTTTTTCACGCAACAACGGGCCTAGCATTGAAAACATAATTTTTCTGACACTCATTTTATTTCTTTAAACAAAGTCATTAGAAACAGCAGATGCTGTTGATCACACCTGATGTGCTTTGGGGAAGTAAATTTCAACGCGCTGTTTGTATAATGTGAGGGCAGCATTTATTAGCTCAGCTGAACCACTTCACCCAGTGGATGCTGGATTGCCCAAGATGCCATAAATTGCAGGGAATGGGGATCTAAAGCACTGAAGTTACTGTGTTCCCATTGGATACTGCAAATGGAATTGGGCTTCATAATCTCTCCAGCCATAGTCAACAACTTACCCAGCAAAGGGGTCTTGTTATATTTCTAATTATAAAGGGAAGAAGGCAGGGTTTCCATCATATTTATGTCTAGCACCTTTTCTTCTAGGAAAATTGATACAATTTCCAGGCATTCACAATTTAGATTTAAATAATTTTCATGAGAGTATTTAATATGCATTGTTATAGAATGATATAGCTGCAAAGTATTTCATTCTGAATGAGTTTATGGGTGCTCTGTAAGGAAAAATATTTTGGTTTCACTATTCAGCTTCAAATTGATTTTCCTGCCCTTATCCAGAACAAATAACTATTGAGTGTGGGATGAAAAGCTTTCTTTAGGTAGAGCAAAGGGTTTTTCAGGTACCATAATGTCATCTCTGCACTTTCCTATTATTATTCTATTACTTATGATTTCTCTCCCACCAATAACACTCTCTGGTCTGTATCATAACAGCAGCTTCTTCCCCAAGTGGTTTATATCCAAATGAAGATAAAATGCACTGGAAAATTCAGAAACGAAGCTTTATTTGTGCGGAGTTTCAGGGGGAGAAAGAGTTGTTCTATTTAGGTACAGACATATCTCTGAGCGTAGACATAAAAACATCCCCGCTGACATTTATAATGTTGAGGGGGTTTTGTTTGGTGTTATGGAAGACTAACTAAGGCACGAACAACAACTTTGTGACCTGGACTTCTGAGGTCTTTCTCCACCAAAATGGACAAAAAGGAGTGACGGCAGCTAGGGAATTGAAGAGCAAGACCAGCATATCATTACTGACAAAGAATATCTGTGGAATTGGAGGCATACAACAGAAAAACTGTGCTGCACTGGTGAAAGGAAAAAAAGTTGAATATAACAGAGTGTGCAGAGGAAGTTAATATCCGTAGAGATGAGTGATATGTTTAGACTGACAGCTGAGAAAGACAGTTTTGACAGACACATATTAGATGAATTAGTGTAGGATGATGCAAGTATACATGGGATTTTTTTAACCTTCCTTTTTCACTTCCACTATTTTTCAGCTGAGCATAATTTTCTCTTAGACAACATTTACAATCTCAGCTCCAGTTGAACAAGGCTTCCACCAGGCTCTGGACCCTGGGGAAGGTGGGAAGTTAGAAAACATTTTCTAAGTTGGGCTGTAAACAGATTTGCATTACTGTTTCCAAAGACGGGATGGATTTGTATTTAAACCCTCGAAACATGAGACTTGTGGCAAAGATCCCAGTGATTTTGGGAGGATTTTTGTGTAAGCTCGATGACATTCAGGATTTCCAGTCTCTCTTGGGCTTAGCAAAGTGTGCTACATGGGCTAAACAAATGTTCTGTTTTGAAGTCCAAAGCCTTTGGCAACTCAGGTACAAATTTGCAAGTGATTTAGAGACATTTTCCAATAAGAGGCGGTTTGCTGAGTCCTTGGAGACAGCAATGACTGTACTGAGCAAGCTGGGCACTAGAGGGGCATGAGACCATGTATGAGACCATGTGAACACCCTAAGTTTGGCTTGAAGCCTTCAGAACTAGATGAATTTCCCAAAATTTCTTAAAACCTGATACTCCTAATGTAGCAGTTACTCATGCCAAGAGTCACACTGACGTCACCAGAACAGCTTAGTAAAGCTCAGTGTGGTATGGATTGCTGATTTGAGCTCTGTAACCCAAGGAAATCTTCACAAATAATTTTTTCAAGGCAGAAGGACTTAACTTCAGACACAGGGAAGTCAGAAACCATGCCCTTCCTCCTGGGCTGAGTGCTGGAGTTTCATCTAACACAAGATAATACAGATTTATCATGGGGAAATGACAAAATTTGCCTTGCCTCAGTGAGGAGGCAAGATCTCACTCTTACCCTAGGGACAAATCTAGACTGAACTCCCCAAAATATCTTAATTTCTAAGTCGGACCTCTGAGATTTAGGAGGTAGAGATGTGTTCACCGTGACATGTGCTTGTTGCACTTGTCACCTTCCTCATATCCCCAGGTATCTGCATGTCTCCCGTGCAAGCACTGGTGTTGGATTCCTGCATGTGCTCTTAAACCTGATGCCACAGAAAGCCTTCTTGAAGCGAGGGATTCTGTACAGCTCTGGAGAAAGGCAAAGCTGCAATAGCTGCAAATCATTACAATTATGCCTTCTAGAGGCTCTTAAAGTCAAAACCTCCTCTGAAATGTAATAACATGTTCTGCTTGGACTGAGAACAGAAACAGAAATAGAGCCATACACCAATTTGTATAACATAACGCCCATTTAATTGAATTAATTTAGAGATAGAAACACGACAGGATGCTACGCATCCAGCTGCAGAGGACAGAGCTGCTGTGCGCGGGGCGGGCGGCAGCGCGGCTTTCCTCCCGCCCTTCCGCCTCTGCCCAGCTCCGCCGGCTGCTCCACACCGGCCGAGCCCACCGCCGTCACGCCTCGTCCTGGGCTGAAACCCTCTCCCACTGGAGTTACAGAGACATCCTGCCACCCACGCCGACGTCGCCAGGATTTCAGCCGGCAGCTTTCCCGCCCTGCCTTCTGCATCTCGCATGGGCTCTTGCCACTCTTCCTGAGCCCCTCTTCCCAATGCTTACATTTGAGATGCCTGAAATTAAGTTTCTGACTTTGTGTTTTCCTAAAGTCATTTATCTAGATCTCTGCACATCCTTACAGCCCAACAGAGCTGGGAGGATGGCTGTACCCTTCGTGAGACCGCTCACTGCAGTACCTTCCCAGGTACAAGCTATTCCAGCTTCCCCTGCCGAGCTGTTAAAACTCTGCTCGGCACTCACAATTCCTTTCATGTCCCTGGGCACAACCAATTCACAAATATTCAGCACTATGAAAATTAAATTGAATTTAATAGCTGACTAAATATCACCATGGGCATTTTCTGATTGCACGGTACGGGGAGGGGGACAGCTGCTGCCACGTGCCGTGTAATCTCCTGTGCTGAACACAGCAACAGCCCTTTGAACAGACATCAATGACAGATCTAAAGCTTGGCCTTACAAAGCCTAGGTGTCATAGACTTTTTTTCTGTTTAGATTAATGTAAGAGTGGATAGACTCCTCTACCTTCATCTTGCTGATCTTGAACACCTCTCTTTGGATGTGGTAAAGGAGTGGGTAGATATTTTTTAAAAGTACTACAAGCTTTTAGAAGTGTTGTAAGTCTAAGTGATTCCTGCTTTTAAATGTCTGCAATATCTTTAAATTTTTTTCCCTCCTGTTATATAGAAGTTGGGGTTTTTTTATATGTGACTTGTTCTTCCTGCAGTTATACTGTCCATACAGTCTCTTGTTTTTCTCTATCTGTAATGGATGTAGATATAGCCCGCAAATAAACCCTTATCTGCAAGACTTCCATACATTTGGGAGAGGAGCTCTAGGAGGAAACAGAGAAAGCATTTAAAATAATGAGCAATTTGTAAATATTCATGCTTTTCGCTTGATCATTTGAGTACAATATATTATAGATCAGATTATCTGGAAAACTCCCACTCCCGTCTAATAGAGGGTCATAAACCACCAACTGTCCTGTTGCAGATTGGTTGCTCAGGATGATCAAGTTTTGAATGTTCGAAGTCAGACAAAGATCCCAGTCCCGTACATTTTCTGTACTTCTGCATTCTAGAAAAAAAAAAAAAAAAGATAAAGGACCCTAAAAGCTGTATGATACAGTCCTGACTGATCTCTTTCTTGTGGACATGGGGATTTCTAGGTTCTCCTAAGACTAAGTGCCAGCTGTCGGTGTGGACCTCTCCCATGTAGACCTCGAATATCTGCCGCCTTCTGTGGGAGATGGGAGACCTTCTGTCTCTCGGTCCCATGACCACTGTCTCAAAATATCCTGTTACTTCAACTCCATTACCAGAAACTCTCCTCCCTGCACTTTTTCATTTTTAATCTAATTCTTCCGGTAAATGCATTAAGTGAAGAAAGTAAGCCACAACGTTCAGAGCATATCTGAGCCTCTGCAAAAAAGAGGAGTGGATGAGGCCGAGAAAAAAGAGAGCAGAGAGGATGGCACTGTGGTATGTTAGGAGCTCCCAGGATGCTGTTTGACTAGTAAAACTAAACAATTCTAAACTGGTTTTGCCAGCTAAAGGAGATACAGGATCTGCCTGAAGAACCCTTGTGCACATCTTTACTGGAGCGTCTTCACCTGTCTTAAGCATTTGTGGGAATTTTCCTTTGGATGGTCTCTTTTCATGGTTCCGCTAGTTCAGGCTTCTTCTGGTCACGACACGTCTTCTCAGACCTTGTCCAACTTCCCTTTGCCTTACTTAGATTGAACTACATCTGTTCACTCATTCTTCCAAGTGCTGGGTCTGTGAGAGAAATTTTTTGCATGCTGCTTCTTCATTCCTTCTCTGCTAGGATTTTTCCATGGCCTTAATGCCATCTCATGTAAGCAATCTTAGGAGACCTGCTGTTCTCCTGTACTGAATCTCTCCCACTGTTCTACAGTGCTTGCACTTGAATCACAGATTATCCAGGTTAAGCATCTCCATTTTTTGTGTCAATCTTTCCAATCTAAATCTGGAGACAGAGACCCCGTTAGGAAACCACTGATTCCATGTTCACTGAGCCTACACGTTTCAGCCCATAGGGTTTTTTCCAGTCAAGCACAACAAAAAGAGCTTCTACAAGTATATTGGAAGCAAAAGGAAGACCAGAGAAGTTGTAGGCCCACTGCTGAATGAGGCAGGAGTCATGGTGACGGAGGATGTGGAGAAGGCAGAGTTACTGAATGCCTTCTTTGCTTCGGTCTTTTCTGCTCGGCCCAGCCCTCAGGAGTCCCAGGCATTGAATAAAGTAACAGGGAAAGAAGACGACTTCCCTTGGGTTGAGGAGGAGCGAGTGAGGGACCAATTAGACCATCTAGATATTCACAAGTCCATGGGCCCTGATGGGATGCACCCGAGAGTGCTGAGGGAGCTGGCAGAAGTCATTGCTGGGCCGCTCTCCATCATCTTTGAAAGGTCCTGGAGAACAGGCGAGGTGCCTGCGGACTGGAGGAAAGCCAATGTCACTCCAGTCTTCAAGAAAGGCAAGAAGGAGGAGCCGGGGAACTACAGGCCGGTCAGCCTCACCTCCATCCCTGGAAAGATGATGGAACAGCTCGTTCTGGGTGTCATCTCAAGGCACGTGGAGGAAAGGAAAGCTATCAGAAGTACTCAGCATGGATTCACCAAGGGGAAATCATGTCTGACTAACCTGATAGCCTTCTACGATGGCATGACTAGATAGATAGATGAGGGGAGGGCGGTAGATGTGGTCTACCTTGACTTAAGCAAGGCGTTTGACACGGTCTCCCACAGCATCCTCATAGGGAAGCTTAGGAAGTGTGGGTTAGATGAATGGACAGTGGGGTGGATAGAAAACTGGTTGAAAGATAGAGCTCAGAGGGTTGTGATTAGGGGCACAGAGTCTAGTTGGAGACCAGTGACGAGTGGTGATCCCCAGGGGTCAGTACTGGGTCCAGTCCTCTTCAACATATTCATCAATGACCTGGATGAGGGGATAGAGTGCACCCTCAGCAAGTTTGCTGATGACACCAAGCTGGGTGGGGTGGCTGACACACCGGAAGGCTGTGCCGCCATACAGAGAGACCTGGACAGGTTGGAGATCTGGGCAGAGAGGAACCTTATGAAATTCAACAAGGGCAAGTGTAGGGTGCTGCACCTGGGGAGGAACAACCCCATGCACCAGTACAGGTTGGGTGCTGACCTGCTGGAGAGCAGCTCTGTGGAAAGAGACCTGGGAGTCCTGGTGGACAACAGGATGACCATGAGCCAGCAATGTGCCCTTGTGGCCAAGAAGGCCAATGGCATCCTGGGGTGCATCAAGAGGAGCGTGGCCAGCAGGTCAAGGGAGGTCATCCTCCCCCTCTACTCTGCCTTGGTGAGGCCGCACCTGGAGTACTGTGTCCAGTTCTGGGCTCCCCGGTTCAAGAGGGACAGGGAACTGCTGGAAAGGGTGCAGCGGAGGGCTACAAAGATGATTAGGGGACTGGAACACCTCTCTTATGAGGAAAGGCTGAGGGATTTGGGTCTCTTCAGTCTGGAAAAAAGACGTCTGAGGGGGGATCTTATCAACACTTATAAATACTTAAAGGGTGGGTGTCAGGACGATGGGGCGAGGCTCTTTTCAGTGGTGCCCGGGGACAGGACAAGAGGCA
Source organism: Chroicocephalus ridibundus (assembly GCF_963924245.1). Lineage (NCBI taxonomy): Eukaryota > Metazoa > Chordata > Aves > Charadriiformes > Laridae > Chroicocephalus > Chroicocephalus ridibundus. Next base: position 153,733,319 of record NC_086285.1, on the reverse strand, counting down.
ATGGGCACAAACTGGAACATAGGAAGTTCCACCTAAACATGAGGAGGAACTTCTTTACCCTGAGGGTGGCAGAGCACTGGAACAGGCTGCCCAGAGAGGTGGTGGAGTCTCCATCTCTGGAGACATTCAAAACCCACCTGGACGTGTTCCTGTGTAACCTGCTCTAGGTGACCCTGCTCTGGCAGGGGGGTTGGACTAGATGATCTCCAGAGGTCCCTTCCAACCCTATGATTCTATGACTCTATGACTCTATGACTCTATGAGAGCTGTGGTTCCCAGCTAACACTGGTGTGCAAAAAAAAAATTCTGTCTGCAAAATCAGATATCATAGAAACACTCTACCTGTGATTTTCTTTCATTTTGGGGGCAACTCTACCAGTGGCCACACCATGAATGCTTTGTTTTTCTATTAATAACCTAATACTGAAGTATACTTTGAAGTATAAACCTGGGTCATGGTATTTAGAGATAGAAAAGCTTCATAAACTCACTACACCTCAAAATTTTAACACACACACAGATTTTCCAATGTGTCACACTGGGCATTCAGGGACTTGTATGGTCTTGGGGCATCTTTTTGCACAACTAGCACAAATATTCTGCTTGCCAAATAGGACCCTAACGGGCGAACTGAAGCTTAATGGCTACACTGCAGTGGAACAGCACAAGTTGCTGCATTTTAATTGCCTCTTATTTAGGAAGTGGCACAAAATCACGAAGTGTTTGGATTCTGGCCGTGACTCCAGCCTCCTGCGTAGTTCTGTCCTCAAAGCCAGACATCAGATCTCAGAAACCCACTCTTGCTTTCTATCTTTTAAAAAGACTTGCAACTACTGTTTAAGGACAGCATTGCCTTCAGGGGCAGATTTTCAGACGTCTGTGAGTACACAGGGCACAGAGAATTGCACAACTGCCATCTCCACCTGCAGACAGAGCTTCGGTGCACACATTTCATGAAACTGCCGATTACCTACCCCTAGTTGCAAAGACACCCTTCACCATTCTCCTTTCTCTTCCACACTTCACATCTCACTCTTCTTGCATACATACATCCTTTCAGTGACGATATTTTACAATATCCCTTGCTGAGGTTTCACAAAGTGAAAAGCATCCGTCTCCTTGTGCCAGACAGGTTCCTGCTCTTACAGGGTGCTCAGCTATTGGGACAGCCGTCAGGCAGCACTCATCCCTCTTCTGGCTTTCTGCATAGGAGACTTTTCTTGTTTGCGAGTCAAATTCTCTTGCCTTGGCCTCTCCAAGCCCTTTTTGACCTGGAAACCAGACCAGTGTCCCTGTGCCTGCAGGCCCTGGGGAAATTTCCTTTCCGATGCTGTAACCTCCCTTCCCAGGCATTGTACGACGGGAGTTGCACACTTGAGTCTACAGCACAAAAAAAGGAGGTGTGCAGACATGCGACAAATCTGAATTATTAATTAAACCTCATAGCGGCCATGGGAAGCAAGCAGTTATTAGCTTAACCAAGGGATGGGGAAATTGAGGCAGTCTTCCAAGGTCACACTGTGGAAGAGATTAATGAATAATCTTGTAGCTCAGACCCAAGCTCTCATTTCCCGACCATTTTTGCCTCTTAAGATATATAATAGAGCAGCATCAGAATTACGGTGTAGAATTCTATTAATAATCACCAGTCAAAAACATGGCACATCTAGCAATAACAGCTGAGGGAAAACTTAATAATTTCCTTTTTAATGTATTTCCTTCGGTACTGCAGTGTTTGATATTAATTAAAAGAGACCCCTGAGCAGTGCAGAATCATAAAAGCCTCAGTCAGTCACAGCTGAGAATATGCTAAAACTTTGTGTGTTAAACTTTCAGGCATGGCTTTTGGTTTAGGTTGAGGGTGTGCTCTGCCTTTTGTTGGTCTGGTTTTAAAATTAACATTTCCTGGCAAATCAACTGAGTCACCTGAGGGGTCTCAAATCCAATCACAGAGCAAGTGATTCCCTCAAGCTTTGAGGTCTTGTTATTTTTTAATTCCCTATCAAATAATTTATATGGAGCTTTACCTATATTATAGTTCACTGATGCAAGTAATTTCAGAGGTTTTTGGCAAAATAAACCTCCAATGAAAAATATTCTTAGTTAATAACTAATATAACAAAGACAGAAGTATTTTGCTATCACTGTAAATTGTGAGTTAGAGTTCTGCCGAAGTGAAAATAATATTGTTTCAGGTCCCAGGCCCATCAACAGCCATGGCTGTCGAGTGATAGGGCAGGTTGTCTGCTGTGAGACTATCTGGGTCTTGATAAGGCCAGTTGGTCTGGAAAATGCAGCATCTCCTTTATCATGGTCAACTTTGGACTCACAACAGACCTGGAGCTGCAGCCTACCCTGAGGGCCTCTAGATGAGCAAGTTTTCTGGTGGACCATCAGGTCATAGGCAGTCTGACCTTCCTCTTCTAATTTGTGATCAAGCTGAACCGAAAGCCTCTCTACCTCAAACAAACTTGCCCTTCTCTCCACCCCACCCCTCTCACTGCTCAGCATGGTCCCGTTTCACAGATTCAGTGAGTCCAGAAAAGCTCCCAAATGTGTGGTGCTTAACAGAGTGTGATACGTGACTCAGACCTGGCCTGTGCATAAGGCAGCACCAACACAATCTCTCATGATGCTCTTGGAGATGTACACATGTCCCCGCTCCTCCTCACTGGCTTCTGATAACCTTCATCCTCAAGGCAAAAACATTCATGTGGTTATGAAGATGTCGTTCACAGTGGTATCTGCTAAGGACCTCCTGCACCAGGAGGCTGTACATATAGCTCACATCAGCAGCTCGTATCTGCTTCTTCATGCTGATTCTTTACAATAGGGAAGATACGGCAGCTTTTTAGGAGCGGTAAATTTCAAAGGCAGGAATCTAGGAGAAGAGTTTAAAACCTGAACCATTATGCCAAACATACAGAGATACAGAGGTATAACAGCTAAAGTGATGATTGAATCCCAAACTCCTCCTGATTTCAAGTGAGATCCAGGCACATATTTCACACAAATGTACTATGAGGGAATGAAGCAGAACTTCCAAAACTTAGGAGAATTATCTGTTCTGGATGCTAAGACTACATAAAGTATTTCTCTGTACTCATGAATTCACCTCTACTCATTACTCTCAAAGACTTTGAGACTGTACGACACTGATCCAATAAAAAAGTTTCTATGGCACTGCTGAAATGATACCTCTACAGATGGAAATGTGTTATTTGGACCACGTGTTGGTGAGACAGATAAGGGAGCTTCACGCTGGCATCCAAGACCCGAAACAGGAGCGCAGTGACAGGATGGCAGCAAACTCGCAGGGTACCACAGCCAGCATCCCTTCCAGCTCTGCATGGACTTGCCCTGATCGCCTCTTGTCAGGAGCAGTCTTTCATGATTTGCTTCCCTGTAAGACTGCCTATAGAAGCAGGTCAGTGCCATGAGATATTTATTATCTATATATATATATGTGTGTGTATATATATATACACGCCTACATACATACATATATATGTATACTTAATCAATATATATATATCAGTATAATATATACTATACATCAGTATATATATAATATACATCAGTAATAAATTTGCACGTCTCAAATCAGTAATCTCACTGCACTGCATAATGTTCTCACTCCAAACCATAATGCTGCCAAAAGCCTAAAAATCACCGTTTCTAACTTTCTCATATTTTTAGACATGTAATGACAGACAGATAGTTCACACAGGCCCAAGCCAAAAGAAGAAATACAAGACCACAAACATTTTAAATAGGTAGCTAATACCAAAGAGCACTTACTCTGGAGATCAATATAGATTTCCATAGGAAACATGTGCACCCTCAAATATACATGATCGGTAAAAGCAAAAAAAGTTTAAGTACCGCAATTTACACAAGCAGCAGGTATTCAGAATTAATGGTATTTGTATTTCTTACTGAGTAATACTTGGTTCCTGGCAAAAGGTACTCCACTGCTGGAGTAGGTTGGACCCATTGTGATTTACATTTTCAGAACACTTTCCTTACATAAAATTAATCTAAGTTAATTAAAGAAGACTGATCCAATGATCCAATGACATAATTAAGTGAGCATTATGCTCTCATGAGCAGAAGTGAGCGACCCTTCGTGCCATGGATAGAAGAGGAAGATGGTGACTTATATTTTCTCCTTCTGACAGCAGGAGCTGGTGGAGCAATGTTTGGTGATAGACCCCAGCAGGGTGGAGCGATGCTCAGCTGTGGACGGTGAAGGCTCCAGACCAGCAAGGACCAGCTCCGCTGGTCTCTAGCACGTGGCGCAGGAAGGCTGACGGCCGGGCTGGGGACGGCTCCTGTCATCCCGTCTGACACCATCCTCTTGCAGAGACAAACCCTGCAGCTCCTGAGGTGCAGAAATTACATTTTTTGATAACATAATTCCAACACAGTAAGGTCCTGATCCAAATTCAGATGAAATTACGCACTCCTGCTGACTTCTGGAAATTCCAAACTTTTAAAAATCTTGCCGTATTCTCCAAAGCTGATTTTTTGAAAGGTGCTTTATTTAATATATTATTTAATTTATAGCCTGTCAAAGGGTTCAAAAATGCCTGTCCACAGCTTCAGTGACAGTTCACCATTCAATCACGAGGCCAAAGTCCCTCTCCCTGGCTGAGGTAAAGTGACTGAGAAGCCTTTCTCAGCTGTGGGGCTCCAAACAGCCCTGTTGATACTGTGGTGTGGACTTTGCCCTCTGTGGGGTCAGAGGAAGACCTCTCGTTATTACCTATGAGTGACTGAATTTCTGAAATCTAACCGTTTCCCATTTCTGCACAATTATTTAAGTACAATTTAAACTCTCTAGAAAAGGGGAAAATTTCCAATTTCCATCTCAGTTCCTCCAGATATACAGTTCCTGAAACTGCATTTGGCCTCTGAGAAAAAGATTAGTTTAAAACAGAGGTTAATAGTTCCTGGAGAATTTCTCCAGATGATATCATCAGTAACTCATTCTAATACTTCAGTCTTTTCTTTTTTCCCAAGCAGACCAGCTGCACCAATCCATTTCCAAGATAGGCCCTACCCACAAACTTGACAGATGAACTAAAAGAGAGGAAGGCTTTTTTCTAGTAATTTGAACTTTGCGCATAATATTGTTCATGAAAGTTCAAGTGAACTCAAGAGAGCTCACTTAAATCCCAAGGCGCAGAAGGTGTAGAAGTAACTAAAAGTGAGAACTAACTGCACAGCGATACCAAACCCAGCACTTTATGGACCTGAAACAGCCTGCCCTACAGCAAAGAACCACTCCTTGAATGAAGCTTTATTTGCATATACATTTGAGATGACAAATGAGGCCAGAAGAGAAGACAGAGAACCCATGGGAGATGTGTCTCACTCTGGAGTGGCAGCTGAAGACCAGGTGGGATACCCAAGTAGGCCGTGTCCGTGCTTAGGTAATGCATTGACATCCTTCATATTTTAATGTATGATCATGAGTTATTTTTCTGCGCTCCTTCACAATCCATATTTCCACTGCTGAAGACAAAATTCCATTAGTGTTTTTTTTTTTTTTAATCTCTGCATCACTTTTCACCATATTCCATTACAATAATTGATAAAAGAAATGACAGAGCAGGTAAGATGCATAGCCGAAAATTTCTCATCTTTGAGATCTGCTGTGAATTATTTGTTCTTGTGTCTCATTTGAGCCCTAGGACTCTTTCAGCAGCCAAACGTGCCCAGCAGTTAAAAAATCAATAGACTCCTACTGAGGAGTATGTCTCTTCCCATCTCTTGTGCTGATTTGTTCTGTAACCTCTGACAAGATCACGTTCCTCTTTGGCTCCCACCCTGTCTGCTTGTGAAACTGTGTGCAACAATGGCCCGAAACGTGCAACAGCAATTCCCAGTGTTGGGGAGAAGAGTCTGCCCTCCACTGAGCAATGTCCTGCACTTTCTTTCCCTGCAGGAAAGATGGGGAGGGACTCCATCAGGGAATGTGGCAATAGGATGAGGGGTAATGGTTTTAAACAGAAAGAAGGGAGATTTAGATTAGATATTAGGAAAAAAATTTTCACTATGAAGATGGTGGGACACTGGAACAGGTTGCCCAGGGAAATTGTGGATGCCCCATCCCTGGAAGTGTCCAAGGCCAGGCTGGATGGGGCTTTGAGCAGCCTGGTCTAGTGGGAGGTGTCCCTGCCCATGGCAGGGGGGTTGGACCTAGGTGATCTTTAAGGTCCCTTCCAATGCAAGCCATTCTATGATTCTATGAAAGTCTCCCAAAAGCTGATAAGCTCTGGAGGCTTGTGGTCCTGTTGAATCCGAGATAGCAAATAAACTCAGCAAGAGTCTGCAGACTGTGTCCAAGGCCATCAGCACACAAGAGCATCAACACCAGGTTTTGTAACTCAGACCATACCCAAGGAGCTGGCAGCTGCTATATGCAGACACAGACCACAGGCGACAGGGTTTATATACACCTGGGTAGGAAGGGACTTCTGAACACCTTCCTAAAAACCACCGGTGCATCGGTATGTCCCTCTGCTTCCAGCAAACACCCAGGGTCAGCCTCCCCAGTGCTGCTCTAGCTGGGTAAAATGAAGGATTGAGGGGGATAATTGAATGGACAGTACCAATAGTACGTTCTAAGTAAGGTCCCTTCCAACACAATCTATTCTATGATTTTATGATTCTCCCAGCCTCTGCGGCTTCCATCAGCATCAGATTAGAGATATTTGCCTCCTTTGGTCATCCTACCTTGCCCACCTCGGCCAATGCCTTCTCTGGAGACCCTGTGAGATCCCCAGGGCAGCACAATGCAACTGAGGAGCAAGGTCTGTTTTTCAGTGAGACCCTCCCTTCCCCTGCCAAGCCCTGGTGAAACCACATGAGCTGAGCAGTCATTTCTCAGCACAAAACTTGCTACAGAGCTAACCAGGACCTATGCTTATATTATCACTGTAATTTAGAGCCAAATCTGTACATAAGTATATGGGTAACTGCAAGCCTCGCTCGTTTTATACTCACAGTGCTTCTGAGAACTGTGACAGCTGCGTTAAAAAATGGGATCATTTACATGGATCCCTATGTAAGATCATAAACCAGGTTTCTTCCAGACTTAATGCTGCTTCATAGCCTCTAACAGTTAGCACCCATACTGTTTGGGTTGCAAGAGAGCTAATTTGTCACCCTTATGGCTTCCACCAGCAGTAGGGTAAGAAAGAGCAGCAATTTTAATTAAAAGTTTATATGCAAACATATCTCACAATTTCTGTGTGACAAATGGTTTTCCTCACCCTGCGGGTTTCCCTGCTGTTGGTCAGAGCAAAATGCTTGCCTTTGCAAAATTGCACATTTTTGTCAAAACACACACAGGAAAACAGCAGTGATTCTCACAGCTCTATTTTGGACTTCTGTAGGAGAAGCAAACTTCTTTCTGTCACGCCTATTATTTTATCTGTTTAGGGCTTCATTCCACAGGCAATTCTGTCTGGAGTTAAGGCATCTTCTTCACTTTATTAGTTTGTAATTGCTTTAAAACAAGGACCATTTTCTTCTGCATTCATGCCTAGTACCTCAGATATCTCCACATTAATATACTGAAAAAAACTATGGTAAGTCTTGGAAGTATTTTATTTTTAAGTCTTTTTACAGCATTATGGCATACAGTGAAATAAAATATCCAAAGCTATAATTGTACTAGCTGTGTTAATGGCTGAATAATGGGAGAAATTACACAAATAAATACATGTCTAATTTAAATGCGCTGGGTATGTCTGCTGAGTGTCCATTATATTTCTTCATGTTTTTTTTTTCCTCATATTAACTTCCATTTCTAATCCTTCCCTCTCCATGCAGCCCTCTAAGATGGAGTATTCTCTCTTCTTACTGTCTGGCTAGCTAAACCATATTCTCAGCAGGCAGTTGCTATAATTGCTGACGTAAATTCTTTCCATAAACTGAAAGAAAGGTTTGGAGTGATTTTCTTCATATCAGCGTATTGCAGTAGATCAGTCCAATATCGTCTATCCCTCGTATCATTCTGTCCAATGCAAATTCATTACCATGTAGTCTGGGATCAGCACAGATTAAGTCTATTCAGTACAGTTTTCTGCATGCATATAGAATTATAGAATCATAGAACTGCCTAGGTTGGAAGGGACCTTTCAGATCGTCGAGCCCAACCATCAACCTAACAGTGACAAAACCCATCACTAAACCATATCTCTAAGCACTATGTCCACTCATCTTTTAAATAACTCCAGGGATGGTGCCTCAACCACTTCCCTGGGCAGCCTGTTCCAATGCTTAATAACCCTTTCAGTGTAAAAATGTTTTCTACTATCCAGTCTAAACCTCCCCCGGCACAACTTGAGGCATTTTCCTCTCATCCTATCGCCTGTTACTTGGGAGAAGAGACCGACCCCCAACCTCTCCACAACCTCCTTTCAGGTAGTTGTGTAGGAAAAAGCTCAACTTCTCTATAAAGCCTTCTGATTCTGTGCTGATGTGGGATCTGGTGGGATCTGTGGGAATCTTTCTTATAAGAACAACTTCTAAGAAGCCTTTTCCTTGCAGGGTAGCGTATTTTGTTTACTGAGTTTCAACAACATTAAATAATTATTCTAATTGCTAATAGCCAGGAAAAGAGGAAAGATAGCAGTTTAGAAAGTTTGTTCACATTCTGAAAGTTGAAAGAATTACTTTGAACACCACTGTATATAATCCTAGACTCCACAAGAATGAAGAAAAAGGAAACAGGGTGGAGAAGCCTTGGAGGAACCCAATAGCAGCCCTCCAGCGCTTGAGAGAAGTCACTGAGAAGATGGAGCCAGGTTTTGCAGAGGTGTCTGGCAGGAAGATGAAAGACTATCATCATCAATTGAAACGGGAGATTTTTACTGGTCATAAGGGAAAACATTTTCATCAGAGGCACTGGAACAAGTTACCCAGGAAGTTTGTTTGTGGTACCTCCTTCCCTGGAGATTTTTGACTAGCTAGACAATGTCTAGGTACCAACCTGGGCTGAATTCAGTGTTGACCCTGCTTCGGGCAGGAGACTGGGCTAGCAGCCTCCTGAGGTCCTTTCCAGTCTCAACGATTCAATGATTCAAATGATTCAAAGACCACTTCTTCCAAGCTCAGGATCGGTGCATCCCTAAGAGCAAGAAATCGGCCAAGGGACGCAGCAGACCTGCATGGTTGAGCAGGGAGCTTCTGAAAAAGCTCAAGTGGAAGAAGGAAGTTTACAGTAAGTGGAAGAATGGAAAGACCCCTTGGGAGGATTACAAGAATGCTGCCAGAGCGTGCAGGGATGAAACGAGGAAAGCCAAGGCCGCTTTGGAATTAAACCTGGCAAGGGATGTCAAGCTCAACAGGAAGGGCTTCTCCAAGTATACTGGAGGCAAAAGCAAGACCAGAGAAGTTGTGGGCCCACTGTTGAATGAGACAGGAGCCATGGTGATGGAGGATGCAGAGAAGGCAGAGTTACTGAATGTCTTCTTTGCTTCGGTCTTTACTGCTCGGCCCAGCCTTCAGGAGTCCCAGGCTTTGGAGAAAGTATCGGGAAAAGAGGAAGACTTCCCTTGGGTTGAGGAGGATTGAGTGAGGGAACAATTAGATTGATTAGATTGTCACATGTCCATGGGTCCCGATGGGATGCATCCAAGAGTGCTGAGGGAGCTGGCGGAAGTCATTGCTGGGCCACTCTCCATCATCTTTGAAAGGTCCTGGAGAACAGGCGAGGTGCCTCAGGACTGGAGGAAAGCCAATGTCACTCCAGTCTTCAAAAAGGGCAAGAAGGAGGAGCCAGGGAACTACAGGCTGGTCAGCCTCACCTCCATCCCTGGAAAGATGATGGAACAGCTCGTTCTGGGCGTCATCTCAAGGCATGTGGAGGAAAAGAAAGCTATCAGAAGTACTCAACATGGATTCACTAAGGGGAAATCATGTCTGACTAATGTGATAGCCTTCTATGATGGCAGGACTGGATGGATAGATGAGGGGAGGGCAGTAGATGTTGTCTACCTTGACTTAAGCATGGCGTTCGGCATGGTATCCCACAGCATCCTCATGGGGAAGCTTAGGAAGAGCGGGCTTGATGAATGGACAGTAAGGTGGATGGATAACTGGTTGAAAGACAGAGCTCAGAGGGTAGTGATTAGGGGCACAGAGTCTAGTTGGAGGTCAGTGACGAGTGGTGATCCCCAGGGGTCAGTACTGGGTCCAGTCCTCTTCAATATATTCATCAATGACCTGGATGAGGGGATAGAGTGCACCCTCAGCAAGTTTGCTGATGCCACAAAGCTGGGGGGAGATGGCTGCCACACCGGAAGGCTGTGCCACCATACAGAGAGACCTGGACAGGTTGGAGATTTGGGCAGAGAGGAACCTTATGAAATTCAACAAGGGCAAGTGTAGGGTGCTGCACCTGGGGAGGAATAACCCCATGCACCAGTACAGGTTGGGGGCTGACCTGCTGGAGAGCAGCTCGGTGGAAAGAGACCTGGGAGTCCTGATGGACAACAGGATGACCATGAGCCAGCAACGTGCCTTTGTGGCCAAGAAGGCCAATGGCATCCTGGGCTGCATCAAGAAGAGTGTGGCCAGCAGGCCGAGGGAGGTCATCTTCCCCCTCTACTCTGCCTTGGTGAGGCCGCACCTGGAGTACTGTGTCCAGGTCTGGGCTCCCCAGCTCAAGAAGGACAGGGAACTGCTAGAGAGGGTACAGCAAAGGGCTAAAAAGATGACTAGGGGACTGGAACACCTCTCTTATGAAGAAAGGCTGAGGGATTTGGGCCTTTCCAGTCTGGAAAAAAAGACGGCTGAGGGGGGATCTTATCAACACTTATAAATACTTAAAGGGTGGGTGTCAGGAGGATGGGGCCAGGCTCTTTTCAGTGGTGCCCAGGGACAGGACAAGAGGTAAAGGGCACAAACTTGAGCATAGGAAGTTCCACCTAAACATGAGGAGGAACTTCTTTCCTTTGAGGGTGGCAGAGCACTGGAACAGGCTGCCCAGAGAGGTGGTGGAGTCTCCAACTCTGGAGACATTCAAAACCCACCTGGACGCATTCCTGTGCAACCTGCTGTAGGTGACCCTGCTCTGGCAGGGGGGTTGGACTAGATGATCTCCAGAGGTCCCTTCCAACCCTATGGTTCTAAGTTTGGGCTTAGCAAAATAATGCCTGAAATGATAATTTATGGTGTGTTTTGGCTTGCAGTTTTGCACTAGAAAAATGCAGGCATGGGACTTGCAGGTTACAGTATGCAGCGATGGGGGGAACAGGACTGGTAAGAAAAAAATACTGTTTATTCCTTGCTGAAAAAAAAGTCAATGCCAAGCATTTCCATCAAACACAAAACACTGAAATTCCAACCCCTGCTCCAATGGCTTTTTATAGAAGTTGGAGGAAGAGAATGTGGAAAGGACCAATCCCAAATATTTTTTGTGAAATAGGGATGTTTTCCAGTCCCAGACTCCACCCTGAACTGCTTTCCTCTGTCACCAGGTGCCACGCAGCCCTTCTGCCAGGGCAGTAGTGAAAGACAAGAGATGGGGGTGGAGACCCATTTGCCTCCAGCTGGCCTGGCCCTTCTCCTCTGCTCTTCTCAGGACACTCTGCTGGGGTGCAGAAGCTGGAGCTCACGCTCTCCTGGTCTCTCATGTCCTCTGTCAGTGCTGATCCACAGACCTATTGAATAAAAGGTCATCTTTTTTTCTAGTGCTTTCTGCATTTTTGGAATCCAGACCAAAGGATTCTTTTTTTCCTTTGGAAATTAAATGCATCACTTCACTTTGGACTTTTTACAAATAATGTGTTGAAAATAACTCCTCTGCTCCTAAACACTAACCAGAGAGGATTGTGTGGGCAAGATCCTCAGCCAGCACAACCCTCCGGGCTCCATTGCTTTTCATGGAGCTGTACCCCAGCTGAAGGTCTGGTCTGAAACGTGAATCTGGCAACCGGTCCGGCGGTCCACCTGAACCATCCTCCTGCTCATGCCAAGAGTGCCAACACCCGACCTCTCTATAGCGATAAAGTTCACCATCAAAAATCACACACACAGCCCCATTGCACAATGTACCCAGACGTCTAGAGCCAAACGGTGGACATCTGTTTTCATCAAGCGACCTTTCATAGTGGATATATTTGGCTTCCTTGCGTTGTATTCAGGTGCAGGGCTCCAAATATACGCAGACGCTAATGTGTTTATTTCAATGCACAACTATTTAACTGCAGGCAGCTGTGACATCCGAAAACTGGCATGCATAATCCTCTGGGGTGTCACATCTGCATTTATTGAAAGATTCCACATCAATATACTCGAGCTAGTGTTTGCATATGTTGGGAGTTCTGCACCTGTATGTATACCAAGACATCCCAAAAACGGAGTTCTAGATCTATTGCATTTCTACTCTTTAGTGATTGAAAGGTAAGCCCATATGGGCAGTCCTTTTCTGTTCCTCTTAGAAGGAGAGAGAAATATCACATTTACCCTTCTTGGCACATCAAACTCAGCAAAAAGGAACAAGAAAATGTTTGCCTATTCTTAGCTCTCAGCACACATTCAAAGCTCAAAACTTAACAGCTCTTGCTATAGCAAAAAAAAAACCTCCCAATGTGAGTCTCTCTTGATAGTTGTTAAGGTCCCCCCTTACTCTTCCAAACTAGATCAAATTTTCCATTATCTTATTTTCCAATTCATCTGTCGTTCACCTCTAATGGCCTTGTTGCATAAGTTGTTTTTGCCTGAATAACAATGATGAACGAGATTGTCATCATTCTGTTAGGAGATGTTTCCTAAATGGTTTATCATCTCTCCCAGTATTTTTTTCCTAAGCTTTTCCGTTGCTTTTACCCTCATTTGTACTTGTGATCAAATGACTTCAGTATTTAGCAAGCTCTTCATCCTCTTAATTTGTGTATGTTATGTTTGAACTTACAGAATGATTGTCTGAACAGCCCTTTTGCTTTCCGTAAGGTTTATTCCAGTTGCAGTGTATAACTGCATGCTGCTATCGAATGAGTAGCAGTTCCATCAATCCTTGCAATGAAGCTGTTTCCCTCTTCATCCACATCTTTCTCCTCAAAAGTCCATGGAACCATTATGTTTGCCCTATTGTCAGTGGTGACCTTAAAACTTGCTACTTAAACTGAAAAAAATAATAATGTTTCCGGTCAGTTCACTGTAAATTTATTAGCAAGTTTTAGAAAAATAAATCTTAAAAAGAAAAAAAAAGTGCATTTATGTTAATGGCTTAAATACACATTTAGAGTTCATGAAATTTGTGGAATCCACTAATTACCTTAGGTAGCTGGATGGATCTGGGAGAACAGCAATAACAGATCAAGCAGTTATCAGATTAATAATATTCCTCTGCATGTAAGGAACATTGACACCAATTCATACAGAAGCAAAAGAAATTGAAAAAACAGACAATGTCCCTGACTGACAAATGCAAATAGGTCATTAATCCTAAAATACTCATGTGGTATTTACAAAATATTTAGCCAAAAGGCCAGCTATTGTGTTCCCGGTCTGCTTTTATTATTCTTGGGAGGATGCACCGTTATGTCAGCAATAAGGAAAAAGACGCATTGTTTTGGGATTTGTCCATGGAAAGAGAGGAAAGGAGCAAGATGTTACAAAAGGGCCACCGCAGGCTGCAGCTGTTTGGCGCTGCCAGATTTAAAGACCCAGCTCCAGAAGCACCCGCCAGGAATAAAAGCCACAAACAAATGCTGCTTCGCCAGCGAGGAAATCAACAGGTTTCAACTTACACAAGCAAAATGCTCCCGAAAGATTTTTTCCCTTGCGGTTTGATAGAACCACGGTGCTCTATGTAATGATGTAATGTAATAATGTCACAGTTTTCTCCTTTTTTGATGAAAGCGCTTTGCTTAGAGAGGGGAACGTGCGTAGCAGCTGACATCCAGATAACCGAGAGGCACAGCTTCACCGCGAGGGTGGATGAAGGGCTACAGTCCAGAAGAACACAAAGCCCTCCAACTCCACGGCTGGTTGAGAGCCACGTGGTGCAGAGCCCAGTCCTGACGAAGGCTGCGCGTGCCCTCAAATAACCCGGCTTAGAAAGTCTAGACAAGCAGCTAGATCGTGCCAAGGCACTTGCTGAAATCTGTTGTAATAACTGAGCGCCTCAAGGTGTTGCTGTCCCTTGTTTCTTATTTGTCTTGTTTGCAACTTCTCTTCACCCTTGTTTTAATTTCAAAGCAATTTTCTGCTGAATCTGTGCGGATGTGCAGAATGGTGTAAAACAGATAAATGTGAGAAGAGAGCTAGAAGTACCAAACACTTCCCGCTGCTCGCCGGGTCACAACATAGACGGGTGCTTAGCTTCAAAATTGTTGCTGAATTCTTTATGGTTCCTCTTCACTGTGACAAACTGTCCTTTATACCAACTGGCTGACAACAAAGGGATGTTCCCCCTGCAACTAACTTAAGCCAGTAGATTTGCAGCATTTTGCAGTTGCCATATCTCAAGATGCTGTCACATCTTTCCTTCTAGCAATAAAGAACCTATTGAACCAGAGAGTCAGTCAGTTTTCCCATTTTTAAAGCTAAATGGAAGGGGAAGAGTACAAAACTGGCAGAGCTGAAAGATGGCATTGTACATTGGGTATCATGTAAATGTGGATTTGTGTCAGGAATTATTTTTTCTCAACCAAGCACAAAATGCAAAAAGCCATTACTCACTTTATGCATCATGTGTCACAGTATGAAATCATCTGTAGCAGACTGACAGATGGAGCTGGAATTATATTTGGTGTTTCCATATGTTAGTGGTTAATGGAAGAAGCTCAGAGGTCCAGTCCTGCAGAACCGAGTCACGCAAGCGAACCCTGTCAGAGGCGGCTTTGATGCTGGTGGGGTCCACCTTGCCCAGGCACAGCGGCCGTGCTCCACGGCGTGGTCCCCACCCTCCGGGAGTGCTCCACCGTTTAACTGCATACAGCTCCATCCACTCGCAGATTGTCAGCCTAAACGAGGTCAGGGCTATATATGCATCGAGAGTGACAGCTACCCGCTACTACAGTGTACATACAATAAATGACTTTTTAAATATGAAAATTTGCCATCTGCCCACTCGCATGGAGAAACTTAGACTTGCATGCAATTCAAAACCTCCTTCGAAAAATAGAAAGAAACTCAAGTATATCCTCTGATCAGAAAACCTGAACATTTAGTTTTATCTTTACTCCTCAAGGTGTTACCATAGCCCAAACTTACAAATATATGCAATAAATGAAGCACTAAGATTTCTTTCCTTTTTAAGGGTAAGAGCAGTTTCAGTCAGAATCAGACCAAGGGCAGACATATTTTCTGGTGTGAGGACACTACTGGCAGGCAGGGATCCCATCCCAGGTGTCCCACCACTGCTGCCTGCCACCACTCACGCTCTCAGAGGATATGACCCCTCTGACCCCCCATCTACAAGAAGGGTCAGAAGGAGGATCCAGGGAACTACAGGCCTGTCAGCCTGACCTCGGTACCAGGAAAGATCATGGAGAGGATCATCTTGAGTGAGCTCTCACGGCAAGTGCAGGGCAGCCAAGGGATCAGGGCCAGCCAGCATGGGTTTAGGCAAGGGAGGTCCTGCTTAACCAACCTGATCTCTGTCTATGACCATGTGACCCGCCTTCTGGATGCGGGGAAGGCTGTGGACGTTGTCTGTCTGGGTTTTGGTAAGGCCTTTGACACCATCCCCCACAGCATTCTCCTGGAGAAGCTGGCGAATCATGACATAGACAAGTGTACTCTTTGCTGGGCTAAAAACTGGCTGGATGGCCGTGCCCAGAGAGTTGTGATTAATGGGGTGAAATCCTCTTGGCGGCCGGTCACCAGTGGTGTCCCTCAGGGCTCAGTTTTGGGGCCGGTTTTGTTTAATATCTTTATCGATGATCTGGATGAGGGGATTGAGTGCACCCTCAGTAAGTTTGCAGACGACACCAAACTGGGTGGGAGTGTAGATCTGCTTGAGGGCAGGAAGGCTCTACAGAGGGACCTGGACAGGCTGGATCGATGGGCCAAGGCCAACTGTATGAGGTTTAATAAGGCCAAGTGCCGGGTCCTGCATCTTGGTCACAACAACCCCAAGCAACGCTACAGGCTTGGGGAAGAGTGGCTGGAAAGCTGCCCAGCAGAAAAGGACCTGTGGGTGCTGGTGGACGGCCAGCTGAACATGAGCCAGCAGTGTGCCCAGGTGGCCAAGACGGCCAACAGCATCCTGGTTTGTATCAGGAATAGCGTGGCCAGCAGGAGCAGGGAAGTGATCGTGCCTCTGTACTCAGCACTGGTGAGGCCTCACCTCGAGAACTGTGTTCAGTTCTGGGCCCCTCTGTACAAGAGGGACGTTGAAGTGCTGGAGCGTGTCCAGAGGAGAGCTACCAGGTGGTGAGGGGTCTGGAGACCAGGTCGTATGAGGAGAGGCTGAGGGAGCTGGGCATGTTTAGCTTGGAGAAGAGGAGGCTGAGGGGAGACCTCATTGCCCTCTACAACTACCTGAAAGGAGACTGTAGAGAGGTGGGTGTTGGCCTCTTCTCCCAGGTGAATAATGACAGGACCAGAGGAAATGGTCTGAAGTTGCGGCAGGGGAGGTTTAGGTTAGATATTAGGAAGAATGACTTTACTGAAAGAGTGGTCAGGCACTGGAACAGCCTGCCCAGGGAGGAGGTTGAGTTGCCATCCCTAGAGGTGTTTAAGAAACGTCTAGATTTGTCACTTCAGGGCATGCTCTAGTGGCAGAGATTGTAGGGGGGTTTTTTTGTGTGTGTCTGGTTGGACTCGATGATCTCAAAGGTCCTTTCCAACCATGAAGATTCTATGATTCTGTGATTCTATGATCTGCCGGAATAGCTGCTTGCATAATTGCTCCCCACGGATTTTGTCAATACTCCAACTAAAATTTATATACTGGGTTTTTCTAACCAAGGTCTGAACTGGATGACTGAGTTTTCACACGCTGAATATACATCAGCAGGTCTGGAAGAGCAGCAGCTTCCAAGGTGGGCTGGTACCCGGCTGCTTATGACCAGCAGAGGGGTTGGGACTTGGTGGTCTGTGTTGGCTGCGAGCAGAGCAGGAGCTGCCCTGGCTGTGGGAGCGGGGCTCAGCAGTCTGACTTCAGAACCGGATGTCAAAGAGCTGCATCGTTCATCCTCGGTGACCAAGTGTGGTGCTGAGCTGTCACAAATAGATGTAGCGGCTCCCTTGGAGATTGTTTCGGCGTCTTTTATGTGTAGTTGCATTGCAGCATGTTTTACAGCCTGCGCATCTGCTGGAGACCTTGTCTGTTCATTGGTCACTGTACCATCACATATTTACTCCTTGCAGATGATTAGCACGTCTTTAAAGTATTTTTCTAAAGCTGTCTCTTGCACATGCCTCTAAGCCTAATAAAGCTCTGTGTTTTTGTTAAATGTGCATTGCTGTCTGCTTAACTGTGAAAAACAGAAAAGAAAAACAGAGAGGCTGCTGTGACTTGCCAAAAGGTTTCATGTAAGTATTAAAAAATCAGCAAGCAACCAATACATGTCCTCATGTTCCCAGTCAGAAAGCAGAGGGTTTTGCATGTAAGTGGTTATTTAATATAGCGAATAAATCAATCCTCCCAATATATTTAATCAGATTAAAGAGGTTCAGTACACCTCTTGTGGATTACCTGTTTCCTCACATCAGGACTTTAAAAAACTGAGCAAAATTAACACTGAAAATGCTGTAAAATACTGGGGAGGGGGGGTGGGGGAAGCATGTTTTAGCAGCTGTTCCTTAAAATAGAACTGACATAACGTGAGCCCCACTATTTCCCTTGCTTTCTTTCATCTTAGCCCTGAATTGCTTTCATGGATATCTTCCACTCATGTAAGGAAATTTGCAGTGCTTGGTCCTTGCTTCATGTAAAAGCACTGCTCTGCAGTCTGAGAGGATGTCAGTAGACTGCACCGAGCCACATCATCTACCTGTCACTTTTGAAACCTGCATTCAAACAAATTTGAAAAGCCAACCACCTTGTTTCTTAGGTGGTCACCAACTTCTGCAAGTGCTGGAAGTGCTGGTGAATTATCTGTGTTCCTCCCTTGATGGCCAAGTTTGACATCCTAACGTGTGGGAAGATGTCCTGTGCAAATGAATGAGGGACTACTAAGAGAAGTACCACTGGGAGGGGGTCCTGGGGCACTAGAGGTGACTGGGGCAGATTGCCTTCAGTCATCTCGATCTAATTGTTTCATGAAGAAGTTTTGGAATTACTGCTTTATATCACATCTCTGTAGAGGGACTTGATCTCACCATATCACACTAGTACTCTTCCAGAAATGCCAACGTGAAACATGTAAATAAGGTACCAAGCACAATACCCATTGTCTTTCGTATCTCTCTGTTTCTTTGTCACCAACCCAACACCCATACATATCTCTGCAATGCTCTGATGTTCTTTCAGCTGCTCTTTCTCTCTAAAAAATGTCAACACACCATAAACGCACCACATGGTGTTAGGAAAATGTCCTCTAGTGTATTCAAGTACTTTATCACCTCTACATATGGACAAAATGAAGCATCACCCTGGGCAAATAAAAGCCTTATGTTAACATAACATCAGCCGAGGAAATGTCAAGGCGACACCAGGAAGGCAGCGCTTCAGCACTTCTTTGGCTTGGAGATGTGGGGTATACGGCCAGTGAGCCCAGGGCTACACACACATACAAGTTAGCCCTGTGGACACAGGCAACCAAAGCTTTTAATGCACCAGGAGAGGTCTGTGCACGGAATTTCATTTGCGTTCTCAAAAGCAGAGGACAGATGTTGGCACCCAGTAGCACAGACAGACGGGCCAGGGTAATATTTCATGAGGATGTGAGGCAGTGACTGGAGAGATAAGCCAATCCCTCACGGGCAACTTTTTGGTCACTGAGAGAACAACTTCTGCACTATTAGTTGGGAAGAGTAGAGCTGTCTTGGCTCCAACAAAGTTACAAGGATTGTTTTGCCAAGGCTGCAAGGGAGGATTTGAAGGATTCTGGCCAGGTCTCCGCTACGAAGCTTTACGAGCATAGCTGTACTGGCTACGAGCACACACAAATCACACCTCGCAACACCAGCAAAAGCCCTGATCTGGGCACAACTGTGCTTTCAGATAATACTTCAGTTCGTACTTTGGGACAGGTTTGAGCTAGGCTGGAAGCAAGCCCCGTCAGAGACATCCCACCTAGATGCGGTCCTCTGCTGTGATGCGGCCGGGGGTGGCTGCCAGCAGAGGCCGGGCAGACTTGGGGCACCTAAACAGTGCTAAAGTCTCTCAACATGAGGTTGTTCCGATTGAAACCAGCTTTCCTCCAGGGGAAGGTAAATTCTTGCTAGCCAGCCAGCGTGGACTGGGTGGTTCAGACCCTTATCTGCAGAGAACTCCTGCTGTTAAGAATTAATAACGTTCAGAAACAGGATGGTCACTTGGTGCATGTTGGCAGTCACATCCCTCAAAGGCAGAACTGCCAGGACTGAAAAAAACCCAGATGGGCTGAGGGAACCCTGTAAAGAGAGAGAGAGGAAGAGTAGGAGGAGGTTCCTTCACCAGGACAGGGTGGCTGAGCCACCTGCAGCTCAGCAGCTCGGGAGACGCTCTGGCAGAGCCGGGCAAGCAGCTGACCCACAGCCAGCACAGGAGCCACATCGTACTGGGCTTCCCCTATTCCTTTTTGAACAAACAGGACACATTTTGGAAGAAAGAGGAGTAGTGGTAAGGTTAACTGCCAAGTAGATAATGCACAAGGGCAGAAAAAATAGTGTTATTGAACTCTGAAAGCTGAAGCACTTGTTATTAATTACTTTTAGGCTACTTTGATACTGTGTGTGTAGGACTGATCATCCTGAAAACCATGGCATTACCACTTATGCAGAGGGCAAGACCAGCAATGAAAATAAAAGATGAATCGGTATTTATTTTGCAGGCTAATTAGATTGCTTTCGGGAAATATATGAGTCTATTTAAAGTAAATGATAGCAAAAGTCACTGATCATTAAATGCAATGTGCACATTAAATGCAATGTGATCATTAAATGCAACATGCACAAATGCACAAATGCACAAATGCAATTTACAACGTGCACATAACTGATGATCAGCATCCCTGCATGCTTAGAACATACTATTTTTCAGGTTTTTTACATATTTTATACGTACTTTTGCATATATTTTACATATGTAGATCTTCTTTACATAGCATCCTTTACTAATGAGAATGTGGTATTTAAGATGTAGAAGTATTAAAGGGATGTAACACTACAGTATTTGGCAAAGTACGTATACAGTAGTTTTAAAGATGTCTGATCTAAGTTGTAAGTATTTTCCCTTCTACAGAAAACATCGTACTTGGGTAGCAAAGGGCAATAGCATCTCACCCAAATGCTGTTACAGTGAATCTAACCAGCCACACCACAGTGAGACCGTAGTCTGTAGTGTTGACTTCAACACCTCTTAAAGCCTATTCACTAAAATCTGAGACCAGGATGAATACCCCATTTCAAATTCCCTAGTGAAAATTCAGAAAACTATCATCCTCTGACGTACTAAAATGCTTAACCTAAGGATGGATCTTACATCAGTCCTGTCCTCACTGAAGACACCCAAGTTCAACCATACAGACTACAACCTTAGGTTTTCTTTATTATATTAATTTTGCCATCCAATAGTCAGCATTTTTACTATCATGATAACTGCATTTCTAAAGAGCCTGTCATTCTAGGTTGTCAACCATTTGGATTACATTTTTTAAGTTTCCCCTTTATAAAGAAACACGTTTTCCCTGCTCTTCTTTTTAATGCTGGTTTTCGTACAAAGTAAGGGTCAACAGCCAGTTTTTTATTATGGAAGATACACTGATACGCCTTCCAGTTTATCTTAAGGTGAAACCTTTTGCAAAGCCAAAAGCTGTGTTACACAGTAAAACAATTACAGAGACCTGTGCAATACTTCTAGTACTTTAATTGCAACCTATAGGAGGAACTGCAATATTACGGTCACTGAGTAATACTCATCCAGCTTTCTTCAAAGCCAATGGTGGACTACTGTTGCCATCAGTCAGAAACAAATTGGGCCTTGAATGTGTACCCATTTCAGTAAATTGCTTGTTAGCTTCTCCCATCAAAACTGCGGTTGAGCGTACCGTTGCCAGGCTGAGACAACACTCACGTTCGTTTACAGAGGTAGCGCAGAAGTGTGACCGTTGCAGAATACGGATTGTTTTGGCTTCTCTGCTTCCATCAGCCACCCCCGCAGAGGGGAAGGCAGGCAAGGCAAGGCAAACCCAGGCAGCTCACAGCTCTGGCTGATAGGAAGTAATGGTCTCTAGCAGCCCAGCGCTGCCATTGCTGGACAATGGTGCGGCTTTCGTGGACCTCTACAAAAGCCTGGAGACCTGCAAAAGAATCCCAGAAGCGTGGGAGCGTGAACTCCAAGCGCCAACCTGCCTGCCTGTCCTTGTTGTCCTCGATGAGAAATACCTGAGAAGTCAATACAGAGTTCCTAATAAATTGTATTCCTGGAGATTGCAACATGGTCTTTCCTCGGCACATTTACCAAAATGAATACAAAATTTGCCCATTCCACAAACCTCTTAAAAATCTCTGCATGCAGTAAAAGGGTTAATAAGTCAGCTTCTTCTCTGCCTGTAGACATTAGTTTTTATGGCTAAATGTTAAATTTTAGAGTTACATACATTTTATATGCACTGATTTTTATTGCCTAGAGAGTTCTGCATTTATGAATCATCCTCAGGTCCTCTAGCTATTTGAATCTAGGAATGAAGTTAAAACGCTGCATGGTACTAATGTAGTTTGTTTTTCTTTAAAAAAAAAAAAAAAGCAAATGACAAAGCATTAAATCCAAGGCACAGTTAAAAATTCTCATTTTCAGGAAAGAACGTAAAGAACATTTAAACTAATGAACACCTGAAGTGACACATACCCTAGTGAAACATTCAAAGAACTAGAAGTTGTATGAAATTATACGTATGAAGAACAGCTTGCGAATGAGGCAAAGCCCCTTTCCTATATATGCGTACTTCTTGGACACTTTTTAAAAAAAGCAAACTCTTCTCCCCAACAAACAAGTGAAACTGCAAACTCTAATATAAACATCACTTTCCCCTACACCCACGCTAAAATATTTCTGTAATTTTCAAACAATGCCGTGTGTTCTGCTACCAAATTGCATCAAGAAGCTCGCGCAGCTTATCCATAACATTGTTGTCAGAACCGTTTATGGAACGTGTAATTCATCCGCAGGGTCTATGTCTTGAAACACGGTTTATTATTCTGGGCTCCCGGCAAAGTTCAGCGCTTTGGATACAAAAGCTGCTGACAGTTCATTTTCATTCCTCAAGTCTCCGCGTTTCTGTGTTTAAATCCAGCGGAGTCCTGGCAGGCTGTCGACTCGAGGAGTGCACCTCCAGCTAAAGACATGGAGGGAAAGATTTTTATTAGCAGAAGATAACTATCAAACTAAATTACAGCCTGACTCTTTAAGGATGGATAGATACATTTGGGTAGAAACATAAAGGTAATTTCCATAAAACTCATCAGAAAAATAGACACTTCTCATACGGTTTTCGAGTGATATAGCCTTCTTGCTAGCTACAGGGCAGCCAAAATAATCCTTCACTGGAGAAGCAGCCACTGGATGGGTATTTATTAGCTACCTAAATAATTCGAAAAGGAAGTAAAATTAATTAGGATCAAAAAGTGAGCAACTGGAAAGCTGACATATACCATCAAATGCAAGTGTGTGAATTAATGCAAACTTAATCTTGTAAAGTGTTGATCTCTGAACCAAGCCCAGCAAGTCACTTAAATGCGCTTTCTAGCTATAAACATGTCACATGAGACCCATCAGGGTACAACCACAGGCAGCCAGTTTAGCGTGGCAATGAACAGGGACACGGTGCCCAGCGTCTTGCAGGATTGCTCCCTTTATCCTCATTTTATGTGTCCTGGAGTGTAAGATTTAACTGCATATACCGTCCAAATACGCAACATCTGCAGTCAGAGAGAGACACAAACATGCAGATCCCGAAGTCTGCTTCTCTACTTATATGAAGGCTAGTCTAATTTAAATGTTTGCATAGCCACCGTTTAGAGAGAGAGTTTACATTTAAATGATGATACCATTTTTGTTAAAGCAGCTCTAGCCCACCCAGCAAGCTGTAAATCCTTCCAAGGTGAATTCTTCGACCTCTATGAAAGTTTTGTTCACAAACGAGTAATTTTCCCCTAATTTTCTATTTTCTTTAATGCTTTCTTATTAGCAATAACCACCACATCTTGCCTACCAGGCAAAGCTCTTAAAAGATAAGTAAATGTCGCAGAAAATGCTGGACATTTCCTAGGGATTATTGCATGCCTTTAATTTCTTAGTAAATTCAGGTTGATTTAGGCGTATGCCGGAATTCTCTTGCAAGGATTGAAGTTGCCGACTACTATGAGAGTCTCAGAAACTTCAGGGATGAGGTACAAGAGTTGAGAGACATAAAGTAGGAATGGATTCCAGCATTCCCAGATGTTTCCTATAAGCACAAACTGAAACCACAATGTGATTTCATTACAGTCAACACCAATTTCCATTTTAACCCTATTAAATGATGAGTGGATCATGATAGGTGATCCTGATAATTCTAGCTGACTAATGTTTTCCCATTAAGTTCTTGTTTTCAGTGGCTTCTATTTTGCCAAATACAACCGTTTAGACTACATTTTTCTTCTTTACTCTAACTGGTTATGTTTTTGTTTTGATTTTTAGGTTTCGGTACAGCCAGTTCAGCTGTTTCTGAGAAGTACGCGGGGAAAAAGTCAATAACTTCGCCAGAGCTTAAACTAATATTTTAGATGCTTTTTTTTAGCATGCTCTTTATGTTTACATATAGCAGTAGGGAAAAGCAACTGAGCAAGATTTGTGCCGTGCCTGTGAAAAACCCCTACTCTGGGCAAATTGTGAGATTCTAAAATATATATATATTATATTTATACATATTATATACATTTTCTAAATATGTTTTCTATATATCCATTTTAAATACATATATATGAAAATACAATATATATATATAAAAATCCAATATATATATAAAAATCCAATATATATAAGTATTGTATTTATATATAGAACGTATCTATACACACGGTGATTGGCAGAACTTAATGGATATCTACTGAAAATATCACTGGGCATCCCATCTGCACTGACCATGCCTCGTCCCTCCTGAAACAACTTACCAATACCAGGTACAGCAAGCACACCGGCAGGAAAAGATTCGGAACTCTGAGTGAATTTTCACTGCAGAAATCACCCTTTGACCAGGGAAAATAAAGAGTCAAATTGGGGGCAGAGGGGAAACCTTCTTGGTTTTAAAGAATTTGCTCCTCTGGTTCTGTGTGGCTCCCGTGCAAAGTGCACTTCCCTGAGGTTCCTGACCCTGATCCCCCTCCTTCTGTCCTGACCTGCTGGGCTTTGCCAGCCCACCCCACTCCTGGCTGGTTCCCAGAGGGCCAGTGCAGAATAATGCAGAAGTCGGCTCCGTCATTGCTCCATTGGAAGGAGTTCACTCAGTACCATACATTCCACCAGAAATTAGCCCACATCGCTAAATTGCTAACTTAGCACCCCAAATGCACTACGTGTCTCTCCGTAAAAATCAGAGCAAGGTCCTCAAGAACCACGAACTGAACCCGCAGTTCATGATCTACATTACTGTCCTGTGATTAACACGCTGATCTCAACAACCCCCAAGGTGTCCTTCAAACCTTTGCTGGGTGGCTGGTCTGTGTAAGTGTTACCAGCTGCTTCTTGAACTCATCTAGTTGGAGCCTGGGCTGGGTAACTAAACATCTTTAGGTCAGTGCTACTGACTGTCCTTTGTGGATCTGCTAAATGGAATTAGATGTGGTAGGAGAATTTATTTACATTTTTTAAGACATTTTGAAAGTGTTAGAAGAATAAGCTGTCTGTAGCACTCAGTATTCCAAGTCAGGAAAGACGAACATGAAGATAGTTCCTTATAAATTGCTCCTTGGGAAAAGATGTGCTGCTGGACTGATGGGCTCTAACCGTGCCATCCCTGTTATCTTGAAGTGTCTCCCTGCAAGTGGGCTTGATGTGGGTGACATGGGAAACAACGACTATAGCCTGAAAGGCTGTAAGTACATGAACGCATGACAGGTGCCTGAACTGACCACCACTTTCGTCAGTGAGAAGGAACACAAGAGATTAGCACATGGCTGCAAGAAGAACAGAGAAAGCTCATTTATTTTTGTACTTTGGGAACACAGGAGTGACTGATTCAGCTCCCGCCCCTTTCATAGAATCACAGGATGGTTGAGGCTGGAGGGGCCTCTGGAGGTCATCTGGTCCAACCCCTCTACTCAAACACGGCCAGCTAGAGCTGGTTGCGCAGAGTCATGTCCAGATGTTTTTTAGATGTTTCTCCAAGATGGGAGACTCCATGACCTCCCTGGGCAACCTGTGCCACTTCTTGGTTACCCTCACAGTGAAAAAGCGTTTCTACATGTTCAGAGGGAACCTCCCATGTTCCAGTTTGTGCCCATCGCCCCTGGTCCTGTCACTGGATATCACAGAAAAGAGCCTGGCTCCTTCCTCTTTGCACCCTCCCTTCAGGTATTTATATACGTTGGTAAGATCCCCCTGACCTTTCTCTTCTCCAGGCTGAACAGTCCCAGCTCTGTCAGCGTTTCCTCATAAGAGAAATGCTCCAGTCCCACAATCATCTTCGTTGCCCTTCGTTGGGCTTTCCAGTACGTCTGTGTCTCTCTTGCACTGGGGAGCCCAGCACTGGACACGATACTTACTCCAGGTGCGGCCTCACCAGCCCTGAGTAGAGGGTTAGACTCACGTCCCTTGACCTGCTGGCAACTTTAACACAAATTTCTGAGAGTTTATCGTATGTATCATAATCAGGGCAAGCAAGCTATAGCTCTAAATTTTAAGGACCAAATAGTCCTGATTTTGCTTTTTACAAAGTTCTGTGTTCTTCATTTTCCCATCCTAACTTTTGAAGGCAGCTTTCTGAAAGTACATAGTATTTGTAGGCACAATTAATAAAATATATGTACTGGAAATACAATCCCAGTTTTGGATTTAACTCTTAACAATTCTATAACCCAAAGCCATGAATTGCATGTAAATATTTAATTACACACATTTAATTGGACTAGGAATGTGCTTTTCTCTGATGTAGATTTATGAAAGTGACGGTAAAAAGAGATGCTACTTGACTCTCCTTTTTTATGACAGAGTATAAACCATTGTCAGTATTTTAATGTATTGAATATTATTAATGTTTAAATGGAGTGTATAACTTTTTTATTAGAACTTTTCTTTGAATAATTGCTTTGAATTGAATTTAAATTCTTTTTTAAATATGACAATGCTATGGACATTTCAATTTCTGAGAATGTTGTTGAAGGGAAATTTAAGAGCAGAGAGATGTATTGGAGATTCAGCATTCACTGACATAGTGGAAGAAGAAACATGACTTTCAAAGGGTCAGTGTTAGCTCCTTCCTATGTTTTATATGGAGTAGATTGTTCAAAAAAAAAAAGCACCAAGCAAATACAGAATAGAATACATGAAAAAAGCAGGCACAATATCGCCTGGTGGAGGGTTCCATTTATGAACACCAGCAGCATAGAGGCCAACCTTCTTATGCCAAGAGTCTTCTAATAAGAGCTGCCTCTGGCCACCATGCTTCAGGTGTGTGCTGGAAGAGGAGCCTTAGCAAGCCCCCCATGGCATGTTCAGAGTTACTCACAGGGCCCTCACCATGCATTGTACAGGACTTTGCTGCCTGAAAAGCCCCTGATGCAGCGTGTGCCCTGTGCCAAACTCCTCGACATCTCAGCTTGAACTGCCCCTGATGTCCCAGGGCATTTGCTTGGTCTGAGGGACTGAAACCTGGGAAGCAGCGCTAGCACAGGAGTTCCTTCATCACCTACTTTCACTCTAATCAAACCTCTTTTCTGCACCTGGACAGTATTTTCTCACCCTAGCTGGTCTCTGCCTAGCTCACAAGTACTGAGATAAGCTCATCTGTTCGCTTAAAGTAAGGTGATTACCAGAATGATTTGATTTAGCATTAGTGACTTCTTGTAATCTCAACATTTTTCTCACTGTATCTGCTGGGTAGGATTGAGCTTTTCTTAACAGCCCAGTCACCTTAAAGTCAAAACATCACCTGATAATGATTTTTGCCAGTAGGAGATGGACAAAATTTGTTAGAGCTTAAACTAACTGCACAATCAGTGGGGATGCCGCAGCTCAAGTCAGACTTCATCTGCTGCTAAATCCAGTCCCTCCCTTGCATTAACTGAAGCAGCCTGCGTAGACCTGGCGTGGTTTCACGGCACACACCAGCGCTGCTCGCTGCAGGGACCTGCGGGTACCCGACCTCCTTTTCGATAAAAGAAATATGGGTAGGAGAAGCCATACTGCCGCATTGTAACAGAGCTCCACGTGGATTAATTTTACTCAAGACTGCTGATGCAAAACGCAGCGCTACTGCAACCAGTTTGCTCCCAGCACTTGGCCTCCCTCATTTACAGCTTGGCTTGGGTAGTTGTTATACCACACCAGAATATGGCCCTGGAGACCAACATTTACAGTGTACAGTTCCTTTGCTCTCACCTCACCTCTGCATAATACATGTGAAGGATTAAGCAGGCATATTAACGGGTTGGAGCCCTGGCCCTGAGGGACAGGGATGGGGACCTGCTGCTTGGTGACTGGGGAGGGACCTTACCCAGCCCTCCTCCCTCTGCTGAAACCAGCCCCAGGGAAGGCCAGGACATCACGGGGTGGCAACGTGGCTCCAAAAATGCACGCTTCTGAAATGCTGTGTGGTCGTTGGAGGGTTTTTTTGTGGTTTGTTTTGTTTTAAATCACAGAAAGCTGTTGGGGTTGCGGCGTGTCCCATCAATCAGCACACCACGCAGTGTCTATATTAAACATCCTACCGAGTCCCATCGGGAGCATGAAATTTCCGATGACAGAAGATAAGAAAATATTCAGCAGGTTTTGTTAAACAATTTATATGTTAAGGGACTGAAAGGTCAGCAAGAGGAAATTGTGTTTTATCTTCCTTGCATATATATTGCTTGATGATTAGGTCAAAAATGCTACAAATACAGATGTAAGTGAAAAATATGACTATTCATAGGCAGAGATGGGAAAACAGAGGGCTTTGTTATACTGTTCATTTTGGTTCCCAAAAAAACAGATTCAGAGAAAGGTTGTGCATTGGTACAGAATGGGAGAGCTGCTTTTCTGTCGCTTGTGGGTATTTTTGTTCTTTTGCTGTACTGTACCTGCAAAGCTTGTGTAAAATTTCTAGCAAAATACATTTTTTATCAATTCTTGTCCATCTCCCGCGCAAAAATGCATGGAGAGCTATTTCATCCTTCAATTGGCAATATTAGATGAGTGCAAATTAGTTACATTTCCATCCTATTGACTGCTTAGGGGTTTGATCTTGTCTTCAAACACTTGCAGGGTAGTACCTCAGTAGACCTGCTAAGATTGGTTGGATAATTAGTGCTGAAAAATCTGTAGTTTGCATTTCTGATTTCATGGGGGGGATGTATGATGGCCTTTCTGGAAAAAGAACTCATCAAAGGGAAGGGGAAAACCAAATTCAGACCTTCTGTGTAGGGACTGTGCCTTGCCTCGGCTGAATTGAGTCAGAAGGTTTTAGCAATGAAGCTTCTGTTATGTTGAATTTTAAAGTGGTTTTCATTTCAGAAAAAAAGAAATGAAAAAGAATAAAGAATTTTTAAGGCACTGGGCAGGCACCTGGGCACAAGGCATTTCTGGGTTTTTTGCCCAGATCTGTCATTGACTTTTTGATTATATCTTGTGGGTCCTTTTATTTTTTGAAGGAAAAAAAAAAGCAATAATAAGAATGTTAAGAAAATGGGGAGGTTTGATTCACTGCAGCATGATCTGTAGGGTTATGTTGCAGGCTGGGTAAGGAGACCTTCAGTGTATTTTGGTCCTTCTTTATATCCATTTTGCCGTTTGTCTTTGATACGTACTGGCTGTAATCCTGTGGTTTCAAGTTCAACAAGGCCAAGTATAAGGTCCTCCACATGGGTCACGGCAATCCCAAGCACAAATACAGGCTGGGCAGAGAATGAGTTGAAAGCAACCCTGAGGAGAAGGACTTGGGGGTGTTGGTTGATGAGAAGTTCAACATGAGATGGCAACGTGCTCTCACAGCCCAGAGAGCAAACCGCATCCTGGGCTGCATCAAAAGAAGCGTGGACAGCAGGTCGAGGGAGGTGATTCTGCCTCTCCACTCTGCTCTTGTGAGACTCCACCTGGAGTACTGTGTCCAGCTCTGCTGTCCTCAACATAAGAAGGACATGGACCTGTTAGAGTGGATCCAGAAGAGGGCCACAAAGATGATTAAAGGGCTGGAGCACCTCTGCTATGAAGACAAGCTGAGAGAGTTGAGGTTGCTCAGCCTGGAGAAGAGAAGGCTCCAGGGAGACCTTATAGCGGCCTTCCAGTACCTGAAGGGGGCCTACAGGAGAGATGGAGAGAGACTTTTTACAAGGGTATGTAGTGATAGGAGAAGGGGTAATGGCTTTAAACTGAAAGAAGGTAGATTTAGATTAGCTAGAAGGAAGAAATTATTTACTGTGAGGGTGGTGAGACACTGGAACAGGTTGCCCAGGAAAATTGTGGATGCCCCATCCCTGGAAGTGTCCAAGGCCAGGCTGGATGGAGCTTTGAGCAACCTGGTCTGGTGGGAGGTATCCCTGCCCATGGCAGGGGGGTTGGACCTAGGTGATCTTTAAGGTGCCTTCCAATGCAAGCCATTCTATGATTCTATGAAAGTCTCCCAAAAGCTGATAAGCTCTGGAGGCTTGTGGTCCTGTTGAATCCGAGATAGCCAATAAACTCAGGATAGCAAGAGTCTGCAGACTGTGTCCAAGGCCATCAGCACACAAGAGCATCAACACCAGGTTTTGTAACTCAGACCATACCCAAGGAGCTGGCAGCTGCTATATGCAGACACAGACCACAGGCGACAGGGTTTATATACACCTGGGTAGGAAGGGACTTCTGAACACCTTCCTAAAAACCACCGGTGCATCGGTATGTCCCTCTGCTTCCAGCAAACACCCAGGGTCGGCCTCCCCAGTGCTGCTCTAGCTGGGTAAAATGAAGGATTGAGGGGGATAATTGAATGGACGGTATCAATAGTTACTTTCTATTAACAGTAACAGCTGGATTCCATTATTAATAACGGCTCAAGTCATAAAATGTGTTCCAATAAATATTGATAGCAGTCTGTATCTCTCCCTGACTGGTTCCCCTATCTGGAAAATTTACCTCCTTCTCCCCCCGTAGTTGAAGAGACAGGGCGACAACGCAAAGAAGATGCCACGCTGTCCCCTGTAGGGGATGGGGGAGGAAGGGACGATGCTCCGGGTGGGGAGGCAGGAGAGAGGCAGGCTGCTACAGGGGCAGGGAAAGAGAGGCCAGCAACGTACCCCAGGTATCCTGGGTTCACCGAGGTCACTCATGACATCTAGGTACTGATAGAAATATGATACATACATTAACAATAATGGTGGCACTAAATTACCAAGATCTTTAGACGGACAGTGCTACAGGCTGTTCTGCCTTTCATTAGGTGAGTAAAGCGGATAGAAGCGGGTAGTCGTGTAAAGATTACCAAGTATTCCTGTCCACAGATGACTTTTTGCAGACACTAACTCGTTTTTGAATGCGGAATAATTTCTGGAAACAGAACACCTCAGTCCACAGAATTTTTCCCTCATTAATAGTGTTAATTGGCTCGTGAATGGACAATAAAATGTTTGCCTTTATGGTCTCCAGCCCTGTTGCTAAGAGCTATATACAGCAACAAACCGTTCACATAAATTTTCACATTTTTCTTAGCTAAAAACCCAACAGGAAGGAAAAAAAAAAAATCCGCTGACATTGATAAAGAATTTGAAAAAGCTCCTATGGTTTTTGCCATTCCAAACTGCCAGTTTATAGCCTGGGAACATTATCGCAGCTTCATTTCCACAACAAAAAGGCCCCATTCTTTTCTTAAGGGTTTGACCGTTCATCCCGTCCTTGGTGTTTTGCATCAGAAACGCACTCGCGCCGTCAGCCGTTCCCTTAGCACTCACCCACCGAGGCTGCCAAAGAAAAGTCTAAGCAAAGGACAAGTGTCCAACAGGTTACTATAGTTCCTTTCGTGCCCTTAAAATTTGCAGGCTTCAGGCGTTTAAAAAAATGTAATTAACATTTGTGCATATGATACATTTAAAAACGGGGTGAACTTTTCGCACTCGGACGTTAACAATTTCCATTTGTCTGGTCTCCAGTAAGTTTCAATCGTTGGTTAGTTTTACTCCAGGGATTTTTGCTTGCGGGGCTGGAATCCTGCTGGGTCCTATTAGGCCTTTTACAGACACAGAACAGGAAACGGCCATTTAAATTTTCAATGTAAATCCAGCGAAATGGAAGGTATTTTCCCCCCAAAGGTGAAAGAACAGGATTTCAATTATTGCAAGCTGGTAGGTGGGAGGCATCTTGCTAATACTAAATTATTCAGTTTTTCTTTCACTGTCATTTTATATAGTCGTTTAGTTACAAGTTATGAAAATGTATCAATAATCCACTTACGCTATGTCAGCTTGCTGTGCAAAACACAGTCCCATAAGTGAATCAAATATGATTTTAGAAACATTTAAGGGAACAGCAAAGTTCGTGCAGTTGAGGATGGAGACATCACACCGCCAGAGAGCTCACGTAACAGTGTTCTTCCACCAAAGTTCCCCAATTAAATTCCAGAACGGACTAATTGTTAATGGAAATTATCATCTGCTGGTTACTTGATGTCCTACAAGAAGTGAGTCCAAGGGTTTTAGTGTAGTTTAGTTTAAAGCATACTGGTCTCTGTATCACAAACGTTACCAGTTGACAGCCTGGTTGGCAATCACCAGCAAATCCACTGACCATTGCATTAGCCTCTGGCGGCAGCATTTGCCGGCCAGGGTGAGATAAGACAACATCAGGAAACCTGCACCGTGCATATTCCGCAGTAGTAACCTCAACTTCATTCTCTGAGGCTGCCAGGGTGATACCTACCAAAGGTGCGAGTCCACACGGTCCTTAAAAATGCCGTTGAAGTTTTGTCTGTAGGATGTTACACCAATTTGAGCAATTAGAATTGGAAAGAGACAGAATTAAGTCAGTACCACTGAATTTTGTTGACGCGTCTCTTTAAAGAGCGGTGCCCAAGAGAAAAAAAATTGCTGCAACACAGAATTTGAGAGTAAACACCTCAGCATTTTAATAACTGCAAAAGCCATTTTTGATGGAATGCCATGAACGTTATTGCTGTAAGATAAAACAAAGGGCAATCCTATAAAACAGTATGTAAAAAGACAAAGACATTACTTGTCACACTGCTTATTTCAGGGCTAAAATGCTGGCTGCATGTTCCCACTGCACTATTTTAATGTTCCCAGCTGGTTTCTGCAGGGGAGTGCTTACTTCTCACAAAGGAATGCGACTAACTCTTCAATCAACGCGATTCATATAGGAAACAGAAAAACACTTTTTCTCACAAAAGGAATGCGACTATTGCTTCATCCAACACGATTCATAGAGGAAGCAAAGAAAGACTGTCTCCCTATTACCTTTTTGCTCCCCGGTCTCCCCTGGTCGGTGAGACAAAAGGATGCTAATTGCAGATCACTAGCACTGATATGAGATTTTTTGGAAAGCAATGTAAATAAGTGTTGAACCAAAGGGACGTAGTAAGTTCAGAAGCCTCACCCCATGGCACGTACATGTGTAGTCCTCTAGTATGTATGTGCTGGTGTCAGGCGTGAGCATCACGACAGCATTAAAGGCATTAATCTGCCTGCTAATGTCAGAGGTAGGATGAAGAAACAGGACCCAGAATATTTACTCCTCCCCAACTGGCAAGAAGCCTGGAAAAAAAGGGCAATGAAATGAAGACCCTGGGAGTCAAAAAGGCAGGGGAGGGTTATAGGTAAATTCAGAGAGGTTCTTGGAAGGACAGATTATCCAAGGCATTCAAAAGGATTACAGATTAAAACTCACAAAGCAGGTGAAATGATTCAGATTGGAGGAAGACATGGTTAGAAAAGAGAAGGTGAAAATGAGTTTAGCAAATTAGTTTTAGATAACAGCAAAAGGATGTTTGGAAATGAGGGCAGAAACGGACAAGGAACTTAGCGATGAAGATAAATTGCCATGGATAGGCTTGCTAATGTCACATGGAATAAAATTATTTGATTTAATAAGTGTGTAGATAGAGAGGCAAAGGAAGAATGAGAAATCAAAGGCGATGTTAAGAGAAGGAGGACAGTAAAATTCTGAATAAACAAACAAGGGAGAAAAGAACATCCTTGGGACAGCTAAGAAAGTCTTATCTGAAGGGAGTTTGAGATGGCGTGGTAACATCAAAGAACATATGATGGAGGCAAAAATTCACAAGAAGAAAAGAAAGTTGTAAGTAACAGAAACTGTTGGGGAGGACGAGTTAGTCAAAATAGAGACTATAAAGATAAAAGGAGGAGGACTGAGGGTGAAAATCTGAAGGGTGCCAACAGATAGTGGAGAGAGAGTGGGAGGATATACCAGAGGAGGTGCTAAGAGAACAGTGTTTGAGGTAAAAGTAGAAAGCAGAGAGCACAGGCTCCCCAAAGGATAAGGTGGAAAGGAAGAAGACGTGGAGAGGTGCCAGTGGTCCTGAAAGCCGCATTAAGGAGGATGTGAATGGAAAGAAGCCCTCTGGCTTGGCTAGGAAAGAACATCAGTGAAGGAGGTCTCAGTGCATACTAAAACTAGATAATAAAGAAAGTCTGATAAATGCTAGCTGGGAATGAATGTTTGGAGGTCTAATTGGGTGTGGGAAAAGCTCAAGGC
This sequence comes from Chroicocephalus ridibundus, assembly GCF_963924245.1. Classification (NCBI taxonomy): domain Eukaryota; kingdom Metazoa; phylum Chordata; class Aves; order Charadriiformes; family Laridae; genus Chroicocephalus; species Chroicocephalus ridibundus. The sequence goes on along the minus strand of NC_086285.1, from coordinate 153,699,325 downwards.
GGAAAGTGCAATGGTGTTTCCAGGCGGGCTGAAAGAAGCCAGAGAACTGTGGCAAGGCAGCAGCGACATGGCTGAGGAATAAGAGAACAAGGGGCAGCAGGATCGTGTCATACAGGGAACAGAGAGGTAACACCACAGAAATCTTACCCTCCAAGGAACAGAAAGCAAGGGGAGGTTGCATTTAATTGAGAGGCAAACAGAGGAGGTAGAAAAATCAAAGTAGTTTTAATCGTCTTTTAGGGGATTTTGCTATTTAATATTAGCAAAGGGTTGCACGCTTCAAAACTGTCCCCTGCAAATGCAAGATCCAGAAGTCTCAATAGATGTAGTGTCATATATTAAACTGATGCTATAGTTGACCTTGTTTCTTGAAGGAGAGGCAAGAGATTAACTTATATGGAAGCTTTCCAGCCACTGAAAGTACAATAGAACTAGACAAAATATCATAAAATCTGTCTCAGTTATGGGGCAATCTAGCCATTAGCGTTGAGGTGAAAATATTTTGGAGAATCATTAGGGTTGATTAATAGATTTACAGGCCCTGTGAATTAGAGAATAAAAATCTGTGGGGACCCATATTTTCGGTCTTTCTTTTTCTGATGAGACTGCAGGGATTACCGAGGCCACACCAGCCATGAGGCTGAAGTATCAAGGCAGGCTCCTTTTGATTTCTCTCGGTAACTAGAAGATCGATTTACCTGGCACGGTCTGAGAGGAGTTAGCACGGATCTGTCATAGTTTTCCAGTCATTAAATAATTGTGGCAAAGGAGGGCAGCTCCCAGTTTCCAAGCTACTTGTGGTTTACCAAACGATTTCTGTTGCTCAGAAGGGCTGCTGCTGAGACAGGCTCTACTTGCACCTTGGCACCAACTGTTTGTGCCCTGGTTCCAAGGCGAGGTGCAACAACGATGCAGGGTGCGGTACTGGTACTCTGGTGCTATACCCGTACTGCTGTGAAGGCCGCAGTCCCCTTACAAATTCAGTAAGTTTGCCTCAGACACCAAAATATCCGTCGCTTCAGTGCCAGGACAGTATGTAGCTGCTCTTTGTCACATCCTCATCGCACGCGGTGGAGCGTTAGCCGTGCTAACAGCATTGCATTAGTTGAGCATAGAATAAGCTGCTGACCTACAGTAAACCACCGACTAAGGTTGTCAGGCTGGCTCATGGCTTAATCTGAAATATACCGGTGACTTTATGTATTCAACATTGAAAATGCTAGGGCACTCTCCCTATAACTAACAAGAAATATATCCTTGCAGATGACACCTAACTTCCCTGCAACCGGACAAGATAAAGAAATTGTAAAAAGAGCTTTCTAAATATATCGTTCCCTCTTCCTTGTGTAGAAGAGTACCAAATAATAAATGCTATAAGAATAAAAAATGTTTCTAAAGATGGCCACCTGCCATTGTGTGCCTTAGTGTAATTAAGTTCATTTAGTAGGGCAGTGACTTGTCTCCTTGACAGGACCTCTTGCAGGCTGATCTTGGTAAAGATGTTAAACAAGCAATGCATTTTTAAAAAGCGATCGCCCTTCAAATCACACAAACCAAAAGACTGAATTTCATCTGCTTTGAAAATGAATTTTTTATGCCACACAAAATCAGCAACACAGTCATCGTTCTATTTAAAAATGGCATAGTAGGAGGATGCTTTCAGGGTGGTTTGGTTTTTTTTTCCCCCAAAGATTACGTATTCTTTATGGCTTAAGTTGAGAGGCTGCCTAGCCTCATTAGGAATCTGGGTTGACAATAACTTTAGAGAATCTATGCAAATCTATACATTAATACATCTGGTGATTAATAGCATGTGAATTTCTCACAACTCAGATCCACTTATATCTAATTAGAGGCAAGAACTCTGCTAAAGCTTCTAGTCAGAAAGAGACCCAGAATCTCTTTACAGAAAATATTTATTTCGTTCGCACTAGTCTGTCCTAGGGAGAAATACAGAAAGGTATGATTTCTCTACTCTTGTTTCTCATGTAGATGTTGACAGAACTTCTAACTTGCTTTTGAAATCTTAATTCTGAGAAAAGTTAAAGGAAGTACAAGAGGATGATAAAATCTGGCAGATGAGATTTGGCACAAAATGCCTGAAAACCAAAATCATATACGACTCATGAAAAGACACATCAGAAATTTAGAGGGAAGATGCATTGCACATAACAACTTACAAACCTGCAGTTTCTCCCATGATTCAGAAACCAGTCATCAGAGCTGAAAGATATCCTGGGCACCAGAAATCCAGGACAACCCCAGGTTGTGTTTTAATGACTGGTATTCGTTAATAATGGTTGTCTGTTTGGTAGTAAATCAGCTGTGGTCTAATTGCAAGTCCTTGTGAGTTTATTCTTGCATGAAAAAGCCAGCACAACATTTGACCATGCAGTCAACGGTGTGTGGTGGTGGCTCTTCAGGAGCTAAGAACCACATGGCTACAAGGCTAAAACATTTTCTTACTTAAAATATTACTAGGGCACTTGTACTGATGGTGCATGGTAGCTTGTAATTTTGAAACTTTCATTGCACTTGTTCTGTGAATCAACATAGGATTTCACTGTTCAACATTCTTATGCTGGCACCTTTAAGTAGCAGCACTTTGTACATGATCTTTTTATAAATGAGAAGACATAAACGGAGGGAGAACAAATGGAACTCAGGATTTGGGGATTTACATTTCATTTATTTTAGAACTGCTAGAATTCTATTTAAGTCTAATTATATGCATTAAAAAAAATTAAGATATACTTATTTTTAGCACCATAATTTTTGTGGGACCTACAGATTTGTACTTCATGCTTATAATTTCTTTCCCATTATTAACCCTTTCTTCAAACTGACCTGACCTGGCTGGGGTTAGGAGCTCTCCCAGGGAGATTTCAGCTTGTACGGTGGCACTGGAGCTCCCCTTCCTCCCCCTGCCCCCCTTCATCTGAGTACTGGAGACATTATCCCAGTGCAATTCTCCCCAGAGGCTCGCTGAGGAGGGAGGAGAAGGAGAGGGTAGCTCCAGAGCACCAGACAGACAGACAGACACTGCAATACCCCTAAGCAGGACGGGAGGAGGGACAAGGCAGAGCGGTGCAGTGCTGGACAAAAGAGCAGGAGCGAGGATACCGTACGCGTACCGGCATCTAACAAACCTGATAGTGTTGCTTAGTGGATAAACTCAGAATCACCCCCTCCCACTGTACATTTGTTGTCCATCACAGCTGAAACGCTTGGGTCAGTTTAGTTATGGTAACAGAGGCCTCTAGCGGGAGGACAGCAAATGCCAGACAAACACCTTCTGCGAGGATAGTTCAAATGGTTTTACACAAAACTCTCCTTCAGAGTTGTGACAGATCAGTGGACGCAAGTGGTCCGGCTTTCTTTTTGCCCCATCCTTATCGGGTACAGGATACCATACACAGGAACACTATGTACTAGCCAAGCTTGGGATCCGGAGGGTCGTGAAGCTGAGGTTTGTCACCGAGAATGGCTGCACTTGGGTATGAGCATCACAGAAGTGGGACCGAGGTCGTTTATTCCCAAGAAGAGACAGGGCAGAGCCGGTAGCTCTGCACACCACGGGGGCATGCACAGGATATTATGACAAGAGATGGGTGAGCTTTGATGAGCTTTCAGCAGCAGGGAGAGTCGGCATGTGAAGATACGATGTGGATGAAGACAATCTCACTGCAACGCTGTACAGCCACCCACTGACCAAAGAATTTTTAAAAACAACCTTGTCCTAGTATGCACGGATTTAAAGCATAAGCCCTGACATTAATCTCTAACATTATCATAATCTTCAACATTAAATAACTACCACTTTATTTCAACTCTACAGGGATTCCCTAGAATTTCTTTCATCAGGAATGGCTAAAACATTCCCGAGACCCTTGGCACCAGTCTGGCACATGTGATGTGTACTGGGCCTGCTTCTTTACTCCACTGTATCAGTTTTATCCCAGTGTAAAACTGATATAATAGAGAACCAAGCCTCCAACCTCTGTGTTTGACTCGCCAGACCTTAGCTTTAGCACAGAAGAAAATAAATCAGTGTATAAATCTGTTACATATTTCTCATCTTCTCTCCAGAGGCAAATTCATTTTGGATAGGTGCCCTAGGGAGCAGGAAAGACCGCGTTTTCAGCTTTTGTGATGTTTGTTCCTTCTTTGATCAGAAGATTACACAGTAATCTCAACAATAAAATGAACTCCAAACAATAACAATCCACCAAAGTTTTAGCTGTGTGAAGAAAAGCCTCCTCAGTGAAGACTTTGAAAAGAAATAGGAGGTGATGGAGAGGTTAATTTGGATGTAATTTTATTCTTAAGGTGATTTGACTCATGACTGGGAGCAGCATTACTGGAGAAAATGCATTGAACCTCTCTGATGGGAGATGAACTCAATCACTAGCAAAGGTCCTACAGCAGTGGTCCATGACTCCCAGGAAGCATGGTCAGTGAGCAGGTGATGAGACCACTGCACACGTGCAGTCCTCAGCAGCACAGCCCAGATGGGTGTTATGTGTTGCTCTGCCCTCTTCTCTCCATCCTCCGCTTCTCTTTGCGCAAACCAGCCCTTTAAAACTGCCTTCATGCCTCCCTCCAGCCGCAAACTTCACCGTTTTCTCCTGGTTTCTAAAAGGATATACAGGTATAGCCTTGGGTATGAACTTGTTTCCCAAAGCTAAGTTCTATGAAAAACAGGTAGATGCTTAGTGAAAACGTTATTTCTCTTAATTCCTGTTCATGCTGCAAAATAGTAGCCTATTTTATACACACACACAACTATAAGGGCCTCTCTCTCTGAACAAACATATGCTGATACTTGAATGGTTGTGGTTAAACTGATGAGTGAGCTGGAAGTACAAACTGCTGGCACGAAGAGGGTTTCGGAGCCAGGTATGCGTTTCTCTCAGCGGTTACTTTTCACAAAGCAGGCACGGAATTTACTCTTTGAAAAGACACTTCCTTTTTGAAATTGTTACTGGCTTTGAGAAAAATAACACATTTCAAGCTTTCTTTGCACGTTGTAAGGAAACACAAACAGGATATGAACAACATTTAAAAAATTCTCTGCCAGTCACCTTTAAAACCCTGCAATTCTCTGTAAAAGGACTCTGCTGCATTTTCTTCCATTAAATCCTTTCTGTCTCATGTATTCTCAGTGCTCTGTTCCTGCTGTATGCGAAGTATGTCTTAGCCATACAATATCACATTGGGGAGACTTTCTTTTATGATGTGACATACTATCACAGTACAGTTTTAGGAATCATTTGAGCAGCAGTCCTAGGAAGACAAGGGAAAAACCTAAACTTAAGATAAAAAAAAAGACACAGCAAGCAAACTATAGGGATATACTTTTTCATAAGGGTATACCGTAAAGGTATACTTAAAAAATATGTTAGAAGACCCAAAATATGAAAGTTCTCTTCTGTACTTAGAATCATAGAATTGCCTAGGTTGGAAGGGACCATCAACCTAACTCTGACAAAACCCATCACTAAACCATATCTCTAAGCACTATGTCTACCCATCTTTTAAATACCTCCAGGGATGGTGACTCAACCACTTCCCTGGGCAGCCTGTTCCAATGCTTAATAACCCTTTCAGTGTAAATTTTTTTCCTAATATCCAGTCTAAACCTCCCCTGGCACAAATTGAGGCTGTTTCCTCTTGTCCTATCGCCTGTTACCTGGGAGAAGAGACCGACCCCCACCTCTCTACACCCTCCTTTCAGGTAGTTGTAGACAGCGATAAGGTCGCCCCTCAGGACGTTTTCTCCAGGATAAACAATCCCAGCTCCTTCGGCCGCTCCTCATAAAACTTATTCTCCAGACCCCTCACCAGCTTCGTTGCCCTGTTCTGGTAAATGTTCAAATCAAGATCTAGCTGAAGAAAATACAGCTGCTATAAGAAAAGTCCCTTTCAACATTGAGCAGTCTTTCTCAGCTACAACATTTTGACTGCTTGCCATGCAGATATCTTCCTAAAATGTAAGTGTGCACCCACAACTACCAGTGGTAATGTCTCCCCAGACATTCCAAAGGGACCATTATCCAGTCATCCAGGGTGCGTTTATCTCCACATTTGTTATCTAAAAGTTGGCCATCTAGTTCAAACCAGTTGTCCAGGGAACCTCTTCAGTCAGTGGAGGGAGACAAGTATCTTAAATGGGCAAAGATACACATCTCAAGATGTGTGTTTGACACCAATAAGAGGAACTGCCCTCTGGATGTTCCTGTGCAGCCCACTAAAGGAGAAGACAGCTAGCTTAGACAATCATCTTGACTTTTACATGACTGAAGATCAATGAGACAAAGCTCACCACAAATGTACTGTTGCAGTGGGGCTGCTGTAAGACTCGGATTCACTCCTTTCTTTAGATACACTTCCAAAGCACCTACAGGGTGAGTCACTTGCCTGAGGGACCTTCTATGGAGACTGGAGAATGACAGTCTATTCAGGCCGCCTAAGATCTTCTGGGACACCGCAGCAGGAGCCAAGAGCAAACCTTTTGCATTGCAGGAAACCTGGACAAGCAGTTAACATTATGTGGGATGAATCCCAGTTTAAACCCCACTAAACTATGGACTTCCACATTTACTGTGCAGCACTAAATCCAATGTCATACTTTGCTGCAAGATAAACAGTACCCAATAATAAGGGAAAGCCATAATTGTCTGAAATAGTAGCTCTTAAGAGATTTTTTTTTATAGCAGAGCAAACCAGATGTTGACTTTATGGATGTGACAAACTGTTTTAAAAATCGCAGTACAATAGGATTTCAGCTGTTCGCACAGATTCTGCTAAGTAATCGGTATATGTCCAAGGAGAGAATTTGTCCTTAATGGCTACACTTCTGCTTATTTTTAAGCAGCAGCTTAAAAATGTCAGCCAGCATGAAGTATTGGAGCCAAGTGGTCTCCTGCTGTGTTTATTAATTTCAGTGCAGAGCCATTTTAGCTTTGTTTTTTGCCATTCAGATGTCTGTGCACCACATCATTGCTCAGTATTTCTGCCCGCAGTAGTGCGGTGCGTGGAGATGTGCAGGGAGCTTGTGTGTCAGACAAAAGCTGCTGACGTGTTTCTGGCCGAAAGCTTGTCCTGAAAAGTATCAAAGCCAAGGATCTAAACGAAGCATCCAAATCAGCACACCAGGACTCTGACCAACCCCATAACTTCATGTTGTTACGGTTCAGCGTTCTTGCCCACCCCACGAGCAGTGCTCACCTGTAACAGTACTCTCAGGGGTAAGCAGGCTCGGCTGAATGCAGAAATACCTTCCTTTCATCAATTTTTCCTAGACCAAGTCCTACTCTGAAGTACAGCTTCTTGGTTACTTCTACTATTGCTACTTTCACGGCTGTTATCTCAGTCCTGTTGGATCACGGCACAAGAAAGCAAATGCTGCTGCTAAATGAGGCTGGCCTCCACCGTGCAAAGACCAAGGGCCAGATTAGTCCAGTCCTTCAGCTTAACTCTACAAACCTCATTAGTTAAAATCAGATAACCCCCCTCCTTCTCCTTCTCTTCTCCTTCTCTTCTCCTTCTCCTTCTTTCCTCCTTCTCTTCTCCTTCTCCTTCTTTCTCCTTCCTTCTCCTTCTCCTTTTCTCCTTGTCTTTCCCCTTCCCCTTCTTTCCCCTTCCCCTTCCGCTCCTCATCCCTCCCTTTCTCCTTTGACTGCATCTCCTTACCAAACCGTCCATACAGTCCTTTCATCACTAAGGTAAAAACAGGATTCTGCTGACATCTGAGGAAAACATAAGCAAGTAACACATAAAGAGAAATTATGAAGTAGTGTAATTCATATGGATGAATCAGACTAAAAGCTACTTTTCTCCCTATACATGGAACCAGATTTCTATGCTTCTAAATGATATTCTTACAATTGCATATAAATTGACTTTGAGGCTCTCCCGGGGTCACTGTGGACGTTTTCCCATCATCAGTGATTTTCAAGTGCTTTCCAATAGTCTTATTTTTTTCTGCGCTAAGGTAACAATACGAAGGTAAACTACCTTACTTCAAAGGAACATTAAAACCAAATTTATTATGGCATGTGGTGTTTAACTGCTGGGAGTTGAGGATGTTATATACAGGAAGTTTACTGGAAAGCTCAGAGCTAAGGAATTTCTGCATATTAGTTGTGACACCTCTGGGAATATTTAGATTTTGAACCAGAACTCAGGTGGGCTTCAGTGCCATCAATTCTATCCCGAAACGAAAATTATCATGCTATAGGCAAATAGTACTGCCTTGTTCCCAGATAAGAAAAACTTAGTTTTTATAAAAAATAAAAAATAATGTGCTGACTAGGTGGACTTCTCTGCTGTGCTGAAAGATTGTATAAGGTTTATGCAAAACTTTATTCTGAGGCTACACAAAGACCTCAGAATAGGATGTGAGGGGGTGTGTGTACATACATGGCTTCCATCCTCAAAACACTATACTGATAAAGGCAACAAAAAACTGGGATTGTTGTGCCCCAGTTAGCCTGTTAAATGTTCACACTAATAGATATAGTTACTAGCTGAAAAAACAGCTCTTGAAGTTGAGATTGCTATATATCAGAGTCAGAGATAAGCAGGATTTGTGAGATTTAAACTAGAACACAGGTAGGTAAGTAGGTAGGTGATTATCTACTAGTATTGTTTCCAAATTTCAACCAAAGGCAATTAATCTCTTTCTCAGAATGGAGGGAGCCACAAGACAGGAAAAATAGTTATTTATTCATGTTAAACAATTTAGATGGGTTTAGCAGCTTTAGTTTTCCAGTGGCTTGAAGTAGGAATTTGGAACGTGGCATAATACAAGCATGATCCTACTGATGTGTCTTTGGCTTTCTCTGGGAAATGCTGCCTGCAGCAGAGCAAGCTGTTAGCCTGAATTTGAAAGGAAATGAGGCTTATTCAATTAAGGTCTCTGTCAATCCTTCCCTAATAACTTTTGAACCAGATGGCCAGTTTGAAAAGAAAAAAAAATTACAAAGGGATGGAAGTCTCTGCAGCCCGAAGTTCCTAAAAGCTTTCAGAAAAGCAGCAAATACAAAAAGAAGAACTAAATATTGCATACCCAGAGGAGGAGACAAGTGAGCTCAAGTTACCTGGTGTGTCTGGCCTGCCAGGCAGCTCCTCAGCAGCGGAGCAGCCAGGGAATTGGTATCCTGGTGCAGCCAGGGAATAATCACCCCAGCAGTTCAGAACCAGCCACAGCACACGCTTTCTCTTGCCTTGCCCATGGCAGGAAACTGAAGACAAAGTGGGGAAAAAAAAGGCTTAAGGTGCACGAAGGGGAAAAAGGCAAAGTGTTAGGGGCTGTGAGGGAGGCCGGTGCTCTCCCAGGTGAGGGCAGAGGGAATATGTAGTAACACAGATGCAAATTGATAGGAAATGAGATTTTAATAGTGCTGCTGCTCATGTGGCTTCCTGCTTATTAACCATAATCATCATGGTATCACACAGAAGCCTTTTTGCTGAACTGACCTTTGGCATGAAGGTCACAAAACCTGTGATATGTATACATATACATATATACATGTATGTGTTTAGATCTGATTAACGCCGCTTTATCTGAACCTCAGGGACGTAAACATATTTCTGGTGGCAAGAGGAAGGCCACTATAGGTAAAGGGAAGAACGACAATAAAAAGTGAAAATTCTCCTTTCCTAACTGTAAGATGAAATTTTGGCTTGCAGTATTTAGATTTTAAACACCCGTAGCTTTTTTGATATATCTATTACAGTGAGCATGAAAGCTCTTCCAGCAAATCAAAACTGATTCTAAAATACCTATAATATCATCAGAGTCAAGAATTCCTTTATCTTTTGCACAACCTCAATAGAAGGCGAGCTTGAAAAATGCTCCGTAATGTAACAAATGAGTTTGCAGACCTACAAGGAAGGGAAATGAGTACAATGCCAATTTATTTTACTGCATCTTTTATTATTGTGAACTGTATCTTAATTTCTCCTACTGCTTTAATGTTGCTGCTATTGTTATTAGACAATATATATTCTATAGCTATATATTCTATGTTATAGTATCACAGAAAAAAACACTGACCAGTAATAGATGTCAATAGAACATGCTAGAAGCTGTGTAGTTAACAATTATAGGGCAGACATTTTGGAGACAACCTGCAGATAGGAGAAAATGTTCCCTTGTTTTCGTAGAAAATGTTCCCTTGTTTTCATAATACAGTAGCAGTGGCTTTATGCAATGACACACTGGGTTTATATTACTGGAGATATTTCTGTCTAAATCTGAGTATATTATCTACATAAATATCCAGTTTTTTATGTACCTCACTTAGCCCTTGACCTGCGTCTGACCATGAGTGCCATGGGTCGGTCTTGCATCAGATGCTTCGTGTTTTCTTTTATGAATTTTATAAATATTGCCTTCTAATTGCATTGCGGTTTCCACTGTAAGCTTTCTCTAGTGGCTAAACGTTGCAGCCTATTACAAACTAGGGGCAGGCTACGTTCTCATCTCCTTCTCAGTCTCACCCATTTATTGACCTTCTTTGAGGCTAGAAGGCCTAGGCTGCTAACTTAGACTAGGACAACTGAAGCAAAATAAACTCCACTGGAAACTTCAAATCCCAAAGATGTAAATAAGACTTTTTCCATTGATCTTTCTGGATTGTGGCTGGAGGCATTAAAAACCTCACTGTTTCCTGGCACCCTGGGTCTCTGGTAGGCTAATGGTGTGTATTTTCCTCTTTTATCACTTGTCTTACAGTATGCCCTGCCTAACTCCCACTCAGACCCAGCCCCTCCTGTCTTTTGATCTCGGTTTGATTGCTTTGCTCCTTTGCTGACTAGATTCTCACAGCTTACAGGGAGCTGTGATTGAGAAAGCGGCTCAGAACTAGGCCCATCATAGTATAATTTAGGAACAAATATAATCATCCCCACCACATTATATAAGTTTCGAAAAGGTTACAACTCAGAAAAATTACTAATGCTTTTTTGTACTGAAAAGATAACAAAATAACTTAAACACATTTTGGCTATCTCTACTTGAAATAGAAATGCGCTTCCTGAAGAGAGATTATCTGTAAAGATTCAGGAAATACAATCACAGGTTTTAGGAATGTCGAACAAGAAACAATCTGCCAATTGTGTTATATTACTCCCTGTACAAACTAACCAAGCTTTATATTAAAAACATTTGGGGAGTTCTTTTGGCTCTTGCATTTCCTATCCTAGAGTCGTAGTTTTCTGATGTTTGGAAATTTTAATTTCTGGCCTCAGTTTTCCTGTGAACAGGTTATATATGTTTGTCCTTGAGTCATTACTGCCAGTTGGCTGAACTGAATCTTCACCTTCTGTGGCATTTACCTCTCCTGCCAAAACCCCATCATATCCCTCGGCTTTTGTTTCATTAACGTAAATACACCAATTCTTTTTATTCTCTTGACATAAACAGGCTCTTTGTTCTCCTGAGTCTCCCAGTACTCCCGCCTCCCAGTACTGCAAGCCAAGTCTGCATTTCTGGGAATTGAAAACTGTAAAGACGGTATTTATACCAATAAAAGTTACGTAGGACCAGGGCATGAGGACACAAGTACAGGATCATCCATACCATCAAAACACTAGCCTGTTCCCTGGCACAACTTTAGTCCACATTACCCAGCATCCCTCCGGACAACGCATGGCTCAGGGGACAGAGCAAGTCATGGCCGTTCCCAGTAGATGCTTTGAGATGAATCCTGGACTTCTCTTTTAGGCCTGACAGTTGGGAAGGGGGAATGCAATTTAAGCTTATGAGCCATTTATTTGCTAATATAGATATAGCCGCAGAATTTCAGACATTAACGAGACCTCATTTACATGCTGTCACAGCAGACACTTTGATACAGTTGATGACTGCATTTTCTGTTTTCAAGGACACATTACATGGACGACATCACACCAACTGACCTTTTGCAGTTGAGGCACTTAGAAGATGCTTTTATTTACACTGCCATTTAATTATAGCTGAATTAATTTCTGAACACTCATTTCAAAGTATTTTTCGATGACCACCTTTTCAATAACATCACATCACAAAGCCAGTCTAGTATGGTACCATTTCTGATTGGTTCTGTGGCTGTTTGGCACATGTTCTTGTTAGATACCAGGCTCAGAAATATCTAAATTTTACCATTTGTTCTCCAACCGATACCAGAATGACAGACTAACGCTTAAGTGAATTGCATCTATGTCTAAATTGAAAGCTGAGGGGAGATCTCTGGCAAACTTCATTCACACCCTTCAGGAAACTTTCCTTTTTTTAACAATCAATCATCAAAAGGGATAGTAAAGCTAATTTTTTGCTCTTTTTATCCCCTTTATAGGCCCTTTATAGGCTCTAGCATTTAGCAATCTTTTCCAATCCAAACTGCCTTTAACGTTTTTTCTGAAGGTGCAATTTCTAGTTACTTATTTCTGAACATTTTCTGCTTTACAAAGATGATTGCTATTCACTGTGTCCCTGTTGTTCGTATAACACCTAGTTTCATATTCGGCATTGGTTGTTCTAATTTCTTTCCTTTCTTTTGTGTAAGCCCCTTGTAATTACTGTATAGATACTTCAATTGCTTTTTACTGATTATATCCAATTTCCCAGACAGATGAGACACAGTCCTTTCTATATCTTTTTTTCATTAATATGAATAATTTCTTCTAGCTAGCAGTGTTTTCCTGCTCTTTGACCTATCCTTTTTTTTTGTTGTTTGTGTACGTTTTAATCAGATCTTGTTTAATTTGTGCTAAAACCAGATGTCTCTTCCACTCTTCATAATTCCTCTCACTTCTTCGCTCACATAACAGACTCCTAAGAGACCAGTATCCCTGGTGCTCAGTACTGTTATCATAAATGTTTTCCAGCAGCTGGTTATCCTAAAATCTTTTTTTTTTTTTTTTTTCACAGAGAAAATCCTTGGCTGCATTATATTGTTATGAACATGTCACAGAATTGTAAGAAATGTAAACTGCAGGAGCCACTGCAGATCATCAAGTCCAACCTTGCTGCTCCAGGCAGGGCTGGCTTCAGGGACAGAAAACAGGGTGGGGAAGCAGCAGCAGGAAGGATCAAAGGCAGGAGAAGAGCAATAGGAATGACCTATTGAAGGCAGCTAGAGATTAGCAGTTCATCATGATCCTAGCGCATAGATATCAGCTTCTCAGGACGCCCAGATCAGAGACAAAGAACACTGAGTAAATGCTGACAACTCATAGAGGTGAGATAGGATGGAGAAACTCATCACTGAGATGCCCTAAAGGGTACAAAAAAGCACGTGCAAAAAATCAGCACACAGCTCCCAACCTAAGAAGAGACCAGGAGACAAGATGAGGTCTCAATAGCTGGCAGCCTTGTCCTTCAACAGGATTCCTGGACAGACCACCTGGACTCAAGCATCCTGATGCCTACGTGTTGGACAGACTACTTGGGTATATATGTCCTGGTGCTTGTCCGTAGGACTGTGAGAGAGCATGAATGAAAACAGTACTCTTTTAAAGTAAAGCACCTTCCAGTCCCCCTTCCAGGGGGTAGCAAGAGCATGGTTGCTCCCTGAGGGGAGATGAGCCAGGAGCTGAGGGTGATCACGCACAGGCAGAGGTACTGCCCTCACTGACCCGGCACCCTCCCACCGCCCCTGAGCAAGGGGAGCAGGGCCAGGCTGACAGGAACAGGGCCTGATGACAGTCCAGTGACAATCAGATGGATGCAAAGGGATGGGTCAGGTCCAAGATCAGCCCAGGAAGTCCCATTAGCAAGTCAGCAAGGGACGGGGCTGGGCAAACACTTACCCACAGCACAGCTCAGGGAGGACCCAGCAGAAATGGGACTGCAGGACCCCTGGGAAGACCATGGGGGCCCCAAGTGAGACTCATCAGGGCAATTAAGGCTTGTTGGCCACTCAGGGCCCTGACACGCACGTTTTTTTGTACTCATCCGGTTGATTTTTAAAAGTCTCTGAGGCCAAAGATTCACAGAACCCTGGGCAACCTGTTCCAGGGCAAAACCATGTTCATGGTAAAGCTTTCTTTTTCTTATGTGTAAATCAAAATTTCCCTCACCGTAGCCTGGAACTGCTGCTTCTTGTTCTTTCACTATGCTGGCCCTGTCTTTTCTAAAGCCCTGACTGCTTTTAGAGGCCACCAGAGCCTTCTCTTCTCTAGGCTGAAGTCCACTTTGCTTTGCCTACCCTTGTACACCATATACTCCAACTCCCTCACCAAATGGTTTAGTAGTTCTCTGCAGTCTGCTGACAGCTCCCTCGCACAGGGCAGGGCCCAGCCTTTATAAAGGGTTTGAGATGTGACCTCACCAGTCTTAAGCAGAGGGTAAATGGAGAAGGTAAATGAAGGCTAAACGAGTAGAGGACAAATGGAAAGAGATGCTCCATTTCCTGAGCATCTCTCCCTAGCTTGCCGTAATCATCCCTGATCTGTTCCAGGTCATGTCATTTGTTCACAGAAGAGTGACAACCAGAGGAGACTTTTCTGGTTCATCAGTCTACAAATGTACATCAAACTGTATCTCGGTCACTCTTCAAGACTGCTGTAACAGCCAATGTGTCTATCGCTTGCTTATGAGTTTGGTATATGAAAATCTCTAACATTTTCCACTTACATGCTTCCAGGCACCTTCAACTTAACCTATATGTAGTTGTAACTTACTTGTAACATTTATTGATCATCTATTAATTCGACATTAAGCATTTATAAATGTACCCTTCATACAAAGTATGATTCATTCATCTACAGAAATCTATTGTTTGGGAGGTTATATTATATAAAACAGATCTTTATTATTAACAGAATTAAATTACAGTATCCTGTAAAAATCATTCATGATTATAAAGACAGAGAAACTATGCTGACATGCTTAATAGTACTAGAAATTGAATGGTATAGCTATTATACTGTATATATAATATATAGGGGTTTATGGATGAACAGTCTTTGGCTTCATTCTTTATTTAATAGCTATTTTGATCCGCCATGTTGCTCTAACTTCTACCATAATTCTCTATAAATCATGTAGCGCACTTAAATGGTTTAATTAATTGTTCTACTTGACCAAAGAAACAAATATAGCCATACCTATATAAAACAGTAAAATATCCAGGAGAAAATTTCAACAGATAGATAGTCCCAGAAAATTTGTACTGAAAAATAATTAAATGGCCACTAAAGCAACAGCAAACAGGAATTGTGAAATAAGAACTCACAGAGGGAAAGTGCATAAGTAAAAAAAATATCTCATTCAGTGGGAAAACCGCCTTTTCATTCCTAAGAGATTTTAAGACCTGATACTTATCGTATATGAAATACTGTATTTCTACTAACTTTAAGTACTTGAGTTAATAGCAGGCGGATTTATACTACTGGGCAACCTTGCTCAACATCCATTCATGTTACATAGTTTGATGCAGAATCTATATTTCACGTTTGTTCCCGAGACTTCAGCCTTGCCTACAAGAAGGTTACCTTGCAGTAAGAATATTCATTATAGTCATGTCATACTAATGGAGATGCGTCATCCATGTTCGGTGATCTTTTACTTTACCATGATGCATTGTTTCTATACAGAGAACGGAATTTATTTTGAATGACAAACCCAACTTGGGGAAGAGGTAGGCTGCTCTCTTCACTCCCCTTTCAAACACCATGCTTCGGAGGACAGCTTCTATGAAGGCCCGGAGGATACTTACCAGAAGCCAGTTAGGCTGGAAGGCAATGTAATTCTGAGGATGGAATCAAATTTTTAAAGTGGCAGGATTTGTTTCCAGACATCACTGACAATATAATTTTATCAAAGTATAATCCTGATGTATTTTTCCATACTCTTTCCAAAGAGTCTCCCGTGCTGCAAGGACAGTGCTCAGGAGCAGGGTACAACTTGTACCTTCTGTCTTTGATAAGTCAGCACTGGATGATTGCACTTTTGGAGGCCAGGCACAGCCGCTGACGGCGGTTTTCAAAACGGCAGCTACATCTTACCACTGCAGTGAGAGAGCTGGACGAGACTGGGGACGGTTGTTGGAGCAGCTTCATTCTGTTCAAAACTGTTGCCAGACCTGTGAAAAACACTGATAGGCACATTAGGTACAGTCAGCTCCATAGCTGTAATACAACCAGAAGGAAGGCGGGTACTTTCCCGGTGGTCTCTGCAGAGCCTGCCTGAGGAGCACCAAAACGCGTGGTTGCTCTCCCCTGACAGCTCGGCCCAGCGCTCTGCATTGCTACCGGGAAGTTACAACGAGGTACAGACAGCAAGAAATCTTGTGATGAAGACAGGCGCCATTATTTAATAGACACTCACAGGTTTCAGAGCTTGCCAGGAGACTACTAATAGTTTTGCCGCATCTTGGTGTATATAGTCAGAAAGATCACTTCGTGGTCATTGCCTGCACCATGGCTATCAGTTTGAGGAAATGGCGAAATGCAGGAAAGCATAACTTGGAAAGCCTACAAGTATGCACTTGCCAAAGCATCAGATTTGTCTTCTTTGATAATTTTAACTCAAAAGACTTATTCCTACCAACAAGGTAGAATGATGCTATAGGTAGAGCAGATAAGTAAAACAATAGTTTTGATATAAACACACCTTTTAGGTCAGCGCATGGAAAATAATAACGATATCAATTGACATCACAGGAGCCTGAGAAGTCAGATAAAAGGGAGGGAGGTAAAATCAAATTGCCTAATGATAACTGAACCAAAAATATATACTTAACACTGTCATTATGAATTCTAAATTTTTTAAATCCATTTAATTACTACAGTGTGCCATAATGTAGTTGATTTGTACTTTATCTTTCAGAGAGGTACTAGCGTCAGAGACACAGTTAAAGAAGGTTTCATGATTCCTTAATAATTTTAATTATGTACATATGTACAATTATGTATTTAATAATTTTCATATACTTCAGCATTATACCCCTATCTGGTTCTATGAATCAGATAAAATGATCCCAACAGCATTTTAGTATTGAACTACTCCCAGGGCAAGTATTACATGAACATGACCACGCTGATAGAGATCGGATGTATACTTTAATTTCTTGAAAGTTTACATCAATGTAAGATAGTTCTCAATTAAAATGCTGCAGAGCATCAGCACTCAAGGTATGTATAAAGTTTGTGGGTTTGACTGAAAATCCATTCAAAAATCAATGTTTATGTTGTATTTCTGATGCACGCCTTCAGCCTCTCCTTTCCCTGCAGAGCTGTCCCTGTGTTCTTTTCCCTGGACCATCCATTACCAGCTTCCTCAACAGTTTCACCCTTCTGATCAACTTTAGTAGTTAAAAATGACCACAAACTGCAACTAGCAGGTTGGGAGGAGAAAGGCAGAAATGTGTCAGAAGAGTGTAATAGAAGACGGGAGAGAAAAAAGACTGCAACTGAACAGCAAGTTGAAACGTTCTGGTCCAAGAAAGCACTACTGGTGTTTATTGGCAAAATGTGAAATCTATTAAGCTCCAGTATGCAAGAAAAACTTCATCTGATAAGCTGCAAGCCTTTCCAGAAAATTAATATGACAAATGTTTAAATGCATGTTTCAGTTTACTGGAAACAAAATGTGTTAGGAAGAGAAAGGGAGGATGCTTGCAAAGTTTTGTTCTTGAATAACAACAAACTTAAGTCTTTTCAAAATTGTTCAGCAGCCGTGGGTTGACAGGTAATTGAGTCAAAAAGGCCAGTACAAGAATGCTGAGTCTACAGATAATTTGAAATTCTTATACCATTTCTCCTGAGCTGGGGAAAAATCCTTTTCATTCTAAGAAACAAAATTACGGAGACCTTGAAAACCCCGATACAAACAAGTTTATTTGTACTGATTATGCGGTGCATGATTTGCTGTGTCAGATCTTAACAACATTCCACCTACCCAGTATTAGCAAATGTTGAGAGATGAATTTCTATTGCAACTTCACAAATCTAGACTTTTTTTTTTTCCCCCTCAGTTGTATTTCTTTGTGTTCCTCAAATGAAACGAAGTGGTAGGAAACATCTTTGACTTGCCATGTAAAGAATTCCCAGCAAATATTAAACCTTTCTGCCTGGAGCTACTGGCAAAAGCATGTATTGTGAACAAAAAGCCAAAGCGGCAAGAATGCAATGCTTTCATTTACTCCCATCTTTCAAGTACTTCACATGGGATCTGTGCCAGGCGGCCCTTACTGAAGACAGGAGGCCTAAAGTACCAGCCAGAGTGCAAATGTTTGTCTTCCAATGTTCAGACGAGAGCATCGTGCTGATTTGGTGGTGGCAGCTGAATGCCAGTTTCAGAAACCATTACACCCACAGACCACCTAAAGGCAGTTGTGGCTTACAGTTGCCAACTTCTGTCCATGTGCACTTGCAGTAGGAGGTCCCTTTCCAGCACCTCCCACTCTTCTATACATCCGCAGCAGAGCTGACTTGCTGTAAAGAGGCTGAAATTCTTTCTCAGAGAAGGTCCAACATATTGGACAAACTGGATTATCTGCCTTGAAGTGTTGAAGTTTTTAGAGTACGCAGGTTCTAATCAATTTACTTCTACTTCACATGACGCAAGCACGACTGTGACTGGCCCAAATTCCTTCTTTGATGACTCAAAAAAAGCAATTTATCTGGCAACTGTGTTGCTAGTACTTTGAAGCTATTGGGCAAAACAGCTTAGATTGGAAGGAACTGGAAGATGGGTGTGTGACTTAAGAAAGGATCTGGATCTCAAATTTCAAGGGAAAATGTTTATCGGGGGAAAATGATTACTTCAGTTATTCAAAAGGAATTACAACGTCATCCTTTCTCCTAAGAGAAGATTATTTATATATGAACTAAGTTCTTCTGGTGTGTTGCTTGATAGATACACTTGATTGAAGCTGGTAATGAAAATACGCTTTTTGCCTTAGTTTCTTTCTAAATGTCACTGCATAACGTGATCTGCTATATGCCAGCAGGCGTGTACATAATAGTCACAAACTTGCTTTTTTAAGTACCATCTGGAATGCATGTGTCTGAGCAGAGCCAGAGGAGAAATTCAGCAAAAAGTACCGAGTGCCGCATACAACTCAAACAGTGTGCTTCTTTTCTTGTGGTAGTTCGTTAGAAATAAAAAAAAAAAATGGTTCAGGAAGATGAGTACGATGAGTTTGAAGGAGTCATGCAATAATTTAATATATGATTAATAATGAAGAGAGCTCATTCATGTTCTTTAAAACTGATAGGTCAGTGGATGGAACTCAATGGACGTGAGTTCCAAGACAATGTATTTTGATCTTCCCTGTTTACTGTGCTATAATTGTTTTAAAATTTAGTAGAATATCTGAAAATTATGCTGAAGTTTAAATATCAACTTGCTCATGAAGTGCATTCATCTCCACAGTAAAAATGAAACATTTTTTATATTGGGCAATTAACCTTAGTTTTGGACCATGCAAAAGAACTGTCTTGATTTCAATTTTGATGGAAGGAAGCATTCTTGTTAGATGAAGCAGAAAAGTATCAAACTAAGAGACCTTGGAAAAAATAAGCCATATTAAATTAGACTGGCATCATTTTAGAATACATTCAAGAATAAATTAGAGGACAAGATCACAGACTGATCTTCACAGTAGTCACATACTGCCGTGAGAAACAGATGTGATAACAATTCAAATCCTTTAGATTTAAATTGAGCCAAATTTAGACTATAAACTCTCTGGGATTTGCATATACTTGCTTCTTTGAAGTATGTATTTTTAAAGCCCCCTAATAACTAAGTATGGAAAGACTGGAAATGAAACTTTGGAAGAATTGCAAAATCTGACTACAGAGAGTCATCTGGAAAGGACTGGACCTATGTATTAACTTTGTACTTTTAATTAGATGGTGGGTATTACCAAGAACTTAACTTTAAGCATCCTAGCTTTGGTTCCAAATAGGATATCTTTTATTATAGGCAGAATTGCTTGTTCAAACAGTATAGAGCACAAGCAAAAAAAAAAAATCTGAGACCCATTTTTCATTATTTTATGAAAAAAATAATGGGCAATAATTAAGGAAATGGTAGTGACAATTAAAAAATTATCATAATTCTCTCCCATCATTAATTTCTGCTATCAGTCAAAGGCAATCTGATGTAGTGCATCTAGACAGGCAACCAGCACACAGTGGCCAATACTAGCTAGAAAAGCAATTTTGGCCAAAAGCCACTAATACTCAGTGTCTGCCGAAATAGCGAAAGAAGGATTTCTTATCAAAATGCATGCAACTGAGAGAAGTAATTTGGCAAGAGCCAAAGCAAGGCTATGCTATAGACTTTTCAGTAATAATGTGGGTTGGGGTATGAAGCATTTAGATTTCCAACTCACACAGTTGTGCCGTTACTTGACTGGTGTGGCTTTTTTTTTTTTTACCCTGCGAGTCATTGTTTTCCTATAGCAGCAAACGACGCACCTTTGCTCGTCCACCCTTTTGGTGGATTTGATGGTGGAGGAAATGGCCTCAAGTTGCCCCAAGGGAGGTTTAGATTAGATATCAGGAAAAATTTTTACACTGAAAGGATTATCAAGCACTGGAACAGGCTGCCCAGGGAAGTAGTAGAATCAACGTCCCTGGAGATAATGAAAAGACGGATAGACGTGGTGCTTAGGGACACGGTTTAGTGATGGTTTTAGAATCATAGAACTGCCTAGGTTGGAAGGGACCTTTCAGATCATCGAGTCCAACCATCAACCTAATGCTGACAAAACCCATCACTAAACCATATCTCTAAGCACTATGTCTACCCATCTTTTAAATACCTCCAGGGATGGTGCCTCAACTACTTCCCTGGGCAGCCTGTTGTACTCAACCACTTCCCTGAGCAGAACTGCATGTGTAGCACGCGGAGAATCAATGTTTGTTCTGAATACAGGTTCTAATGAGACATTATGAACGAAAATGAATACTGAAATCTGCAAAATTGAATCTGAGGAAAGAGAACTGGGAGACTGGATGTTTTTACATATCATTTGTTTATGTTACCATCCACTAAAATACATCATCTGAGTGTCACAAATAGCAGCAATACTTCTTAAGCCCCTGGCAGGCAGATTTTCTTGGTATTTTAACATTATTTTTGTAAACTGATGCCCCATTACAAAAAAAATATTACTTCTGAGAAGTTATTTTAATAAGATTTTTGTATTCTGGGTCGCTTTGGGCTAAAGACTGTTTGTTGTTGATCCAGAATGTTATTTTATTTACTTGTAGCATCAGACTTCCTAGTGCCTCAGAGAGAAGACCAAAAAATCCTGTTCCCAAACCCAGCCTCCTTGTTTTCCCTTTCCGTTCCTTTTACTTAGTCATTGACTCCTTCTGTGCAAGTCCAGTTGTAGCCACAGTTCCCCCTCTGTTACGGCACAGGTGGCTATCATAGATTAGCAAATTAGAAACAAGAAAACCTTTCTAAGTCCTCTTGAAATCAAGTTACTCCAAACAAAGAAATTGCACGGTGCCTGCAGTTGTTCCTAACTTAGATCAGAAAACACCCCACAGCATAGAAGGAGCACCTGCAGCATCCCAGATAGCAGAGAGTAAGCTGCAAAGCTCAGAAAGAACACCTGGTGTAAAAAAGGATCTTTGTTTTAAAGGAGACTTTTGTTTTGTTTTAAAAAAAGTGAATTAAAAATTCAGAGCCACCTTCAAGGCAATGCTCTTTTATTTTTTGGGTAACCCGAGAGCTAAGCACCACATGCAGCCAGGCTGGTCGCCAGGTGCAGCCCGGCCTGGACGCGAAGGCTGTGCTACCCACCCCCGACCCATCAGCGTCACCGGGCTGGGCCCGACCGGGGTGCACGTCCCGGCTCAGACACCCCGGCATCCCGCCGGCAGGCTGCCCGGCCCATCGGCCTGCCCGACCCCACGTAGGACGCAGCCCCGGAGAAGGCCCCGTCTCGGTGCCCCGCGGCTCCCTGACAGGCCGCACCGCTACCATGGCAACCGCACGCGCCCGCCCAACCGCCGCTTCCGCCTCCCGCCGCTCCCCCGGAACGTCGCCGCCGGGCCCGGCCCTTCCCCCGCGCAGGCGCAGTTACCCCGGCCTCGGTCGCGGCCCCGCCCCTCCCCGCCGCGTCACGCACCCGGCCCGGCGTCACCCCCCGCCGCCCCGCCCCTTCTCCCCGGCGGCGGCGCGGGGCGTAATGGCGTGGCCGGGCGCATGCGCAGCCGGCCGGCTCTGGTGGGGCGCCCGCCTCCTGCGCAGGCGCAGTGGGCGGCGGCGCCGCGCGGGCGGGGGAGGAGGGGGCAGTTTAACAGTAAACATCCGGCCGGTTTGAACGGCCGGTTTGGGCGGCAGGAAGGGCCGCGGCCGCCATCTTGTTTGTTTGAGTGAGCGGCTCGGCTCGGCGGAGGAGGAGCGGAGCGGTTACCGAGCCCGGCCTCGCCAGCCGCCGCACCAGCCTCTCCCTGCACCGGAACAGGGTAAGGAGCGGCTCCGACCGCCCTCGGTTGCCCCGGCTCACTGCCGTCATCCGAAGGGGTACAGCGGGGCGGGCCGGCCGCAGCCTGGCTTTCGGGGCGCTGCCGGCCTACTCGGGCTCGGCTGGGCCGCGCCGGCTCTTGGGCCGAGCCCTCCCGGCGGGCGCAGGCGAACGGCAGTGGGAGGGGAGCGCCCGCCTGGCAGCCCGGGGCGCGGCGCCGGCAGGGGCAGGGCGGTGGGGCCGCTCCGGGGCCCTGAGCTGGGCCGGGGTGGTTGGTGTGACCTGCGGCGAGGTCGGGCAGAGCGGAGCCCCGTCTGAGGCCTGGCGGCGGTACGGGCAGAGCCCCGGGGCGGAGGGGAGGCAGAGGCGGGTGCGCTCCGAGGGGAAGGCGGTCTGAAGCCTGGAGCGGTCCCACGCGTGGAAGCGCAGTGATCCCCTCAGTGATCTCCCCGCTTCCATGGGGGAGACGGTTCACGGGGGAGCCGAGAGAGTGGTGTGCGGGCGTCCGGAGGCCGGAATAATGTACCAGATCCCCAACCGGGGGCCTGGCAGAAGGGCCGGGGTAGCTGCGGGGCTGCCGCAGTCCGGGGAGGGGAGCAAAGTTTCGTCTGCCCGTGGCTTATTTTCTCATGTGATTTAACTTTTCACTTGGACAAATATTCTCGCAGTCCTTACTAGTAACATATGAACTAGCTTCTGGGCGCTGTGGCTGTTGAATAGGCCCCTTTAAAAATGCCTGCCTCTTGAAGAATTAAGACCTTACTCTAGCAGCTCCTAGGGACACTGATGTAAATCTTCCTGTAGTTTTTGAGATTTCTCTCTGATCCTAAATGAAAGACTTCAATATAAAACGAGTTGTTGGTTTCTTATTGATAACAAAGGAAGTTGGGGATCACTGTGACATATTGGCATGGCACTGCTTCAATAAAAATGGATTTTTATTAGATTTAGGCACATGGAAGAAAATACTGTAAATTTGGAGAAGTTACCATTTAGGCCAGTATTGTGTGTGTGTGTGCAGTAAGCTTGTGCTTTCATTAATCTGTTCCTGAGTAAATCTAGATACATGAAAAGTGGTGGAACAACAAAGCATTATTAGGGCCAGACTTGCGTTTTATTTTGTGAAGATTCATTTGTGAATACTTTAAATTCTATGAAACTTGGAAACACAAAGCCCACTGATCTAATGTTTTAACTAGAGAAGGAAGTAAGTGTGATGTGGGATTAAAAGGAGGAGCAAAAAGTTAGTGAGACCTACAATAAACTTAAATTACCACACAATTTAATTAGTCTTGTCTTGCTATCAGGGTTGCTGATATCATGGGATTTTTCCACAGAAATGAGAATAGTTGCCTCAGTTAATGCATGAGTTTAACTTCTTTGAGGTAAAATGTTAGAAAGTTAGTTTTTTTACATTTGGGCTCTTTGGGTGAACAGTGCAGAGAAATAAGCACTGCAAACGAGAGTGACATAAGGAATTCTGTTCTCTTATTCAAGTTATGTACATTTAAGGAGTGTGTTAATACATGGTTTCTACAAGTGTATTAGTTTGACTTGGAACTGGAATTGCACAAAACAGGTTGGAATAATTGAGATAGGGCCTAAAATTAAAAAGATTGTTTTCTACTGGATGAGTAGACACAGGGGCAAGGGCAACCTGCTGAGGTTTAGATTCATAGGGTTCAATAATGTCAAATGCTATACAATAGTTCTGTGTGATCTGCCTTTTGAATTAGTAACTTTAGTAGGGCGCTGGTTCTAGCAATTTGATTATGTAGGTGTGTAGTATATGGTAATTGGAGAACAGTGAATGCAGTTCCTGTAAAGGAGAGGGGTGTGTTTTGAGGTATTACAGACCTGACAGTGCAAGCTCAGCCATAGGATTTCAGGAAAAAATGTTGATGGAAAAAGCAAGGCCTGGAGACAAATGGAAAATGCTGTATGCATTTAGCAAAGGTATGCCAAGTTAGACTGGTTCAGTTTCACCTTTCAATAATTGATTTTGTGGACATAAGAAATTGAGGTGACTTGTCAGTGAACTTCAGTAAAGCTGCAGGTGCCACAAAGAAATACATTAAAATTCGGAAAAATCTGGATTGACCAGAGAATTACAAAAGTGGCTGAAGAAAGGAGGTTAAATAAGGTAGTGCTGAAAAGATCTATTGGAGTAAGGAGTTATTAGTGGAGCTTGTAAAGACTGGTACTATGATGAATTTTATTTTATTTTTTTAGTGGCACCAGGTGTTCAGTGTGCTAATGAAAGCTGCTGGTGAGACAACATTATTAAGTGCCTGCAGCAGGGAAGTTTTAGACATTTAAGAAGGACCGTATCGTGAAGCATTCTGAAGTAAAACTGAAGAGCTCAAAGTACAATTGCAGGGTCAGGGTAATCCTTGCAGACTTCTGAAGTCTGGCGGGACCAACTTGGACTGCTGCAGGTGCCCAGGGTGAGATCACATCCCCAGATCATCCAGGGCTGGCTTGGCTTAGCAAAGCAGAAACAGAGACAGCCTAGGAATAAAATGTGTGTGTGCTTAACCAGCAGAGGAGAGAGATGGAAGGATAGCGTAAGAACAAATTAACTAAAATGACTGGCTGATTTCTAAATTGTAGTATGAAGGTTGTTTGCTGATCGGTGGATGAATGTGGTTCTGGAGTAGCCCTACAACAGGAGCAAAAGTAGGTGACAATAAAACAAATTGAAGACTGAACTTAACCTATGAACTGGCACGTGTATGCATAATCTGACCTAGTAGAGTAACAGGCAAATGGATTTAATGGGCTGGAGTGAACCACAGTCAAAGTAAAATATTGTATATGTTGTCTGGAATATTATTGTCAAATGTTAGTTAGTTAAGTTTCTTTATGAATGACTTGAAGGATGGGACTCAAATTACACAGGAGTGCTTTTCAGAATTTAAATACTTAGCCATTCTAACATCTGGAAGGATTTTAAGACTTAGTATTTGTGAATTGATGGTTAAGATTAACTTCATAGGTAGCATCTACCCAATTTTCATGTTGCTTATTTGGGAGGATCAATTTCCAGATACTCAGATGGGGAATGGAACAGGCAGATTCTGGATCACACCCTGCGTGCTATCTGTATTGTATTAGTTTCACTTTACGTGTTCAATTACTTTGTGTATAGAATTATAGCCTTTTTTACATTTCTACAGAAAGAAAAATAGTAATAAGATTATTCAGTTGTTGAGGACCAATTTAGGCAGAGGAACCTGAAGACAATTGTGGCACATTGAAGCAAATTCAAAGTTAATTAAAATCAAGTATAAAGTCTTTTAAAAGCTCAATTTGGCAGGCTTGGGATTTGATCCCACCTGGTCAGATGTGAGTACATATTATTTTTGCTTCAGAGTAGTGCAAGCAAGAAAAAAAAATGAGTAAATTCTTAGAACAAGTTTTAAGGTCCTGGTTCATATCCAGTCAATTTCAAAAATTAACAGCTGCTGATGTAATTGAAGATGTCCCCACTCATTGCAGGGGGGTTGGACTAGATGACCTCTAAAGGTCCCTTCCAACCCCAAGACATATGATTCTATATCTTACCTTACAAGGTTTTTAAGAGACATCAGCTACCCTTTATCTTTTGAGGATTCTTATGAATTGCTTTTGCAGCCAATGACATATGTTTTATGTGTCTACATGAGCACTCTGCTACTCCAGGAACTCTTAGTTCCTTTAACATTCATCCCAGTCTTGAATTATGCCAGAAAATCTTTCTTCTCCTTTTGTGCCAGTGCATCAGCATACTGCCCTGTGAATTAAAGATCAGACAAAAAGCCTGAAATACGGAATAGGATTATCTGAAAAGAAAGGGAAAAAAAATCTGGGGAAGGTGAGAGCAACCATTGGGGCCTGCTTTTAGGCAATTGCGCTGATACTCTAAACAACAGTAGCTGAACTGCTGCAGCTCAGAACTGTAAAGGTGCGATTTCTACAGTTGTTGTAACCCCCATGTTACCATACAGAGCAGGGTGTTTGCTGGGATTTGGAAGTGGCGGAGCCTCCTGTTATGACATAGGAAATCGTCTCTTCAGAGAATAGAAGTATGGTTTGTTAATAACAGTTCAGATTAAAACAGACTTTAAAACTATCTATAGTCTGGTTGTCACTGTTTCTCTTCATGCATTTTGCTGTGACAAGGCTTCATTAATGGCTGAAGAGAAACAGATGACCTCTGTCAGAAGCTAGTTATTTTTGGTTCTTATTCGCTCCTGAAGTTTAGGTACCCTGCACATGTAGTGTAAGCTTCTCACTAGTCTTCCAAGCAGGTTTTAGGTTTGATCCATAACTCCAGTAGTGAGTGGTAGTCAAACCTAGGAAACACCATGAACGCAGGTGTCCACTTACTGTTTCTGAGCCTTCCCTTGGTGCAGAGGTTTTCAGCCTCTGTTCTTTGATTTAGTTGCTAACAAAGCATACGTTTTGAAAACCATTCGCATATGTTAAGCCCGGTTATGGGGAGTGCTTTGACTTGGATTGTCAGTTCAAAAAAAAAAAAAAAGTTGTGAAATCATTAGCCGTGGTGTGATCCCGACATCTCAGTTTTTTTGGGAACCTTGCTTTCTTTTAGCTATCTTAGATAGTTTGTCTTAAGCTTGCATTACCCTTGCTATCTGGGTTTTAAAGTGGTAAGTTGTTTCTGTCTGACTTGGCCAAATAGTATGTTTCACATTTAACAGGAAATCTTTGGTATATTTTCAGGGTTACAGTTAACTGTATGCTTGAAGTTTTGTGAAGCTCATGCTACATATTTTAATGATTGTAAAACATGGGTGAATAATTGTGCTAAACTCCATGAATCAAAGTACATTCTCTTGCAACTGTTGTTGGAAGTTTTTAGCAGAGCTATATAAGTGGTTTTGTTGACTGTATGTGGCTTTCCCTATTTTTCATAGTTAAGGATAACTTAACAGGCCTGCTGTTACCAGAACAGCGCATGATTGTCGTAGTAACTCAAGATATCAACTTGCTGTGCTGCAAAATTATGTCTCTGCATATGCAAAAATATTGTGAGGCCTTTGAAAATGCACAAGGGATTGAATTGTCAGCTGGCCTTTGAGACAGTGTGATGTCTTTTGAAGAAACACTGGGGGAGTAGAATGACCTTCCTTTAGGTAACTTCTATTGATGAAGGAGACTTCCATAATTGTTTCATTGTGCTTCCTAGAAAACTTTGCTCATGTCCATCTTCTTGCAGTGCTGTCCTTAGCGCCCCCCCCCCAATCTCAACAAATAAAACCGTCATTTTAACTTTCTGTTAATCTGCAGCTTTGTTATAACTCATAGCTATTAATTTCACTCCCAAGAACAGTTTTGATCTCTGTGTCCAGGAGCAAACTATACCAACAAAGAGGAAGGCAGGAAAGAATGCTAGGAGACCTGCCTGGATGAACAGGGAGCGCCTGGACACACTGTCACACAAAAAGAAACTTTATAAGGAGTGGAAGAAAGGACAGCTAGAATGGGGGGCATATAAGGAAGCTGTCCGAACAGCAAGAGACCTGGTGAGAAAAGCTAAAGCTCAGTTAGAATTAAATCTAGCCAAGGAGATCAAGGGAAACAGCAAAAATTTTTATAGGTACGTTAATGGTAAGAAGATGACTAGCGAGAGTGTGGGCCTCCTCAGAAAGGAAACGGGGGAGCTGGTGACAAGTGATATGGAGAAGGCCGAGGTTATCAATGACTTCTTTTCCTCAGTCTTCACTGGCAAGGGCTCCAGCCACACTCCCAGAGTCACAGAAGACTGGCAGGGGTTAGACAGAACTGCCCATCTTAAGCGAAGATCATGTTCGTGACCATCTGATGAACCCAAAAATGAACAAGTCCATGGGACCTGATGGGATACACCCACGGGTACTGAGGGAGCTGGCGGATGAGGTTGCTAAACCGCTCTCTATTATATTCCAAAAGTCATGGTAGTCTGGTGAAATCCCCACTGACTGGAAAAGGGGAAAGAAGGATGAACCAGGGAACTATAGGCCAGTCAGTCTCACCTCTGTGCCTGGTAAGATTATGGAGCAGATCCTCCTGGAGGCACTGCTGAGGCAGAAGAATAACAAAGAGGTGTTTGAGTACAATCAACACGGCTTCACCAAGGGCAAATTGTGCCTGACAAACCTGGTGGCCTTCTATGAGAAGGTCACAATATCAATAGACAAGGGGAGAGCAACTGAGGTCATTTACCTGGACCTGAGCAAAGCCTTTGACACTGTCCCGCATGACATCCTGGTCTCCAAGCTGATAAAATATGGCTTTGATGGACTGACAATTCAGTGGATAAAGAACTGGCTTGATGGCCGCACCCAAAGAGTGGCTGTCAATGGGTCCATCTCCAAGTGGAGGCCAGTGATGAGTGGAGTCCCTCAAGGATCACTACTGGGACTGGTCTTGTTTAACATCTTCGTCAGCGACATGGACAGTGGCATAGAGTGCACCCTCAGCAAGTTTGCCGATGACACCAAGCTGTGTGGGGTGGCTGACAGGCTGGAGGGAAGGGATGCCATCCAGAGGGACCTTGACAGGCTGGAGAGGTGGGCCCATGCCAACTTCATGAAGTTCAACAAGGCCAAGTGCAAGGTCCTCCATCTGGGTCGGGGCAATCCCAAGCACTGATATAGGCTGGGCAGTGACTGGCTTGAGAGCAGCCCTGAAGAAAAGGACTTGGGGGTGCTGGTAGACAAGAGGCTCAACGTGAGCTGTCAGTGTGCACTAGCAGCCCAGAAAGCCAGTCGTATCCTGGGCTGCATCAGAAGTGTGGCCAGCAGGTCGAGGGAGGTGACTCTCCCCCTCTGCTTCACTTTCGTGAGACCCCAACTGGAGTACTGTGTCCAGTTCTGGAGCCCCTACTACAAGAGAGAGATGGATGTGCTGGAACGTGTCCAGAGAAGGGCCATGAGGATGATCAGAGGGCTGGAGCACTGCTTCTATGAAGACAGACTGAGGGAGTTGGGGTTGTTCAGTCTGGAGAAAAGAAGGCTCCGAGGAGACTTTATAGCGGCCTACCAGTATCTTAAGGGGGCCTACAAGAAAGCTGGTGAGGGACTTCTTAGGATGTCAGGTAATGGTAGGACTAGAGGGAATGGATTAAAACTAGAGATGGGACGATTCAGACTGGATGTTAGGAAGTTGTTCTTCACCATGAGGGTGGCGAGACACTGGAACAGGTTGCCCAGAGAGGTGGTGGAAGCCCCATCCCTGGAAGCTTTTAAGGCCAGGCTGGATGGGGCTCTAAGCAACCTGATTTAGTGGGAGATGTCCCTGTCTATGGCAGGGGGGTTGGAACTAGATGATCTCTTGAGGTCTCTTCCAACCCTAACAATTCTATGATCCTTTCTCTACTGTGTTAACTTGAGCTCAAGCTGAGCATGGCCTTCATTTCCTTTAAATCCTCTCCACTGTGTCCATTCTTGGTTATGAACAGAATCAGTGGCTAATCTGCCATTAAGACAGATAAGCTTGGTAATCTGTTCTGTTGTCCAGACAGCTCTGTTCTGTTTAATGCAGCTGAAATTCAAAGCTTTCATCGTTTTACGTGTTGTACCCACTCATAGGTGTCGTTCAAGTACAGAATATGGTACCACTGCAAAGATAATTTTCCCTATCCTTCAACTCCCATTTATTGAAACATAAATGCTCCTGCACAAATGCACAAAATACCCAAAAGATTATTTGCCTTTACTTTGAGATCTACCCCTAGTTCTACAATTTTTAGTTTGTTACCCAGGTGTCTAGCGGTTGCCTTTGCTTCCACTGAACCAGTAATGCCAGTGGTTCTCTTGCTCCTATACTTATTTTTCTAGCCGTCACAACTGTGCTCTCCTTTTTTTTTCTTTTCCTCTTTTCTTTTGTGTGAAGCATACTCTATAAATATCAACACCTCTACCCTAGCTGCTTTGAAACTTGTTTCTTCTACCTACAAGTAAATTGGTATGGTTTAGGAACTGGCTTCCTGAGAATCTCTGTCTGGCTGCCGTGTTTACCAATGCTTTGTGTTTCCCCGTGTTCCCTATTTGCTTATAAGTTGTGTTGGCATGTATTTGGGAAACACCAGGGGTTTTTTTTATGGCTATAAACTGATGCTCCTCACACTGTCTCTGCGTGCCCAGATTAAACTGCCCTGCTTTCACTGTTACATTGCTGTGCTTCCCCTGGAAGTTGTTCTGTAGGCACGGGGGAGGTAAAAACTGAAATGCACTTGTTGCATCTCTTCTGTTCTTTCATTTCTTTTTCCCTTGTTATGGGTATTGCTGGAGAAAAAGCTGTTTGTGGAGAATTTCTACCTCTTTAAAGCAAACTTTTCTCAAACTTTTCTCAATTTGTAGTTGAACTTAATCTTATGCTTACCTCGTGCATAAAATTGGCATGTTTAGATCATAAGACACCATGCTGTTCTGCTTCCCTATGGTTTGATATGTTGGCATCTTATCAGCCGTAGGAAGGTAGTTACGAGACAAGTAGATAAAAGGAAGTCAGTTTTTCTGGTGAAGGAGAAGGAAGAAAATGAAATCTTCAGGAAGTTTAGAATAATGCATTTTTATCAATGCTTGAACAAAAAATGTGAAGCGTTACGAAGAGGATTGTGAAATGGAGAGCAGTCTCTTCAGAAATGAAGACATAATTGTACTTTCTGTTTAACAAAATATGGTGAAGTCCCAAAAGTTTAGGGCTGTGTATTTTATAATGCTGAATGTTTAACTGGAATGCTATAGAACATATATATATACTGGTGTAGTATGGTAGTAGCTACTGAATTAAGAATAGAAAGAAATTGATGTGGTAGAAAACTACAGTGGACTGAAAACTGAGATATGTTTATTTGCATCATATGATTTTGGTATCATTAAGATGAAATTTAATATATTCAAGATTTTTTTCTTGTGGGATGGTAAACATTTTTAAATTATGTAAATGGTCATCGGTTGCTGTTCTTCCTGCTTTATATTTCCTCTGCAATAAATATATATGCTTTTACAGGGCCAATGCTTCCAAGTGTTGCTGCCTTAAATATTTTATACAAATAGGCTGACTTAATGACTGAAAAGCAAACATGTGCTTTGCTTACTGCAGGTAAAGGATGTGTTTACAAGGATGTTCCTCATAAAAGATTTTCTAGAAGCCAAAATAATTTGCCTTTCTTTTTACAGGTTTGCACTTTGTTTTAGACATCTGGGACCATGTTCTATGCTCACTTTGTCCTGAGCAAACGTGGGCCGCTGGCCAAAATCTGGCTGGCGGCCCACTGGGATAAGAAGCTAACCAAAGCCCATGTTTTTGAATGTAATCTGGAGAGCAGTGTGGAGAGTATCATTTCACCAAAGGTATCTATTTTACACTGATGTAATGTTATCTTGTAACGAAAAGAAATTGTGTGTCCAGGTGGTAGTTACTATTTGGGTCACTGAAACAAATAAAATTCTTAATGTTGCTATTTTAAAGAGTGGAAAGATCTGTTCAGATGTAAAATACTCTGATTCAGAAGAGTATTTTCTTGTGAATTTTCTAAAGCTAAAGTATCATGCAATTTAGTTACAAAATGTTTTGCTTTGCATAAATGGAGGACTTGTATCTTGATGTACCATGCATCGTTTAGAAGCAAGTGTTTGAAAGAGAGGAAATCCTAGGCTTTCTAAGAATTATGTCTTAAAGGCCTCATGATGATGCTCTTTCAGTGCTGTTGTTACTGGGAGCTGTAGAAATAACACTTAAGATATTTTTGGTTCTGCTTGTGACCTAAGTTCATAGCATGTTTCTGCTTAGCTACTGCAAAAAGATCTGAAGTATTGTGGTAGCTTGTAATGTTACTGGTTACACGACGATAGCTTTCCATATAATAAAAATACTACACACTAGTGAAAAAGCCTTGCTTTTGAAGCTTTTAGTCTCTGGTTTTCTGAGAAGTGAATAGATGGCAACAAAACTGAAAGAGCATAACGCTTTTGGATTGCTGTTGTGAAACCAGAGGAAATTCTGAGGAACTTGGGTGTTTAAATGTGTGGGGTTTTGTTTTCCTTCTACTTTTCATGAAAATGAAATTTTCCATTTAAGAACCAGTGGACTGAGATGGTTGTGACTTTTGTCACTTAACGGATGTCTGAATATTTTACAAGAAAAGCAACTATGTGAAAAAGAATGAAAACTTATTTTGATCTTTTCTTTTGGTTGATACAATATAACAATGTTTCTATAATGCTACTCTGGATTTGGGAAAAAATTGCTAAGTATAAGCAAAAACTGTATAGTACAATCCCATAGATATTTACAATTCCAGAACAGTGATTTGCTTCAGTGTCAGCTCTGGAAGGATTTAGAAAGAAGATGATAATGTTCATGGACTCACTAGTGAGCTGCAGTGTTCTTTTAGAAAAAGGATAAATTGATAGGCATTCTTTCTTATATTTAACTTTGTATAACGGTTTCATCAGCTGAAATGCAATAAAACTTTAGAATTCTTAGAGGCTGAGGTTCAACCCTGTATGGCTTAATCTTTCTGGGAGACAACTGTTCCATGTACCCTTCAACACAGGTCTCATGCTCTTTCGGACTAAAGTACTGAAGAAGAATCCCTTCCTTAAATTTTTCTATCAGTTTTCTGTTCCCACAGCACATACTTAATTACATAGTAAAGGAGTGAGGTTAAAGAGGAAAGGCACTTAAAACATGTTTTAATGTGTCAGTGCTTGTTTATGGACACCCCATATCTTCCACTATTCCTCTCTGATTTTATTTTTAATTGCAGGACAGAAGATGGAGAAGTAACAAGTAACAGTTTTTAACCAAATTTTACTTAACCAAATTGTAATTTGTGGTTGTCCAAGCTTCTGTATTTTTCACTTTTTTCACATTTAAAGTAACGCAGATGTCAAAAAAGTGTCGTAAAAGGGTTTTATCTTGTCATCTTTTTTTTTTTACTAGGCAGAGCAGTGTTTGGGAATTCCTGGAGTGAGCTGCTATTTAGTTACAGATATTTGCCAGATCGTCTGTAGATAATATGTAGAGCATGGTCTTGAACTGTAGACTTTGCTTTCTTTCTTTCTTTTATTTTTCTGCTGATTTTTATACATGTTTTGGATATTTGATGTTATTGAAAAACTCATGCAAAGCTGAATGAAATTTCATTAAAAGAAAATAATGCTACATCTAATTCACTGGTTGTGCAATATGTTTTTAGGTGAAGATGGCACTTCGAACCTCAGGACATCTTTTACTAGGCGTTGTTAGAATCTACCACAGGAAAGCAAAATATCTTCTTGCAGACTGTAATGAGGCTTTCATTAAGATTAAGATGGCTTTTCGTCCAGGTATCTCTCTTTATCTAAGCACTCTCTGAAAAGTTATGTTGTTATATAATGATATTTATTTAGAAGGTATACTGTTTAACCTTCCTGTCTCAGTAGAAGAATTACATGAAGTTATACAGGATTAAAGGAGAAGTTATTTTCTTCAGTGCAGCTTCAGGCTGGCTATGTGACTGAGTTATATGCTGAAAATCATCCTTAAATTGAATTCTGAATGAAAACTTTTCCTATTAATGCTGATTCAGTTAAATATCAATTATGATTTTGGCTGTTGTTGGTGTATGATGTTAAATGGAAATACGCTGCATGGTTTTTACCTTCTGTCACAAGTCTGAAAAAGGCCAGTCGCATGTACTGAATAGAAGCACAGAAGGGAGCTTGTTTCCATCAAGGGTAAAGATTGCTTTGCCATGAGTTACAGAAGAAACATAGAAGTAAGCTGGTTTTTTACCACTCTCACATTTTAGTTTCTGGAAATAATGTGAACTGTAATGTGTGCAACAAAATTTCCCTTATGTATTTGTGACACAACTTCCCCCTCTATTGTTGCTTACTCTAAGGTTTTTTCCATGAAGATGGAGAGCCATATTAATACCCGAAATTACTTTCCATCCAGCAATTAATTACTTGGCTTACACGCAGTTGGTAGTTTTCTTTAATTCTGTCCTGGGAAACTCTTTTCCAGATGGAGTGTAGCTGTGGCAGTGATGCTGCTTGATACTCAGCTGCTGAATCAGATTCTGCCTTTAAGTTTGTGAGTGTAATAGATTTAAAAGCTGAACTTAAGGAAGACTTTTTTTTTTTTTGAAAGGCAATTCTTGAAAGCTGGTGCAACATTAGAGAAAAGTTAAGGTATATAAGCTTTTAGCTTCATTTCCTGATCTTCACATTGTGATTCAGGCATTGAACTTTAAGTAGGTTTCAGTGGCAATTTGTTGACTGTTGCCAATTTTTTGTTTACTAGTTGCCTTTAACTTCCCTGGGTGATGAGAACACAAACTTGTCTAATTTCACAAGGCAATCCGTTTTCCCAATTTTTCCACTTGCAACAGAGCTCATATAGAAGGCGAAGCACCTTAAAACAAGAATTACAAAAAATGAAACAAGTTGTGGCACTTGTCTTTGTTCTCAGTTTATCAGCTTTGTGGTTTAGGCATTGTCTTGATCCTGTCTGCTGTGAGAATCATTGACATGTTTTATTTTAAGCAGCCAACAGGTAAAAATACTGGATAGCTCTGAAAGGATGGAATAGGTTTCTTCATTCCTAGCCAACTACCAAGATGAGTAAACTACAGACTCATGCTTGTTCCTGGTCTCTCTGGGCAGTGGTTCTTTGATTATTCATTGTGGAGGGGAACACAGTGAGCACAGAAGTATTTGTACCTCATAATTGCCTGTGTTGTGTGGGTCAGAAGGCAGAACGTAGAGTTCAAATCTTCTGCAAGTTACAGAAGAAATTGAACCCGCATTTCCCATGTGCTTTCGAGTGTCCTGACCTCTAAGCCTTTGAATAAAAAGAGAGGCACCAACTACTGTTACTGTTTTTGTGTGATGCCTAGTCTGATAGTCATGCTCTGAGAATGCCACTGAATAGCAGATTAAGCATCATGCAAGGATAAGAAAAGGTATGTATGTGGTTTAGGAATCCAGCTCTGTAAAATGCAGAAGCCTAAGCGTTTGTGTGGCCCAAGTACAATCAATACTGTGCTGGGACTTAAAGAGCTAATTGAACTGACTAAATGACCAGTAGCAAAGTAGTCATACTGTGTTGCCACTGCTTTACCCAAACTAGGCTGCTATGTTGCCATTGCTGTACCCAAACCAAAATATAGGACTAACTAGCTCATCTGGAGCATCGTGATAAAATGATTTTGTAGCAAGTACCTGCATAGCGTTGTGATGACATACGCTGCCTGTGTTAGCTGCATGGCTCTGCATTGTGCTATACAAACATTCAGTGATTTGAGGCTTCCAGGTTTATACAAAACAGTAAAAAGGCTTGAGGGTATATATTTTGAATTTAGACTGAATCTCAATACTAGCCTTATTTAAGGTTTCTTCGTGGGTGTCTATCAGCTAGTTAAAGACAAGAAGCTCACACAGAAAGAGCGATACTGAAAGCACAGGGAAAAATGCTGCCCATGTAAGGAATGGGAACTCATGTCTGACTGTTCTTCTCTGCAGGGGTTGTTGATTTGCCTGAGGAAAACAGAGAGGCTGCTTACAATGCTATTACCTTACCTGAGGAATTTCATGATTTTGACCAACCACTTCCTGATCTAGAGTAAGCTTGGTTTCTTGTTTTGGGTGGGTTTTTTTTTTATTTCCATGTTTTGTTTTCAGTTGAGGAGAACCTGATTTTAACAGCAAACTCATTGCCAAATTAAAATAAAAAGCCTGTAGGTACCATGTGTTCTTAAGTCTTTTAGTATACAAAGCAAGTACGCAATCATATTTGTATTGATTTTAAGTTCGTAATAGCATGTAATTTTAACCAAAGTGAAAGTTGTGATTACAGAAGCTTTTGAAAAACTCGTATGTATTATCGCTTTCTTTTTTCTTCTACACAAGGCAATCTACATCACATACGTTCTTAGGTTAGGCAAGATTAGTGTTTTGGAAATGTCCTTGTTGACCTTCTGTAGTGGCACTTTTAATTCTTAAAACTGTTTAATACTAATGGGTTACTTGTAAACATAACAAGTATACAACTTGCATAGTTCTTGATCTTTAAAAAAGTGATGTTACCCTTTTGGATTACTCATAATGGAATTTCTGGGACATAGTTTGCTTTACTCAGTGTTCTATTTTGTTTATATTCAAATTAGAGTATATACTAATTTGAAACTACATAAAAAATTGTGTTCTAAGAAATGTACCTTAACACATCACAAAGTGTTAACTTGGTACTGCTACTAGATATATTTTTTTGATAAATTATATTAATAGCTTTTGAAGTTGAAGGGGGGTACATCTGTTCTTAGTTATTAATTTGGCATTTAAAATTAGGACTACAATATAGCAAGGAGTAAGAGAGGTTACTGATATGTTTCCCAGAAGCTAACACAGTTTGGATGATAGGT
Organism: Chroicocephalus ridibundus; assembly: GCF_963924245.1. Lineage (NCBI taxonomy): Eukaryota > Metazoa > Chordata > Aves > Charadriiformes > Laridae > Chroicocephalus > Chroicocephalus ridibundus. The sequence goes on along the minus strand of NC_086285.1, from coordinate 153,662,494 downwards.
TTTAACCATGAATGGTCTTAGTGTTTTAAGTAGTGTTTTCTGGTTTGCATTCACCATCAGCTGTTTCATTATCAGAGAATCATGGAATTGCTGAGGTTGGAAGGGACCTTTAAGATCATCAAGTCCAACCTTTAACCTATCCTGACAAAAGCCACTTCTAAACCATGTCCCTCAGTGCCCCATCTACCCTTTTTTTTAAACACCTCCAGGGATGGTGAATCCACCACCTCCCTGGGCAGCCTATTGCAATGTTTAATAACCCTTTCAGTGAAAAAATGTTTCCTAATATCCAATCTAAACCTCCCCTGGCGTAACTTGAACCCGTTTCCCCTTGTCCTATCACTTGTCACCAGGGAGAAGAGGTCAGCCCCCATCTCTCTACAACCTCCTTTCAGGTAGTTGTAGAGGGTGATAAGGTCTCCCCTCAGCCTCCTCTTCTCCAGGCTAAACAACCCCATCTCCCTCAGTCGTTCTTCATAAGGTTTGTCCTCCAGACCCCTCACCAGCTTTGTAGCCCTTCTCTGGACACTCTCCAACACCTCAGTGTCCCTCTTGTAGCGAGGGGCCCAAAACTGAACGCAGTACTCGAGGTGGGGCCTCACCAGTGCCGAGTACAGGGGGATGATCACTTCCCTAGTCCGGCTCACCACACTGTTCCTGATACAGGCTAGGATGCTGTTGGCCTTCTTGGCCACCTGGGCACACTGCTGGCTCATATTCAGCCGGCTGTCAACCAACACCCCCAGGTCCTTTTCTGCTGGGCTGCTTTCGAGCCACTCTGCCCCAATCCTGTAGCGCTGCATGGGGTTGTTGTGACCCAAGTGCAGGACCCGGCACTTGGCCTTGTTGAACCTCATACCATTGGTCTCAGCCCATCGGTCCAGCCTGTCCAGATCCCTCTGCAGAGCCAACCTACCCTCAAGCGGATCAACACGCCCGCCCAGTTTAGTGTCATCTGCGAACTTACTGAGGGTGCATTCGATCCCTTCATCCAGATCATTGATAAAGACATTAAAGAGAACCGGCCCCAGCACCGAGCCCTGGGGGACACCACTTGTGACCGGACACCAACTGGATTTAACTCCATTTACCACCATCTCTGGGCACGGCCATCCAGCCAGTTTTTTACCCAGCGAAGAGTACACCTGTCCAGGCCATGAGCAGCCGGTTTCTCCAGGAGAATGCTATGGGCAAACAGTGTCAAAAGCTTTGCAAAAATCCAATTAGATAACATCCACAGCTTTTCCCTCATCCACTAAGTGGGTCACCTTATCATAGAAGGATATTAGGTTTGATAGGCATGACCTGCCCTTCACAAACCCATGCTGACTGGGCCTGATCACCCTGTTCTCCTGCATGTGCCGTGTAATGGCACTGAGGAGGATCTGTTCCATGACCTTCCCAGGCACCGAGGTCAGACTGACTGGCCTGTAGTTCCCCGGATCCTCCTTCCGGCCCTTCTTGTGGATGGGTGTCACATTTGCTAACCTCCAGTCAGCTGGGACCTCCCCGGTTGTCCAGGACTGCTCATAAATGATGCAAAGTGGCCTGGCGAGCACCTCCGCCAGCTCTTTCAATACCCTTGGGTGGATCCCATCCGGCCCCATAGATTTGTGCACCTCCAGGTGCTGAAGCAGGTCCCTCACCGTTTCCCTTTGGATTACAGGGGCTTCATTCTGCTCCCCATCCCTGTCTTCTAGCTCAGGGGTCTGGGTACTCAGGGACCAACTGGTCCTACTGCTGAAGACTGAGGCAAAGACTTCATTAAGTACCTCAGCCTTTTCCTCATCCTTGGTCACTATGTTGCCGGCCCCATCTACTAGAGGACAGAGATAATCCTTAGTCCTCTTCTTATTGCTAATATATTTATAGAAACTTTTTTTGTTGTCCTTGACACCAGAAGCCAGGTTTAGTTCTAGCTGGGCTTTGGCCCTCCTGATTTCTTCCCTACATAGCTTCACTACCTCCTTGTAGTCCTCTTGAGTGGCCTGCCCTTCCTTCCAGAGGCCATAGATCCTCTTTTTTTCCCGAAGTTGCAACACTAGCTCCCTGTTTAGCCACGCCAGTCTTTTTCCCTGACGGCTTGTCTTCTGGCACATGGGGACAGCCTGCTCCTGCGCCTTTAAGACTTCCTTCTTGAAAATCATCCAGGCTTCCTGGGCTCCTTTGCCCTGGAGGACTGCCTCCCAGGGGACTTTGTCAACCAAGCTCCTGAAAAGCCCAAAGTCCGCCCTCTGGAAGTCCAAGGTAGCAGTTCTGCTGACCCCTCTCCTTGCTTCTTGCAGAATCGAAAACTCTCTCATTTCATAGTCACTGTTCCCAAGACAGCCTCCAACCTTCACATCCCCCACAAGACCTTCCCCGTTTACAAACAACAGATCCAGCAGGGCACCTTCCCTAGTTGGCTCTCTCACTAGCTGTGTCAGGAAGTTATCCCCAGTACATTCCAGGAACCTTCTAGACTGTTCCCTCCCTGCTGTATTGTATTCCCAGCAGATGTCCGGCAAATTGAAGTCCCCCACGAGGACAAGAGCTCGCGATCTTGAGACTTGTCCCAGCCACTTATAGAATATTTCATCTGCCTCCTCATCCTGATTGGGCGGTCTATAACAGACTCCTACTACGATATCTGCCTTGTTAGCCCTGCCCCTGATTCTTAATTGACTTTTAAGTGTATAGTGTACTTTTTAGGAACTAATTTCACATTTATCTAAGCAGGCTTTATCTGTTAATTTTTTTAAATGGAGATTTTTAATAATTGCCTTCTGTTTGTTTAAGTGATATTGATGTGGCCCAGCAGTTCAGCTTGAACCAGAGTAGAGTGGAAGAAATTACAATGAGAGAAGAAGTAGGCAACATCAGTATCCTCCAGGATAATGACTTTGGTAAAAATCTCATGTATTTTTACGTGTTACTAAGCTAGTTTTGGTACTTGTAAAGTTATGGTTTTGCAATTACTACAGAATGCCCGCTACTACGTATAAGACAAATTACATCAAACATGCTGTGTTTCCATATATTTAACTTTTAATTTGTACATGTTGGCTTTTCCAAAAAGCCTGTCCTCTAATATTCATCAAGCTTCCAGCTACCTATATAAAGCTGAAGAATATTCAGTCAGGTTAATTAGTGAAGTACTATGTCAATTATAATTTTCAAAACATGGTGTGAATATGAAGTCAGCCGTTGTTGTAATCATAGGCATATTTTCAGTCAAACTGTTACGAAAGTTCTCAAGCTGAAGCACTCAGCAGTGACTAGCTTACTTCTTCCAGTATCTTTTCAAGGACAGTGTTCCAAGATATGAATCAAAGCCTGGAGATGGTTGTATTTGAATATCTAGTTTCCAGAGTACAATAACGTAATCCATAATTTAGTAATCTCTTAAAAAGTATAATCTAGGTATTGATGGTGGTGTTGATTCTGTATTGGTTTGCTCTCTGTACCTGAAGCCCAACCTTGAGGTGTAAGGTATAACTTTTTTGAATTCCTTTGAATTCTTTGGTTTCAGTGCAGCTAAAATTTAGTAGAATCCTGCTAAATTCAATTCAAATAAGTATAATAAAATGCTTTGAAGAGGAGATGGTTATTTTTATAATTGTTGGAAGGGTATTTTTATTATGGTATTGCTGGACATAAATATGTACATCTTGTCATTAACTCAGCAATTAAGATAACTTGAAATGAAGTTACATTTACATTTGGGCCTTTGCTGATTGATTCACTATGTGTCTTGTGTCTTGGTTCTTCGGCATTTATAACAGTGAAATTGTGTTCTTGCAGGTGACTTTGGGATGGATGATCGTGAGATGATGAGAGAAGGTAGTGCATTTGAGGATGACATGCTAGTGAGCACCAGTGCTTCCAATCTCCTTCTGGAACCTGAACAGAGCACCAGTCACCTCAATGAGAAATCCAATCACCTGGAGTATGAAGACCAATACAAAGATGATAATTTTGGAGAAGGAAATGATGGTGGGATATTGGGTAAGTTTGAGAAATTTGTGTTTTCCTCTGCCCTACCTTCTGCCTCAATAATTAGTTCTTCAGGGAACTGGGGGAGGTTGTTTCCTTTGCCAAGGTCCCTGTCTAACTTATGCCTTCAGCAGCAGAATTCTAGTTTGTGACTGTTACAGCAATATAGATGGTGTAGTATGTTAAGTGTTGACGTATTCCAAATGAAGTAAAATAAAATCATCCAGAGATTTTCCATTCTATACGTAATGTTCTTTAGAGAAAAATTAATGTGCAACTCTTTTTTTGTTCTTTCTTCCAAGGCCTTATTTAATATGTTGAGAACTGTATTGAGTGCTTCTCTGTGAAGTACTAAGAAACCTACTAAGATGCAAATATGTGACGACTGTATTGTAAAAAAGGTTATCTGTAAACTCAAAGTTTGAGCTGAAATGCACCTCGAAAAAGCACTCCTAATTGCTTTTGTGTCAGCGTTGAAAGTATAGGTTTCTCTAACCTTTGCACTGTCTTTATCTGTGTTGTCATAAATTTGTCCGTACTTGTTTCGTGAATGTGTGGATGCAAAACTCATTCTTCCATATGGTTGTTTCAGATGACAAACTGCTCAGTAATAATGATGGTGGTATTTTTGATGACCCACCTGCACTCTCAGAAAGTGGAGTAATGATACCGGAGCAGCCTCCCCATGATGATATGGATGATGATGATAATGTATCAAGTGAGTATGATCTTGGGCTAGATCTAGAATTACTTGCTTTCCACTAATTTAATTGGGGTTCTCATCCCCATCTCTCCATCCCTAAAACCATGTTGAGCTCAAAAGTATGAAATGTGGTAAACCACTTTAAGATGTGGAGGAGTGGTTGGGAACGGTAGCACAGTTTCTTAATGTTTTGACATAGTGCAAGATACTTGTTCTAATTGGCAGTGGGTGGACCAGACAGCCCGGACTCAGTAGATCCAGTTGAACCATTACCAACTATGACTGATCAGACAACGCTTGTTCCCAATGAAGAGGAAGCTTTTGCTCTGGAGCCTATTGACATAACCGGTGAGTGAGCTATTTGGGAATGTTTTACTTGGGTCATCAGAGACAACCTTAGCTTGATGGAGTGGAAATGAATGTCTGGCACTGCTGCTGACTCTACTTCTCAGTGGAAAGAGAAATGCGGGACCAAGTACTGAATTCCTTTTATTCTAATGATAGCCTTACAGAATGTTCCAGGTTGGTAGCTTACATTGATGATCTTGGAGGATACTAGTCTGTCGTTTCTGCAGTTGGTATGTATAGCGGCATGGTACTGGGTACTGTAGCTTTTGATAAACGTGCTAGTTAAAATACAGTGAGTTGGAATAGACATCATCATGTCTTTAATTCTAGTACGGTATCTAGTGCAGCACAACTCTCAATACCCTGTGAGGGCCAGAAGTGACTGTTTACACTGAGACTGAGTGATTTTCTAGTTCATAGCTTTAGTGAATTGCTGATTTGAGGAGATGCATCTTTATACTTGAAGTTCCACTAAATAGTGAAATTCCTTGTCGTCTTCTCTAATGCAAGACACTTTTTTATTTTAACTGGTATTGTATTTGGCTCATTATAAACAGATCCCTGCTTCATTAAAAAAATTAAGATCTGTAAAAAATGCAGTTTGTCCTGTGTTTTCAGACTGAACTCCAGCCCCTCATTTGCTGCTTGACCAATTAAAAAGCCCTAGCACTGCCCTCTGGTGGCAAGCTAGCAACAGAGGTCCTAGCTGATCAGCTGGGACCAGCAAAGACAGCATTTGCCAGAGCCTCAGGGCCTGCTGCAGAGTGCCAGGCTGTAAGCAATTTACAGTAAAGTCATTCTAGAACAGGATGGGAGGGTACAGGTAAGATAACCACCCACGTTAACACTACCAAAGCTCAAATAGGGCTTAGGGGAAAAACTTGTTGTGGTATTTTGACTCCTTGTCGGAGGGCCCCTGCATCTCAGGGCTTTGCTCCTGAAGAACACCAGCCTGACAAGTGAGCCATGAGGAAGGGAGGTATGTGCAGGTGAGGACATTGATGAGGCTTAGGTAGATTCAGTAGAACTACGAGTATACGCAGAAGAATTTGTAGGTTATGGAACAGTATTCACAGTGTTTGACCTTTCATAGTGCTTATAGCTTTTCGTTCCTTCTCCCAAAGCTAATATTGCCTTAGATTCTTCAGGCAGCTTTGTACATGGGCAAATAAGACCTATAGAGAACGTGCAAGATTCTTCTACAGCGTGGTATCTGTTTAGGCTAACCTTCATTACTTGCTAAAAATCTCAACAGTCAAGGAAACCAAAGCAAAGAGGAAGAGGAAGCTGATTGTGGACAGCGTTAAAGAACTGGATAGCAAGACTATTCGAGCCCAATTAAGTGACTACTCTGATATTGTTACTACTTTGGATTTGGCACCTCCTACTAAGAAACTGATGATGTGGAAAGAAACTGGTGGAGTTGAAAAGCTTTTCTCTCTGCCTGCACAGCCTTTGTGGAATAACAGGCTACTGAAGGTAATGTTTTTGTGCTGGTTCATTTCTAAATGGACTATATTCAAGATTGTGCCTCGTATAGTAAATATCAGCACATGAATAGCAATGTAGTGATAGTGGTAATCATCATCTAAAAAAATAAACTAGTAAAACAACTAAAGTAACACCAATGCTTACATTATTTATCAGTTACAGAAATAAATGATTTTCTTAAAATGTTACTACTGCTGGAGAAGAGGTTAAATGGGAAAGGAAGATGGCCTGTAATTACTTGGCCTAAAATGAAATTAAGGACACTGAGAACTACAATAGTGAATAATGTAACCTTTCCCCCGTAGCTCTTTACTCGTTGTCTTACACCCCTGGTACCAGAAGACCTAAGAAAGAGGAGGAAAGGTGGAGAGGCTGACAACCTCGATGAGTTCCTTAAAGACTTTGAAAACCCAGAGGTTCCTAGGGAGGAGCAGCAACAACAACAGCAACAGCAGCAACGAGATGTCATTGGTTTGTGTCTTGTTAAAGATGCTCTGCTTTCCTTCAGAGCTTATTTTTCTCCTTTGTTTGTGCTTTATATTAAGTCGCCAAAGATTATGAATGAAGCAATGGTTGATTAGCTTGATATACAGTCTGTGAGTTAAAATAGCTTTTTTTCTAGAGGATGACACTTAAAGATTCAGTTTGCTCCTGTGGATTAAATGGGTGTTGGACTGGATTCTATGCACATCTGTACCAATTCTATTTAAGTCATGGCAAAGGCTATGCAGACTGTTAGGAGTGCTCAATTCTAAATTAATAGCAGACTGGACTTAGTAATGGAATTTCAAATGGTACCGAAGTATCTAAAACTGGGTTTGTTGAATTAGATGAACCTATTCTGGAAGAACCAAGTCGTGTACAAGAATCGATGATGGAAGGCAGCAGAACCAACCTGGATGAATCTGTTATGCCACCCCCACCACCTCAGACAGGTGTTAAACGCAAACTGCAGCAAGTAGAACCAGAGCCGGTGTTACCTGTGAGTAAGATGTGCTGGGGTTTTTTTGTTGGTTTTTTTTTTTTTTTTTAAGAATGAGAAGTGGGTAGTGTCTTTGAGCAGATTAGAGGCACCAGCTTTCTGTGGTGTTGTGAAATATGCTGGAACAGTATCAGAATCTTTGGCCTTGGGTAGTCCTTTTGGTGTTTTTCTTAAATGGGAAGCTTACTGAAACATTTAAAATGTAGGTAGGATAAAGAAATGACACTGTTTCCTCCAGAAAAAAGTCTTCGAGGAGTAAAGTTTATTACTCACAAAGCTATCAAGTTCTTCTGCTTGGCAAATGTATATGAACAGCTTTCATTGATGAAAAAAGGATTGTGCTAGCTGCACAAACTTCCTTTTTAAGATAGTCCTTGTATTCTAGGGTTTAACAGTTCAAAGAAAACCTTGGATCTTCAGGAAAGGTTTTCTAGTTGAGTTATAAGTAGACTTGGAAACTAGGTCGCGTCTACCTCTTCTGTAAAAGCTGTGATGCAGTGTGATAGGAAGCCATATTTGTGAAGGGAGAGGAAATGGGCAAAATGAAAGGTGTATGCTCTTTCTGAATGCTTACCTGGTGAGAACAGCCCTGGTTTATGCTGTCTTTCTCATATTTGTGCATTTTTTAACTCCACTTCTCGTATGTTTCTTGGCTAACAGGTTGTTTGCTGTAGAATGAGACTGTTTAGATGTCACATTGCCTTATTAAAAAGGGTGCAGCTGATGCTCCTCTTGGCCATGTCATTGGGTGAAATTGGCATCAGCTGTTTGTGCTGAAATCAATGCTGTCATGCCAACCAGATCAGGCTTCTAGCAGTGTACCTGTAGCAATAACCTGCTGTATGACTCTAAAGTAGAAGTTATTTTAATAGAGCTGTTTTGGGGTACATGTAGAAACAGTTTCAGGTATTAAGGTAGCTATTGGCAATCACTTAACTGTGTATAGATTCAGGGGGAGAATACTGTACATTAATTTTAATAAAACTGAGTACATAGATCCTGTTAAACTGCTTTTCTGGATTTTCCTCTTGATACAAACGTCTTCTGAGAATGGGTGACTTCTGTGCTCAAGTTATCATACATTTTTGTAAACTTTACAAAGTACCTATGTTTTAATTCCTTCATGCTTGTATTGCAAAGAACAACATTTTGATATTTTGAAGATGTCTTGTTCCAGTGAGTTAAAGTGTCTTCATGTAGCACTGCATCTTGTTATGTGGGATTTTAAAGTTGCATGTTCTGATCCAAGAAATGAGGTCAGTTGTTTGGATGGTGGACTAAGTTATTGGAAAGCCTTTTTCCTTATAGCGGTATCATCATTTCTGGTTTGAGTAGACTCTAAAGGATTAAAGATACACGTATGGACAGCAAAACAAACCAAGAAGGTTCTTCATCTTTCAAAAATGAAAAGTTCTGACAAATGGCTAAGATCTAGAGACTTGGACTTTGTGAAACTGGCTTGTAGCATCAGCATTCTGTTGTAAAAGCACTGATAAAATAATGCTATCTGTTTAACTATATTGTGTACTCTTAAAGCATCCACCATCACAACAGCTGGAAATACCACCTGTAGAAATGCCTCCAGAGGAGCCCCAAAACATCTGTCAGCTAATACCAGAGCTAGAACTTCTGCCAGAAAAAGAGAAGGAGAAGGAAAAAGAGAAAGAGGAGGAGGAAGAAGAGGAGGTAAGAACTAAGCTCTTAAAAGCAAGCTATGTAGAAAGAAAGGATTTGTGTGTTCCCCAACACTGTTTGACTTTGGATTCATTAAATGGTGTAAGAAACCTTCAGTCCTTACTTGGGAAATGATAACCTTTGGAAACGTAGACTTTAAAATTATTCCATGACCGTTTTTATAAATTGCATATACATTCTGCTTTGAATTAGATGGTTATCCTGTTCATACACATAGTTGGATTAAACCAATCTATATATTAACTATATATTAATCTATATGTTAACTTTTTTCCCAGTTTCTCTACCTCCTCCCCTTCAGAAGCACAGGGGGATGGGGAATGGGGCTTCCAGGCACTTTATCACACATTGTCTCTGCTCCTTCCTCCTCAGGGGGGCGGACTCCTGCTCCAGTGTGGGGTCTCTCCCACGGGGACAGTTCTCCACAAACTTCCCCAATGTGAGTCCTTCCCATGGGCTACAGTTCTTCATGAACTGCTCCAGTGTGGGTCCTTTCCATGGGGTGCAGTCCTTCAGGAACAGACTGCTCCAGCGTGGGTCCCCCATGGCATCACAAGCCCTGGCAGCAAACGTGCTCCAGCGTGGGCTTCTCTCTCCACAGGGCTGCAGGTCCTGCCAGGAGCCTGCTCCAGCCTGGACTTACCACGGGCTCACACTCTCCTTTGGGCACATCCACCTGCTCTGTTGTGGGGTCCTCCATGGGCTGCAGGTGGATATCTGCTCCTCCATGGGCTGCAGGGGGACAGCCTGCCTCACCATGGTCTTCCCCACAGGCTGCAGGGGAGCCTCTGCTCTGGTGCCTGGAGCACCTTCTCCCCCTCCTGCTCTCTCATATTCTCGCTCCTCTCTGGCTGCAATTGCTGTTGCACTTTTCCCCCCCCCCCCCCCTTCTTAAATATGTTATCCCAGAGGCACTATCACTGCTGCTGATGGGCTCGGCCTTGGCCAGTGGCGGGTCTGTCTTGGAGCTGGCTGGCATTGGCCCTATCAGACATAGGGAAGCTTCTAGCAGCTTCTCACGGAAGCTATCCCTGTAGCCCCTGCATTACCAAAACCTTGCCATGCAAAACCAATACAACTGTCCATGTCCCAAAATCTGATAACTGAAGTTGTTTCTTAGCTACAGTGTTGAATATTCTGTGGCTATTAAACCAAACTTCATTGATTCTTCTTATTTTACACCCAAACTGCATAACATTAAATTAGCTTTTTAAAAACTGTTTTATTGTTGAAGTAACGTATCTGGAATTTTCCTTCTGTAACAAGTCACACATACAAAGAAATGTGAATTACTTTAATCGAGATGACTTTCCTAGAAATGTAAAAAAACCTGTTAGAATAGAACAGAATATTTTCAGTTGGAAGGAAAGGACCTACAACTATTGTCTAGCCCAATTGTCTGACCACTTCAGGATGTTGCTGGATGCAGATGAATGTTAAAGTCGTACAATGAAGAGGAAGAAATACATGCTGGCTGACTTTTGAGAAATAATATAATTGGCCAAACAGTTTTTCTGTACAGCTTGAGGTTCCTGAGTTAAGACTAGAAACAAAGTAGTTTGCATGTGTCGCTTTCATTAATTAATTGCTGGTTTGAAATGAAGCTCTTATTTTAAAAGCATAACACATCTTCCATAAACAAGTAGTGTTCTGCATAGGTGAGTGCTTCACAGGACATGGAGAGGTGAGTTGTTACTGCCGGCCTTTGCGGCTTTCAGCAACAACCTGGTTTGCTTTTCAATGGTTCTGTTTCCACAGTGAAATGAGAACATGTCTGTGTTTATTAATGTTTGCAAAATAAAAGCACTGTTGATACCATGTTCAGTGCTAGCATTCCTAGATTAGATTGAAGTGTCTCTTCTCATTCAGCTGTCATGACCGAACTCTTGTGTTTACTAATTGTCAGCATAATGTTTTGAGGTATAATCATAGTGGCAGGCAACCTTACTACGATACATCAACTTAATGTGTGTGTCTTCTTCCGTCCCACTACCTGCCTCTCCTAGATGTATCTTGTGACTCAAGTTGTCTAAACCTTCTGGCTTGATGAAAAGAAGAAGCTGCAGTGATATCTAGAAATAGCTCATTTATTCCATAACTCAGTGGATGAAAAGATCATTGTTTTGTAAATGCGTGAATTTTGACTGCTTGCAGGAAGAAGATGGCACAGGGGGTGATCAGGATCAAGAAGAAAGGAGATGGAACAAGAGGACTCAACAAATGCTTCATGGACTTCAGGTACACATGATAATCTGCTTTCTCTTAAAGTTGCTTTTGAGTGTGCCTACCGACACTTTTGACCTGAGTTAAAAGCTTTCCTTGCAGTAGATGTTACAGACTTAAAATGCCAGTTCTGCCTTAAAGGGGAAAAAACGCTTGTAATTGATTAAATCATAATATAATTGACACTTTATTTAAAAGAACATTTGAAGTTAAATCTTTCATTTAACTGTTTTTCAACCTTCATGTTCACATTTGGTGTGCAAGTAAGACTCCCAGAAATCAAAAGTTTAAAATAATTGGGTATGATTTTTTTTTTAATAAAACCTTAGTATCTTTGATTTTGTGCTACTTGACTCTAGGCAAGCCTAGTCAAGGTCTAGGGATAAAACCATTTTATGGGATGCTTATTCCCAGCTAGGCTGGTTCAAAATCTTCAAGCTACAATAAGCTGAATACACAACAACCGTGGGAACCTGACCTTGGCTGAGGTGCAAGCATTACTTTCAGCATGTGGCTTCAGTCTGCACAGCCAGATAACCTTTGTAGGATGGCTTATTGCTTGCTAGAGCTCAAGAGCTTTTTTTCTTAGAAGATAATTGAACACCCCTAGAATACACTTGAACTTAAGTGCAAACTGCTGTCTGTTTTCATATAGGTCTCTCTACATTTACTTCATATATTCTTGGACTGCCTTTACCTTTCAGTCTAGTTTGCCTTTCCTACCCCTTGGTTCCCGTAAACATTTTGGCTGCTCCTGAAACTCTGCTGTCTCTGAAGTGTGTCAGTTCCAGCTCTCTAAGCTGTTTTTGTTCTCCAAAGTCATCCTCACTTTTTGTGAAATTGATAGGCACCATCTCTACTGATAAAAGCTCATTGTCATTATTGTATCTTTGAACGGAAGTGGGTTTGGGAGGAAGGGGGGACTGCTATCGAGTTCTCAGTCAACTGAAATTTTAGTAGTATTTTGTATTAATTAAGTTTCTCAAAAATGATATAATCAAGCAAAAGCTTTATGTTTCTGGAAAATATTACGAGTTATACCATAAGAATTACCTGCATACATCTCTAAAGAATGAAACCTTAATTTTAAACTCCTAAAGAGCCTTTATGGCACTTAAATACACTTAAATTTAGTTCAGATTGCATTGTGTACTAATGTGATCTAAGTTCTTTTGCACACCTGCAAGAATTCCACTAGTTTAAGTAAGATTGTTTTAAACTGTTGTTGTAGTTTAATGCTGGTAATCAGCGCAGTCCCACACAGCTGCTCACTCAGTACCTACTGGTAGGATGAGGAGGAGAATCGGAAGGGTAAATGCAAGAAAACATGTGGGTTGAGATAAAGACTGTTTAATAGGTAAAGCAAAAGTTGCGTGCGCAAGCAAAGCAACATAAGGAATTCATTCACTACTGCCCATCGGCAGGAAGGCATTTAGCCATTTCCAGGAAAGTAGGGAATTGTTGCACATAATGGTTACTTCAGAAGACAAATGCTATAACCCCCAATGTATGCACTCCCCCCGCTTTTCTTTCCCCTGGTTTTCATTGCTGAGAATGTCATATGGGGTATGGGATATCCCTTTGGTCAGTTGGGACATCTGTCCCGGCTGTGTCCCCTCCCAGCTTCTTGCGTACCTCCAGCCTCCTTGCTCCAAAATGAAAACATTTGATCCCATCCAAAACGTAGCACTGTATGAGCTACTGCGAAAAAAATTAACTCTGTCCCAGCCCAAACCAGTGCAACTTGCTTAAAAATAATTTTTTAAAGTGTACAGATGTTTAGACGGTAATGTTTTTTCTCATAGTGTTTCATCACAGTTTCTGATGAAGAGAGCTTTAGAACTCTCTTTGGACCATATCTACCTTTTTTTTTTTTCTCTCAATTCTTTCTTCCATGTTCCCAGAAGAGCATCACACTGGATGGCTAAAACATTAAGTCTGTAATGAGATTCAAAGTTAAGATCTGTTTAATATAAAGTAATTCGGTTTGGCCAGCCTAATATCTTTTCATCTAGTAGATATTCCAGAGCAGACGGTTCTGTTTTAAATTGAAGACGTCAGTTGTTGTTCTAGCCAGCAAACAGATGTATTTTCCTGAATTATTTTTTTTATATTCTGGCCAAGATTTTGAAAAAATATAAGTGGCCATGGGTACTTAGTTTCAGACAAACAGAAGAGTTCTAGAAATAAACAGGCTTTCTCCCTGGGAAAATTATGCATCTTTTAAATAACCTAAGCTCTTGAAATTTTGTTTTAAACAACAGATCATGATTATTTTTTGAGTTATTTTTATTTTGAGAAATAAAACAGGATTTTTTGTTCCTGTTTAAAAATAATTGACCTGTAGTCAAAAGAGACTGGCTAGCTGCTGGTGCAGAAAGGAAATCTTATGGTATACTACAGTGTTTCTGGAATATGTGACTATAAGTCGCACAGATTCAAGACTGATTTTTCACACATCTCTGGGAAGCCTTCTTGGTTTCATTTAAATAAGATCCATATAGAATTTTTTATGTACGTGTTGCAACGTCCCCATCCAATGTCGAGTCCTTCCCAATCCCTCACAGTGTCCTGGGGGTGCCAACAAACAGAATCTTGTCAGGGACTTCCTTGTTTGTATGTAGTTCTCCATTTAATTTGTGGTATCAATGTTTGTGTTTTTCAGAGAGCTCTTGCTAAGACTGGAGCGGAATCTATCAGTTTGCTTGAGCTGTGCAGAAATACGAATAGAAAACAAGCAGCTGCAAAATTCTACAGTTTCCTGGTACTTAAAAAACAGCAAGCCATAGAGCTGACACAGGAGGAGCCTTACAGTGACATCATTGCGACACCTGGTCCCAGATTTCATATTATTTGAATGGTTAGATACAGCAGAGCTAGTGTTTGTTTCACTAGTGCGTACGTGTATTGCCCCATCTGTAGGGCCCACAAGACCATTGCAGAAAATTTAGATTTTATTGTCTGTATAAAGTCCTTGGTTTTCTTTTTGGGTTATTTTGGTTTTGTATTTTAAATTTACCACTTAAATTTTTAGTGAAACTGCTGGGGTGGGTGGCTTGAGTTCCAACTGCAGAAACCAGACAGCTCAAGGACCCAGATGAAGATTGTTTTAACAACTCAGAGCAGATGTGTGCAATATTGGTGCATGTAATGTTGAGTATCGATGAAAATGTCTTACGATAATTTGCCTAGTTGATTCAATAGTGATATTTTTAACCTATACAAGTAAACCTGAATGGCCAACCTATTGTCTGATTAAAAACTTTGCCAAACTCGTCTGAAATGTTCGGTCTGCTTCTCATAGTAGTGGGTTTTTTCCCTAGATCGTTGTGCATACTGTGGGTCTCTTACAGCTGCCAATATGAAAGGTAGTGCCTGATATGTCAGCTTGCTTTGTCACTGCATTTTTGCAGTCGGATTTTTGTAGCCCTTGATGCTAAGGGGAAACGGGTGTCTGTGGAAAGCACTTCCTCTATGTGATACTGTTACATACATGAAAAGACGGAACATGTGTTAAGCATTTTAGACGAAACATTCCTTCTCACTTATCACCTCATTACGGTCCACTACTGATAATGGCTAATTACTGTTAATAAGCGTCAATGAAAACTCTAGTCATTTCATTTAAACCTTTTAAGATATCAAAATGCTTTAGGTTTGTTAGAGCTGTATATAAACTCCAGACTTTTTAAAACAGACTTCTAGATTGTAAATTATCTGATTTTTATTAAGCAGGCATATGAAGATAAGAATAAGAGAAGCTGAACAGATTGCCTCTGTAAAGATGCTAAATTCAGATACCACCTGTACCGAAAGGGCAACAAACTCGAATATACAGTACAAACAGGCACAGTTCCACTTAATTGTGTAGCGTATTAATGGCTCTTTGGATATATTTATGGTTTTAGTATCAATTTTTCCAATAATGCACACTCCTGTGTTCAAAACATTTTATCGGTTTTGCAAAAGAAGTCCCATTTGATTTTTACTTATAAAGAATGAAGCTTTACTGTTAGACCAAGTAGCACCAGAAATTATGTGAATATGTTGATTATGGAAACCTGTCTTAACTTTTTTTTAGGGCAAAATTATTCACACTGAAGGTTCTGGTTTTAATGTTGGCACTTTTGTGAAATAATTTTGGGACTCTGAAATTTCAGTGTATACTCAAATGTAAAATTATGTGAATGTTTTTAAAAAAATCGGAGACTACATGATGACCATGTTTTAATAATCCTCAAAAAAGTTAATTGTATAAAGTTACTGCAGCTTTATTTTCAACATGATGTGCCTGTAAAACCATGATTTCTCCCTTTGTAAAAAGAGACATTGTAGATAACTTGAATGTTTAATTATAGAAAAGGTCATTAGTTTCTTGTTACACATTTTTAGTCTGTTGCTTTTCAAGGTTAATATTCTTGAAAATAGTTGATGCTGTTATGTATAACTTTTCTAATAAAAGTTGTGTTATAAGCTGTTATGTTTTAGCTCGGTATCTTGCTTGAACACCTTTTGATTCTTCTGTAGTAGGGACCTAGCATTTACAGGTTGCTTGTTTTGGTGTTAGGAGTGGAAGTGTAATGATTTAGCTCTGAGAGAGATTTAAACTTGAATATGTTGTAGGTTTCTTGCCATTAGAAGGAAGAGTTGTTTTGCTGACCGTACTGTGGTTTTGTTCAGGCATTCTATGCTAGGAATGTCTGTGCGGAAAATTAGGGGAGACTGTCTATAAAATGGGATTCATCTCCATGCCAGTCCCTTCTGACTGCCAGAACCTACCCAGCTTGAATTCTTGTAGCTCTGCTGTTCCCTTGCTTCTAGAATCCCCTCTGCATGCGGGTATGTCAGTGCTTCTGAAGTTACGTGCTCCCGGTAGATCCAGATGCTTGGATCCAAGCCTGTAGAAGCAGCGCATCTCCCGTAGAGTCACTCGGGTTACCTGCAGAGCTTGTGTGGAGCCCAGGGTCGACACGGGCTGTCTGGGGAAGTTGAAGAACCAGCCTGGATCCAATACGGTGCCTGGGCTCCACACAAGAGTGACTGTACTGCTCTGAGCTACCTGTGGAAGCAGCCGGGCTGCTTCTGTTTGTGCTGTGAGCCTTGTGGCGTGCAGGGTGGTCGGGGTTGAGCTGGCTTGAGTGTCTGCATATGTGTACAACGCATCCGCACCGGAATATGAGGACTTGATTTTTCGTTCCTTTGGTTAAAGCTCTGTAAGGGAGAGAAGTATAGGGACTCGGGTACTCGCACTAGAATGAAAGAGGATTTCTGCCTTTTTCTTGTATCAATAATCTAGGACACTTCTGTCGCCAGTTTTGCTGTTACACCACTGTGATCAGCACGCGTGACAAGATTTTGCACAAATATGTGCTCGTGATGATGTTAAATATAACCCGAGGCAATGAATGCAAGCTCTGCTTTATAATGTACAGGATTTGTTTATAACATACAGGAGTTTGTAATGTGGCCCGCAAGTAGCACTGAGAGACTTGGGTTTCTTGGAAAGCAGGCTTCGCAGTAATACGCTGATCAGCTGTTGAATAAGGTCCAAGGAATGTTGATAGACAAACCATTCGCGCGCTCTATTTCTCCTATATCTACAAGAAGTGTGTTTCCCTCCTCTGTTACTGCGCAGACAGATGATGAGATGCAGAAAGGCTGTCTGTTGCGCAGCATTTATTCTGTTTACCCTGTGACTGCTGTTCTTTACAAAGGTATTGGAGGACTTAAAAAAAAAAAAGTACACCATCTGCATTTTATTATCGTTCCTCTTCAAATAAATGTCTAAATGGTTTTAAAGGAATTAACCATAAGCATTCAGTTAGCTTTTACTAGATAAGGAGCCATTTTCCTAGCAGTTCAGTGAGTAACACCATCGACTTTTCAGAAACCAATCTTCTTGTGAGGGATGTAGATGCGATGGGTCACATTCCTGTAAAACGTATTCCTTGCTGCTTTACCCTGCAGGCTGGAATGTCTCCAGCGTGTTTGGCTACAGCGTTACGCTGCACCAGTGAGGGGAAGGAACTGCTGCGGCTACCTCTCGGTGCTCTGTCTTCCCTGCTGGCAGCAGGTTTGTTCTGTCTGCAAATCTGAAGTATTTACATCAGTAACTACTGGGCATGCCCCGCTTTCCAAATTACTCCTTTTTGGTGGGTGAAAAAGAAAACAGTTCCTGAATCTAAGGCAATATTCCTGCAAGGAGATTCAGTTGCTGAATGAATTCCTGCCCTGCATGTCTGACAGCCTTGAAGACGCACTGCTCCAGTTGTCCCCCGAGAGAGCTCTGTTCTCATGCCAGCTGGGGCGGAAGGAGGAGGTCAGGCGGGTAATGTTACCTGTGTCTGTAGGTTAAAGAGTGCTCTGCTTCTGGGAAGGGTATGAGTAGAGGACTCTTCATAACTCACAAGACGTTTTCTAAGGCAGGTTCTAACTTACCTTCAGCCAATACTTTTAGCTATCACTGGAACTCGCACTTAAAGATTTTAAACCAACCAGCTGGCAGCTGTCATGTGCAACTTGGCTTCGGGGGCTTTGTTGGAGGGTCAGGTAGGTGGTGGTAAGGATGTGGAGCTGGTCTTTCCACCTGCAAATAAAGGAAGGGTTATTCTCCACTCCCTGTTGTCATCCCACTGCCACACGTCTGTCTGTGTGGTGGTACGTAACAGATGACCTTTTGGGGGAGGAGTGGGGTTCTGCTAAGTTTTTCTGTTTCCAAAGCTCTTGTGGAATATATTTCCTCAAGTGGTTATCGTGTTCCTGCTTGTGCTTTTTTCAAAGATTTTTCTTTTGTTAGACCTACAGAGATGGGCTAGGCTATATGCTGTGAACGTCTGCAAGGTGAAATACAGGAAAGCTAAAGGAGTGGGAGATGGACTGTCCTAACACACACTGAAGAAAGGACAATTCTCTCTGTACAGCTGATAAAGCCACCAGAGAGACAAGAGGAGGAGATAGAAAAAGGGAAGGTTTTCCTTCGTTATTCTCATAGGAGCTGTTCTTACATTTGTTTTATTTCAAAACATTTTCATGGAGAGTCCAGAAAAAAAAACAACCCAGAACTCAGCTAGGAGAAAATGTTCATATCAGCCAGACAGTAATGTTAATGTTGTGTTATAAGTAGAATAAAGTGCCAGAAACTTTCTGGGAGAACACACCCCTCCCATTTCACTTGGCCCCAGCTCTTCCCCAGCAGCCAGGAAGGCTACAAGAAGTAGCTTGGCTGTCATGAGCTCAGTCTCTACATGTTCTCCCATCCTTCTTGTTTGCCCAACTTTTGTTTTCAATAAAAACAGTAAATGTTATAACGTAGCCTGAAACTAGCACTAAATAATGGAGGACTGTGTGGTTGACCTTTCATCATGGATGTTTATAGATGTGCTTTGACATCGATCAAGAATACATGTGATGAGAAACACAGGTTTGCTCCTGACGCTTAGCATCCTTCTAGAGCAGATGGGGGTTTGAGGCCAGTAGCGTTCTCCAGGCGCGGACTCATCCGTAAATTAAGCTGTCACTCTCTCAGAATACTTCCCCCTTCCCTGCCTTGCAGTGCCCAGGTAGTGCTGGTAATGATTTGTACCATTAAGTTCTCTAGGTTGGAGGACGGTGGGAACCGATTCATGGCAAAACCCACCGAAAGAAACGTGGGTTTTTTCCCTCCAGCTGGATCCATGCCTGTATCCCGCGCACTGGGCAGCCAGACAGAAACCTGTGCCAGCACAACACAAGAAGCACCAGGCAGGAGAATAGAGAAGGGAAGGGGTGAGGATTGCTTTTTCGGATGGCTGCGCCAACTTTTGCATGTGTGTTAAATCAGTCTAAGAAAATTATTCACGCTAATGCTGCTTGAGCTCAGCATTGGCTAAAACTGGTGCATTGGCATGGTTATCCTCAGCTTGCACACCAGCGTTAAAATTCTGCTTTTCCAAAGGCAGCAGTTGAATGTTCTCCTTCAAATGGGGTATTTCAGTGACAGAGCTCAAGTCCAGCCCGTGCCAGCGGATGTGTCTACACAAGCTTTCTGCTCATTTTGTGAAAGTTAATATACCCAATCCTCGCGTTACTTGAGAGCAAGCCAGAATTGGTGTCAACGTGCGCTTCACAGGCAGCGTGTACCACACATCGCGGTGCGTTTTATCGGGATACCATGAACCGTTCCACCGCTGAGCATTTTTGCAGAAAAGCTCGGCTAAATTTGTTTTTGTGCAAATTAAACTGCTTCTCATATTCCTTGACTACGGGACTAATCTCCAAAACAAAAGAAATGCTGATGTTTAAGGAATAAGAAACCACAGTCAATGTTGTGAGAAAAAATAGAAGGAGAAGCAGCTTAGTATTTGGATTCAAAAGCCAAATTTGATGCTTAGCTTAAGAATGTTTCCCTGATTGGTCAAATAACTGATGAGAGACCCTGAAAATAAACTAAACGTAGCATTTTGCATTTGCTAATTACATGAATACAAACTTGTAGCTAGTCTTGACGATGCTGAGGGAGGCAGCAATGAGCCAGAAAAGCCATGGCAAGGTTTGTTATGGTGGCAGGCGCTTAGCAACACAAGCTGCAGGTTTTCCTTGATCATTTCTCAAGACTGAAATAAGTGTGGAAGACACCGGGTGCTTCCAGTGCGAAGTTTCATCTTCACATCTGTCAGAAGTAGTTCCAGTTCGTTAATTGCGGCAGGCTCCCTGCGGCGTGAATTGGGGCTGGGATCTCTGTCGGCTTCGCCACCAAGCCGGTGGAATTGCAGGGAGGCTCTGTTCCGAGCTGAGCAGATAGCCCCAATACTAAAAAAGGTTGAAAACCAAGGCCACGCGTGGGAGGAATGTACCAGGAATACTTAAACCATCCTTCATGTCAGCAGCAAAGTCCCCGTCACCCCCTGTCTCGCCTGTGCTGTCCCCTGGGCAGGGGTGACGCGACTATCGGAGCGCTGCAGATGTTCGACGGGTTTTACCGATTCCCAACGAGCTGCTTTGGCTGAGGCACGAGGGAGCGAGCGGCTCGGTCTCTGGTGCAGGTGGCTGCGGGGGAAGTTTTCGAGCTCCCCGTCCTGATCTGGGAGTTCCATGTTCCCTGGGGGTGGCAGGTGCAGGTTGCCCCCAACACGCAGAGCCCGGGGAGGAGGAGGAGCCTGAGCCTGCCTCAGAGGGCAGCGTTACGTCTAGCTAGATAGGTACGCAGATAACCTTAGAATCATAGAATGTGTTGGGTTGGAAGGGACCTTTAGAGGCCGTCTAGTCCAACCCCCCTGCGGTAACCAGGGACATCTTCAACTAGATCGGGTTGCTCAGAGCCTCGTCCAGCCTGGCCTTGAATGTCTCCTTACCTAAAATTATTTTGCATTTATGGCAGGCTTTGTTCTTATGGCTTGGTAATGCCGTTTCTGATAGGAAAGGGCCCTTCTGGCTCAGTGTGACGTGCAGACCAGTCCCCCCCACCCCAAGGGAGATCCAGCAGGTGCCAAACCCAGCCAGATGCGCTGGGCGTACGTACAGTGGAGCCACTGGGCTCTGAAACCCCGAGGCTGGAGTGAAAGGGATAGAACCTAAACATGAGGAGGAACTTCTTTCCTTTGAGGGTGGCAGAGCACTGGAACAGGCTGCCCAGAGAGGTGGTGGAGTCTCCAACTCTGGAAACATTCCAAACCCGCCTGGACACGTTCCTGTGCAACCTGCTCTAGGTGACCCTGCTCTGGCAGGGGGTTGGACTAGATGATCTCCAGAGGTCCCTTCCAACTCTATGGTTCTATGATTCTATGAACCGTGGGTTTTCATCGCAAACGGGGCGGAGGCATGAGCTCTGCCAGCTATGGAGGTGGATTCGGCAGGGTGAGAGCCAGGGCCTGCAGTTTGGCTGCCGGGCCGAGGATATGACACAGTTACCCGCCTGCTCAAAACATCCACCGGCACAAACACGAACGTGCTGTCTTGGCGGCCCTTCTGCAAAACCCCTCTCCATTTCCGTGCTCAGCTTTTCAGCTGTAACAGAGAGTTTTCCGCCTGATTTTAGGGCTAAGACTTTTTGTGTCAAAGGACCGGATTTCTGCAACCAGGGCTACGTGTGCTCATTCTGCGTTGGATAGAAAAGCACACCTTTACCTCACGTGCACATCAGGCATCCTCGGTAGAAAAACACAACCAAGACATGCTTACCATACTGGAAGGAAAGATGAGACTACTCTTACTCTTCAGATTTTGGTGGTTACATTCTCCTACCTCCTAAGTGTGGCACTTCTATTTTTGCATTAATGTGTGTGGTTTTAGTTAACGACTAAACAACAGCAATTTTTTGAACCTAACACTTTCTTCCTTACAGTGAGAGGAGCTGGGTTGCCAAACGCCTGGATACGTGTCAGTGCAGTACGTGGGATTCATAGCTTGTCATCTGTGAAGAAAACGGGCCCATGGTAGCAGTGTTTGTGTCTGGCTGAGGGAGACAGCACTGCGCAAGTTGTTGGATTCCTGTGGTACGGTGACCAACACACACATCATTTCTGAGTACGCAGGTAAAAACCTTGGCCTGAGTGTTCTTCTGCCCAAAGAGAAAATGGATGCTCTTACATGGCGGCTCCAAGTCTGGTACTCAACTGTGAGCTGCCAAGAGTTCCCTGGCAGCCTTGGACTCGGGGTTTGCCTGCTCTACGGGAGCTGGCAGGGGATGCACTGTGTGAGGACATGTGTGTAAACGCTCCTCCATGAACGGCACTTGGCCGGGCACCTGGACTACGAAGTGCCCACTCTCCTTCCTCTCCAGCAGAGCAATTTCCCAGCCTGTCCTACTAGAAAGCCCGATCGTGGCCAGCCAGGGTGGGTGAAGCCCATGTGAGAGAACCCTGTAAAGATGACTAAGGTGCGTGCCCTGCCATTTCACTTCTATGTCTTGTCACCTCAAGCGTGTCGCGGCTGCAGAGGAAAGCCAATACTCTGTCCCCTGTCACAGCACGACCTGCCAGAGGCAGAGCCGAGGAGGCAGATGGAGAGAGCGTCTCCCACCAGGAGCCTCACAGTTAGGACAGAGTCCTTGCACCCAAGCCACTGATGCACAGTCAGGTCTTCATCACTTGGGTAAGACTTAGACTAGAATACCAGGACTAGGGCAAGGGACAAAAGAAGATGTCTTTCTGCTTTATAGTAGGAAAGTGAAAACAATGCAACTTTTAAGCAGAAATCAAGCTAGTTTCACCCGTACATTACACACATGCGAGTCAAGAATGCTCGTTCATGATTCTTCCACCTACTCCAGTGGAGAGCTACCAAGTTAGCACCAGGTTTTAAATCCAAAAAGGTAATTTAAAATGTTACAGTAAATTTGCGGCTGACATGTAAAGCAAAAAATGATGTTTTAAGGTCATTGGAATAGCCTGTTACAAAAACTGTACATTATTTGAAAATTTCAGCTTCTAATTAATTCTGCCTGGAAGAATTCTGTTCCAAACACAGGACAGAGAAATCCAGCTTAACCAAAAGGTACAGTGAAGTTTGTGAAGTTTGATTGCAGAACTAATTGGCTCATCATTTGACAAATCATCGCTACAATGCATAGTCTGCACGTGTTTAAAACACATCCTCCTATAATCAGCTTCTAGATTTTTTTTCTAGCTGTTCTTCTGTTTAGTATCTTTATCAACAACCTGGACGAGGGGATTGAGTGCACCCTCAGTAAGTTTGCGGATGACACCAAGTTGGGCAGGAGTGTTGATCTGCTTGAGGGTAGGAAAGCTTTGCAGAGGGCTCTGGACAGGCCAGATCGATGGGCCGAGGCCAATGGTATGAGGTTCAACAAGGCCAAGTCACAACAACCCCATGCAGCGCTACAGGCTTGGGGAAGAGTGGCTGGATATTAGGAAAAATTTTTACACTGAAAGGGTAATCAAGCATTGGAACAGGCTGCCCAGGGAAGTAGTCGAGGCACCATCCCTAGAGGTATTTAAAAGACGGGTAGACATAGTGCTTAGAGATATGGTTTAGTGATGGGTTTTGTCAGAGTTAGATTGATGGTTGGACTCGATGACCGGAAAGGTCCCTTCCAACCTAAATAATACTATGATTCTATGATTCTATCCCAGTTTGATGTAGTAGAAGTTGCTGGCATTTAAAATAATCCCTTACAAACTGTAGTTTCTCCATATTTTTTCCTCCAATCAGCTAAATTAGATCTTCTTTTTCAGGCTTAGGGTTTAGAAGCACAACGACTTCTTGATGAAAGCCGTGGAACAGTGGGCAAAATGCCAAGAAAAGAAGATTTAAAGGAGTTAATTTCCTGCTGACTGAAGGATGTGTGTGAAGTCACATCTATTTATCTTCCATTGTGACTCCTTATTTCCTTCTGAAAGGGGAAGAAAACTTGTCTTCATAGCATTTCTGCGCTGATATTTTAATTTTAGAGGACCTCATTGTAAAAGAAGGACCAAGAATCTAAGCAATCCAGGGAAGGATCTTAAATTCTTGAAATACTTAAAGTACTATGAGGTGGAAACAGTCCACAGAAAAACGTCATCAGCTCTCTGCTACCAACCTAAGTATCTGTCCGTACCGCCACTGAGGACGGAGCTAACCTACTCCCTCCATGCTTGGATTGGTCTCACAGAGCCAGAAACCTTTCTCGGAAAAAGTCTTTCTCAGAAATCACATTCCTGAATATTCTTTTCATGAATCTGCAACTGTAGTCACGTGGTGCTCAGTTATTTTTCTCCAGCATTGGCAATTTGTTGTTTCTCTCAAATGTTCATCTGGCTCTGTTTTGCTTAATCATGGTGTCTCCCAAAGGTCTGCACTAATGAGTTTCTGCATTCATACCATATGCTTTCTTTGCCATGGAGAAGTTTAGTCGTATAGAAAACAGATTTTGAGACTCTTTCTATTCCCTTCCTCTTCTGTGTTCAAATCTGAAAGGTCTTCTAGGCAGAAGAGGCTTCTTGGGTCACTTCACCCTGCTAGTTAGAACCAGTCCACATCTTAACAATGCTCCCACTAACGCAGACATGTGGCAAAACTTTGAAAGGAATTTTCACTTCCTTCTTAATTTGGATTTAGGTTAACTAGCTTTTTTGGAGCCTTCATTTGAAATCCCAGAGGCCAATGTCATCCACACACTCAGAAAGTGGTGGCAACTACAGGTGATTATAGGCACCAGCTTCTTATTCAAGGAGCTGCCATTCTTAGGGTGGCGTTTACAGCCAGGCGAGACGGGGAAGGACTGCTCCTGAGCAAGGGGAGGTTTCAGAAAGATTTAGGAGGCTCAAGGTGGCTAGAACAGCACTTCCCCCCTGGAAGTGTTTAAGGCCAGGCTGGATGGGGCTTTGAGCAGCCTGGTCTGGAGGGAGGTGTCCCTGCCCATGGCAGGGGGGTTGGAACTAGATGATCTTTAAGGTCCTTGCAACCCAAGCCATTCTATGATTCTATGATGATTCTATAACATCATCTCTGGAGCACAAACCTCCCAGGAAAGGACAAGCAAGCCACCCTGGAGATAATCACAGGTCACAAAGGAAATTACCCAAGCTACTCAACTGATAAAAACAACCCATAGGAGAAAAATATCCTGGACAGAGAATATAAAATCTCCATTGGAATTATCCATTGAGGAAACAGCTCAGCGGGGAATGTTCTTTACAAGAAAGTCCTTGAAGGACTATTTGTACCTCCCTTTCTGGCAATTGCTGTCCCTTCATTCCCATAAATTCCCATTCCGGGGTATTTCTGGCACAGATCTGCTATCAACAGCAACACTTAGTTTAGCGAAGCATCACAAACCCAGCTCCAGTAGCATAAAAGACTTCCCTCCTATTTTTCCCCATATGAATCACTGTGTTTCTAGTTTTCTCTTGTAGATGCAATGGAAGCAGTGTTCAAGTGACATTCCAGTTTTTCAGATTGTTCACCAAGTTGAAAGTGTACATGGGTGTTGACTGCTAATCGAGGTCCATGCGCGGCCTGTTCCCTGGTACAAAACGCTGTCGGTTGGCTGGAACGTAGGGACATGTGGAAGAACCTGGTGCTTTTGGTTCTAAGAGAAACAGCAGGAAGGAAGATGGCTCATTCCAATACAGCTCTGTCGGGAAACCTCCTGGGCAGGGAGCCATTCATGCACCGTCCCTGTATGAAGTATGGGAAGATGTTGACTGTCCTGAAGGATGGAGGCAAGGACAATGGTGTTGATGTACACTAGAATTGGGGGGCAATTGCGCAGAGGAGTTTGTATTGGTGAGCCTTAGGAACGTGTGGCAGAACAGATTTGTTCAGAAGAATTTTAGGGAGGAACAACAGTTTTCCTGTAGTCAAGGACTGTTTTTTTTTAAGGCACCAGTTTAATAACAGCTTCTCTCCCTGATATCCTTCAGAAAAAGACCATGTTCTTTTTCTAGAGGCTGTCATTTCTCAACCTGTTTGTTGCTGGAGGCTCAGAGAGGTGTGATGCACTTTGTCGCCATGCCAGAGCAGCACCCAGGGCAGCCAGCCTCCTTAGCAGTGGTGCCAACTGCAGCCCATCACAGGGTTGCGCTGGACCTACCTCTGCATCCCTTTGTGGCACCGAGATGGGTGTCTCAGACTCTCGTGGTGGTGAGAGTCCCATCTAAGAAAGAGACTCACCACGGATGAAGTTCAGTGGTCATGCCCTGCCCTCTCTGCTTTGCAAGTCTACTGGCAAGTAAGAAGAGCGTTCATGCCAGCGGATGGCGTTTTTCTCTGAGTTATCTAATTTTCCGGCAATGGTATAAATCTTAGCTGATTATGTAGGCACTGCCAGAAGAGCGGAAGACAAAACTGTGCTTATGTCTCCAAAGCACCAGTTCCAGTTTCTGTGCTGAAGTTACCACTGCTACGTTACTTTACAGCTTTTGAGATTTTTGCCCAGGTGCTTGTTATATGTATTTTTTCAATTACAATGGATTTTCTAATTGTCCAGCTTTGTTTTCTTTTGTCTGGTTTTACAGCCACTTCCCAGAGCTCAGGACGCTTTCATGTGAGCGCTGGGCTTATCTGTAGGATGTCTCCTGATAAACTTGACAAGCTTGCATTTTCACAAGCTGGTCAGACTTCCTGAAGCAAACTAAAATATGTTGCATTAATGTATGGGAAGAGACTTAATCCACTTTTATATCCATTTTCAATAAAACACAATTTTCTCCGAATGATCTGCCTAAAACCTTTGTCTCCCAACTTGAAATATATTTCTGAAAGTAATAAAATTTTCCATTACACCAGCAAAGTAGATATTAAATTTTATTTCTCTAAGTGTCAGAACTTCTCATCCCTCGGGGAATGTCTTCTGTGTATCTTTGCAAACTTGATAAATGAAGTACAGTGAATCCAACTGATGTCCTACCTTCGGAGCAGGGTTATTATAAAACAGGGGGAAAAGGATGTTCCTATAGTAAGTGGAATCAGAAAAAAAAAATAAATCTCCTTGTGTTCTTAGCATACCAGGAAATTTCTGGCAAAAAATTATGACAAGGTATTTTACTTCTGTATGTGCGCATAACTGTAAGGGCAGCTTGCCGTATACTTCACTCATTTAGAGGAAACTTCCCTGTGATGGATGACACAACTATGTCAAAAATAACAGAGCCTGGTGATAAATTCATTGTGCAGCTTGGACCTATTGTCTTTCTAATGCTCCATCTCCTTCGGACTTTCTCATTCCAAGTGTCCCAGCATCCTCAGCTGGGGCTCTGTCTTCCTCTATGTCTTTTTCTTTTCCTTTTTCTTTTCATTTATTAAATTCAAACTACAGGATAAATGTTCCGTTTTCTTCATCCAGGTATGGAATCTCACGTGCTCCAGGCCAAAGGCAGGTGAAAGTCTATCCAATACTAGTAGAAACTTTGCTACGTGGAGAAAAAGCATTCATTCTGGGCAAGTGTGGCTCCTTGTCACATGAAGCAAAAATGCCAGTGCTGTTGAAGCGAGTGGAAATTTCCCGGTGGGTTTCAGTGAAGTCAGAGTTTCGGTCCTGGATTTTGGGACCATGGATCTGGGCTGTCCAGGGGACACCCCACAGCCTTGGTGATCACGTCCCACAGGAGCCCGTGCTGTGTCACTGCTCTCTCTTGCTTGCCACCGGGTGCTGTAACGAACAGAAATGGTGTTGTGGAACGCTGGTCGTCATCACCCCATGGGAAGAGGATGCGGGCGGATGTGACCCTCTGTGACCAAGTGCCGCCCTCACCCCAGGGGACTGCACTGGGACGGCATCAGCTGCCCCCTCACCCTCTCCTTTTCCTCCTTGTGCCAGAGGAGGTTTAATAATCTCACCCTGTCACCCATTCCCAGGCAGGATCCAGTGCTCCCCCTTCAAAGCCTATTTTTAAACCTGATGGTTTAAAACAAGACTAATAAACGACACTGTCAGAAACCGAAAAGCTGATTTGTCAGGATGAAGGGAACCGGTGGATATTCCTTATGCTGAGAGAACACAATTAACATTCAAACGCTATCATTATGAGGCCATTAGCCAATTTGGTCAGTTAATTTATGGGCTATCTTCTCGCTTTGGCTGGCAAGGGAGCTGGAGCCTCCTCGCCTGACCCACCGCCCATGCTGGATTCTGCTCCTGAGCGTGAAGCCAGGGCTGGCACAGCATTCACGTCTGATGGAAATGGCAGTTTCGTTATTCCTAAAATGGTTTGCTGAGCTTGAAATGGGAGTGCTTGGCGCAGAAAGATGCAGAGCGGATACCGCAGATCAAGCCAAGGAGTCTGGGGATACCTCATACGCACCGTGAGGCACAACGAGGAAAAAAGCCACCCCTTTCCCTCTGAAATGTCCCTCTCCGTGCAGGTAATGAGGGTCTGCAGCCTGAATTGTGATAGTAGTTGGAGATGTTTTAAAATCCATTTGCAGGTCACATCCAGCAGGCAGGCAGGCTGTCATCAGCTCTGATTTTGCCATTTCATTTCCACTCGCTCTCATTCATGTGGAAAGATCCTGGAGCGCCCTGGGCTGTGATCTGCTCAGGTCTATTTTTGGCTGTCCCCTTTCTGAAGGAAGGTGATTTCTCACATGTGGTTGTTTTCCAATTATCACTTGTTGAGACATACCCCCTGGTTATATTACAAAGAGAATCAGGTGGCAAGTACATATTTACAAGTCTTTATTCTAAGGCGCAGGAATACCGTATTGATCGGAGCTTTGAGCCGGAACTGTGGGGACTCTCTGGAATCACATTTCTTCTGGCTGAGTTGACCCAGCCTCTTATTCTTCCATGGGAGATACAGGAAATTAAGTATTGTCTAATTTACTTCCGCGTGTGTGTGTGAATAGAGTGAGGGTGGTCCACTGTACAAGATTTAACATAACCAAGTGTCTCCTACAATATGCTGTAAAGTTCCCATTCGATTTGATATTTAGCAGGGTTTTTTCCAGCCACTGTTCACCCACTGCACACCAAGCTGTGATCCACCTGCTTCCTTCATTTCAAAGGCTTAATCTTTTTCATGTACAATATTAGTTTGTAAAGCACTTTATCAGGAAAGCACGGATTTGTGATGGGATGAGTGGGTGAGCTGGCAGTGCCGTGGCCTTTCTGTTTGCTCTATCCCACTCACAAGATGCACGGGATTACCTCTGAGCTCTCTCGGCAGCCTACGTTTGAAAGCTGGAAAAAGCATGACGATAAATGAAATATTTCCATTAGCAGAGAGCAGATGGACTCGTTCTGCATCAAAAACTAGCTCAAATATTGACAGCATTGCAATAACACATCAAATACAGGAAAACAAAAGCCTCGGGGCTGCCGCGCTGGCTTCTGGCAAACCCTGCCATGGGCTGATCGAAGTCACCCTCCTTCCCCACCATCCACTGTCCTGGCAGAGTCCCAGGGCAGGTCACAGCAGTCCCCAGTGCATCCCCGCTGCCACAGCAGGACCAGCAGGGGCTTGCTTGGAGCAGCCTTGTCATCAGCGGAGGCTCCCTCCTGCATTGGATGTTCAGGACCAGCTCGGTGAAACCTCCGGCCACTGGTTTTCCTCCGTTCTCCCAGCTCCCCGAAGTGGCAGAAGTCCCGGTGAGAGCCGCCGAGAAGGGAGGATCTCTTCCGTTGATGCAGTGGACGTTTCATGGCTCATAACCTTTGATTTCTTTTGGCAGCCACCTTTTCCTTTGCACCAGCGTGACCAGCAGCTGCCTTTTCTCCCTGAAACTTGAAAGGTTTTGACATTTTTCTGCAGTTTCTGTTACTTTGGTGAGCAATTTAGCCCAGGGTCTTTACACCAGCCGTTTTCCTCTTCCAGCTGTTTGCTCACATCTGATGGAATCATTTCAGTAGAGCAGCTTCAAGCTCATTGTAGCCAATGCCCTAGTTTCTGTTACAAGTCATTGAGATGTAGTTCATTTTCTTGCCTGTAGTTTTGGAGACTGAAATTGAGCTGCATCAACATTCTGGTAATTTCTGGTTGTTTCTTACGCATCTTTTCATTTATGGACATCCTACTTTTTCTAGGCAAACAATACACTCATTATCTTCCTTCTTTCTATGTATTGTTTGATTCAGAAATCAAATTTGAGAACCACCTCGTAGAGCTTTTCACCTACAAACGCATGTGTTCAGCCTGCGGTGAGTTGTTTTGGCCCTGGTTCATCCAAACAAGAGTACCAGATGTACATGTGATACTTGCAGGGCCAGGGAAACTGAAGAAGACGGCGCCGGAAGGATGCGCGTAGCACAGGAGCTCCCTGTTTCAGATGTGGGCACGGTAAGAAAAGAGGCCCTTGGGTCTGGGACTGCCCAGCCTTCCTTTGTAGCTGGGCACTGGAGATTTCTGTGGGCAACAGCTAACAGAAAGCGCGCTGGGAAAGAAATAAAAAGTATGATCATGCTGCAAAAAGCACGGGCAACTAGTTGAAAAGTTCAATAATAACACCAGCTAGCAAGAATGGAAAATGCCCCCAAAATGTGTGATTACTCTCTGCAGAGGCTCGCAGTTGAAATTTCAATACAGCGAGTGGACTATTTCCTTATCAAACGTGACAGAAGGCAGAGCTGACTGTAAGGTACTGTACAAATATGAACAATGACCACTCTAGTGAATAGTCTGACACCTGGAAATCCATCTACCACTAAGAACAGTTATTTTGTCCGTGCCTAAACCATATTTCTGAACCTTTTCTACCTGTCAGTAGTTAAGTTAGAAATAATTATGTGATTCAATGCTGTGTTTCTGGAAAAATCAGTAGTATGAGAAAACCGGTCTTTTCCCTCTGTTCGGCTTTGTTTTCCGTGCTCCCTTCTGCGCTGCTCTCGCTCTCCGAGTATTATAGGAGGGATTCATACTAATCTGAAGGAAGAATCAAGTAGGCTGGAAACATCTTATTCTAAATTACACATGCACTTGGGCTTCTGACCCGCGGAGCAGTCTGACAGGGTAAACTGGTGTGACGGATTTTATTGAAGTGGAGCAAGGGAGTTTACTCTTAAGGCAGCAAGGGCTAATCTGCTACAATTTGGCTAAGTTAATTAAATATGGAATGATACAGTGATTGCATCTGGGTTCCAATTAAGACTAAATCAATAAACCAATGGGTCCAAATCACGGAATCGCTAAACTAATGCAGCGAGTAATCAAACTGGAGTCTGAGGGTGGCAATGGAAGGAATTACTTAGCGTTAGCCCTATTTCAAGCTCTCATGAGAGCAACGGACAGAATTTAAGGACAAGCCAGCTTCCTTTCCATCTCAGGCTGCAGGCTGTAGTCTAACCAGCACATTAAATTACTTAGTCAGTGAAGAATCATTTTGGTTTTAGGCCGATGCCAAGGAGATGTTGTAATCCCATCCTGTTTCATTTTGAGGAAATGCAATTTAGTGAGTTCTCCGCGGTTCCTCTTTAACACGGCCCCTTCGTAGTGGGTTGCTGCCAGCGGTTACGGGTTAACTGTTCTCTCCAAATACCGCAAAAGCTAGAAACTTCCCAGGGAAGAATAAAATCTCCTTCCGTGAGGTACAAAAGAAGTGGTACCAAGAGGAGCCTGCTGCCCCCAGAACAACTGCTGTTTCCCCTCCCCAGGCACTTGCTCCCAGCAGCAAACTGCTCCTCAGACCTGTCTGCCTTGGGGAAAGGCTATTCCACTGTTCCACAAAAAATATCCACGTCTCTGAATTTGTTAGTCCAGTATAAAACTTCCATCAAATTGATGGTGACACACAGAAAGCCCCTCATGTGGATGTCCCAGGGCATCCTACCTCCAAGGGGCTAAGTGCCCCCACACGGGCTGCCCGCCCGGCCCCTTCTCTGCCCACTAATCAGCCAGATACGTGGCGAGACTTCAGAACAGTTTGGAACCATTATTTTATTGTATTGCTTGTTTTGTTTAAAGTCCCTTTAAAATTCAAGCTGTCCTATTTCTCAGAAGAGAGACCTCAGCCTCCTTGCTGTGGCTGTGGCTTTCTTGCTGCCCTGCCTTTATCCAGGCAATTTCAGGGGAACATAGCCTGTAAAGCTAAATGCTATGCTATTTTCCAAACATTTCATGCATTTTCTTCTCAAGACAGAATAGCGCGAGGAAAACAGTGACCTGTGGAGATTTAGTTCAGGCTTCAGTGGTGAAGTTTTGACAGACGCATTTTTAAAGATGCTGGAAGATCCTGACGGACAGCTTGTAGGATTTTTAGAACTGTCTTTACAGGTGACTTGCAAGGTGTTTTCTGTCACTCTGAGTTTCTGTCACTCAGAGCAGTGGCTTTAGAAACCAGGTGTGCTGGTTAGAAACTCATTAGAAACCTAAGGAGTGGGTGCTTTGAGCAAGTGAAAAATTGTCCTGTTCATTTGCCTACGCTTAAAAAAAACCCCCTGGTACTAAGCACCTCACTGTGCAAAGTGTCCCGGTAGGCATCTTTTCCTATGTTTATCCATTCTGGTGTGTTGTTTCAGTTAAGAGGGTGACCATCAGATGAACATCTTTAAAAATGAATTAGGACATTATAATAGCACAAGACAAGGAAGCCAAGATGCTGTCATTTTTTTACCCCTCAGCTGTGAACTGGCAAAGTTATTTCTGCCTTTGTTCCCTTGTGTTCCTAATAACATAGGGTAGGGAACGGTGCCTCTCCTTTTAGTGGGGTCCATCGTCACAGGCAGAGGCTATTACACGAGAGAGAAGGTCAAATCTCCCTTAGTCAAGGTGGCCCCACACCTGACGTGGTACCATCAATTATCAATATAATTCCTGTCCTGGTGCAGGGAAGTCCTGTGTGGTCACCGGATCACACTGAACACTCAGGACGGCCAAATGATTTCTTCCAGCTGAAATCACTTTAATGACGTAACGATGGGGAGTTCAGCTGGCTGGGCATAAATACATCACGTCTGGCAGAGCAGTGGGGGTTGTGCCATCACCGAGTAACTCTAGAGGGCTGGGTGGGTAACGATACCCCTGCCATAGGCTTCTACGGGACAAGTGAAAAACATACAGACAGACTAGCGTGCTTTACTGGATTTGACATATTTTTAACGAATTAGAAAAAACCCATGGTAAATTCATTAAGACTTTTCCATGGGGGTTTCTAACCAGAGTCCCACAGCTGGGATTTGAAGGTCCTGAGACAAGAAGTAGACGTTTTCCCCTTGGATGAGGCCCAGAGAACGTACTGGAAAGATAAATGCACACTTCTCATCTTCTTTCTTTCTCTGTAAAACATTTAGGCTTAGATCCTCCCTGGAGACAAATTGGCATGGTTTCACTCGTTGCAGTAGAGCTGCAATAATTACGAAAGCCCTTTGCATTTTAAATCATGTCAGTTATGGCGGAGACAGAGGGAATATTGCAAACCATGGTCCCTTCTGCGTGACCATGTCCCCTCCAGCTCCTGGTCCTCACTTGCCTGCTCTCCCTGTCTCCGCCTTGAAGCCAGGTTCGATGGAGGTTTTCTCACCCACTAGCACCCCAGTCCTGACCTGGGGGCAAGAAGTGAGTCCTGGTGGACAACATGAAGTGAGTCCATGGTGGCCAGCAATGTGCCCTTGTGTCCAAGAAGGCCAGTAGCATCCTGGGGTGCACCAAGAAGAGTGTGGCCAGCAGGTGGAGGGAGGTCATCCTCCCCCTCTACTCTGCCCTGCTGAGGCCGCACCTGGAGTACTGTGTCCAGGTCTGGGCTCCCCGGTTCAAGAAGGACAGGGAACTGCCGGAGAGAGTGCAGCAAAGGGCTAAAAAGATGATTAGGGGACTGGAACACCTCTCTTATGAAGAAAGACTGAGGGATTTGGGTCTTTCCAGTCTGGAAAAAAAGACGACTGAGGGGGGATCTTATAAATGCTTATAAATACTTAAAGGGTGGGTGTCAGGAGGATGGGGCCAGGCTCTTTTCAGTGGTGCCCGGGGACAGGACAAGAGGCAATGGGCACAAACTTGAGCACAGGAAGTTCCACCTAAACATGAGAAGGAACTTCTTTACCCTGAGGGTGGCAGAGCACTGGAACAGGCTGCCCAGAGAGGTGGTGGAGTCTCCAACTCTGGAGACATTCAAAACCCGCCTGGATGCGTTCCTGTGCAACCTGCTGTAGGTGACCCTGCTCTGGCAGGGGGGTTGGACTAGATGATCTCCAGAGGTCCCTTCCAACCCTATGGTTCTATGCTTCTATGATTCTATAAGTGCCTGGAGGAGCCAGAAGCAGCTCAGTGCTCGTGTCCCCAGCCCGGAGAAGCTGACACGATCCCGGCTCGCTGGCTGAGCACAGGGAGTTATGGCTCCCAGGGGGCTGCGCCTTGGGGACCCCACGCTGCCTCTCCAGCCGTCACTGGGGCTCCCCAGGAGCTCGGTCTGCCTCATCAAACCCTTCCACTTCACATCCAGAGCGCGGGGTCCCACATCCAGCCTGGCCTCGCAAATCTCCCAGCCTTCCCCCAGAGCCTTTGCAGCCTTTGGGGCTCCCACTGAGTGGCCCTCTCAAGTAATTACCGCAGAGGGCCGTACGCTGGTTCTGCAGAGGCCATTAATCACTTTTGCTGAGACAGAGGGACTGTTTGTACAGAGTTTGCAGAGATTATCGCCCTGGCTCCGGGATTTGTCACGTTGCATTACAAATGGTGTTTTAGTGAGCTCCTCAGTTCCCAGCGGGCCATAACCTGTCTGAGGCAAAGTCAAATATTGCCGAGCAGCAGAGGTTTCCCAAGAAGGGGCTTATCTGTTCCAGATTGCTTAATTATATAAATAGGACTTCGATATGGGATACAAATGCAATTAATTCCTCAAGGGCTACATTTGATAATGGCACAGAAATTAATCTTCAGTCGCAGAAATAACACTGGCTGTTTCACGGAGTTTAAGTAAAAGCCTGTAGAGATATCCACTATCCCACCAAAAATATTGCTTTATTTTCCCTTTCAAAAGAATTATAGTATTATTCTTGTAACCTACTGAGATTTCTTATTTGAAAATGTTTTAACAGGGATTAGTTCATTAGTAACTGAAGGGAATGGCACAGCCACCACAAAACAGCCGAACCACAAGCAGTGTCCTCCATGAGCAGGAGGCTGAGCCAGTGTTCCCAGGTTTCGGATCCATTCTCCCAGACATAATCTGTCAGAAGGATGAATCAGGATTGAGTTTTACAAAGTCATTTACCGTGCCTAAGTACTGCGGTGTGAGTCAGTGGCCTGACACTGTTGGGGGGCTCGTCCTAGATAACGTAACGGGCCATTTCCCAGGGGGTAACTGGGAAACTCTCATGTGATTCTACCAGGAGATGCTGATCATAAACCCATTCCTGCAAAAATTTACCAGCAAGACAGTCAGATAAGGATAGTCATAAAGCCAAGGGCATTAGTGAACAGCGAATGCTTTCAGGTCTATGCCATACATTTTTCAGCCATTCCTTCTGCTCTCAAGTGAAGAGCAGAATTTCCAGTCTTAAGCTTTTACTTAAAGTAAACTTAGGTATACTTATACTTATTTAAAATGAATAACTATTAGTGTTATTGATTCTTTTTTTAGGTTAGGTTTTCCTTTCTGGGCCCAAACTGCCCACACACATAAACGGATCCAGTGCCTTCCCCAAACTCCTGTTCTCCATCTGGTAAGTGTCAGCTCTGTTCAGTTCACTCTCCGTACACTTCACAGAAGACGGATGCAACTCAATGCCACAGGTTTTTACGTGGTTTTCGTAGAGTAGAGAATCTGGAAGGGGATGGAGGAGGGAGAGGAGAAGAGGGGAAAGGAGATGCAAAGGCCAGTGGGATCTGGCTTTGATGCAGAGATGCTGGTACAGGGTACATCCAAAGATCAGTGGTGTTCACATCACTCTCAACTATACCAAACAAGTGGTGCTTACAGTAGACAGGTGAGTAGGATATTGAGAGAAATGTGTTCGGGGACTGGGACACACAGTTTTGGCCCAATCATGGGAAAAAATGCTGAGAAATCCTTCAGAAAAACAAAATATTAAAAAATGTGAAAGCAGTGCATTGCTCTGCTTCAGCATAATGGTATCAGATTTTTTATTGTGGTGGAGGTAAGTTTGTGTATAACAGGAGGGTAGCTGAGAAAGCCTTAATGAAGTGTAGTTTAAAAAAAGTATGCATGAAAGAAAAGTTTTGTTATTTAGAAGTTTGGTGATTATGTATTTTGAGCGATCCTACCACCTGCAGCTTGAGTCAGCTAGCTACTTCAGACACTTTTGGAAGGCACAAGTGAACAGATGGTGTGTTTGTGACACCATCAGGTAGTGGGCAGCGAATATTAGTAAACTGGCAAGTATCCACCAAAAATTATTCCAAAGCAGATAATTAAATAAGTTATAAATAACAACCAAACATATTAAAAAAAAATAATAGTTGAAAAAGAAAGAATGAGGGGAGGAAACAAGATTTTTTTCAGATAAATTACGCAGCCTTATTTCTTACTTCTTCCTAGTCCATTACACACAGAGACCAATTAAAAACCTAATAAATTAAACATCCCTCAGATATTCTGCATAACTGAAGCTAATTGCTTGTCATTTTGATATGGTCAAGCATACGTAATAACAATGTACTTGTTCTCACTAGCATTAAGAAAGAAATACAGGCTTGAAATCGAGTCCCCCAGACACCACAAAAAGCCAGGTAGATGGAAAGAAGTCCACTGATGGGCACAGAGCAGTGATTTGTATGAACGCCATATCCCCGTTTTAATTTTACTATCTTCAGCTCAGAAGCTTGACAGGCCTGCCTGGGTTTTGATAGCACCGAGCTTGGATTTTTTGTGCACATTTCTCTCTGACTCAAGCTTGACACCAACAGTATTGTT
Organism: Chroicocephalus ridibundus; assembly: GCF_963924245.1. Taxonomy (NCBI): domain Eukaryota; kingdom Metazoa; phylum Chordata; class Aves; order Charadriiformes; family Laridae; genus Chroicocephalus; species Chroicocephalus ridibundus. The sequence continues at coordinate 153,625,856 of NC_086285.1, read as the reverse complement.
CTTGGTATAGGGCAACAATATATTTGACTTATTTTCTAAACGACACAAAAGGGAATACTGCAATTCTGTAAGCATTCTACTGATGATGCAGATATGTCATTATTTAATATCCAGGTTAATTAATTAAAAAAATCTCATATAAATAAGCAGCTCCCATTCTGAAAACACACTGTGGATACTGAGTAGTGAGGTCTAAAAGTCACAGGACTTGGGAGAAGATTCTAGCTATGGAAAGGCAGCCAAATAGCCATCGAGGACTACAAGAATCTTGCTAGGGCATGCAGAGATGCAGTCAGGAAGGCTGAGGCTTGTCTAGAACTGAAATTGGGCAAAGATGTCAAGAACAAGAAAAGGTTCTTCAGATACATGAGCAGTAAGCAGAAGCACAGCGAAGATGTAGGGCCATTGCTAAACAGGGCAGCGAAACCAGGTACTTCCAGTGCAAGGCCACTGTCTATAACTGAAAAGTTACGGAGATCAGGGGATGTCCCTGATGACTGCAAGAGGGCAAATGTCGTACCCATCTACAAGAAAGGCCCAAAAGAAGACCTAAGAAACGACAGGCCCACTAGTCTTACTTCAGTTCCCAGGAAAGTAACGGAACAAGTCCTCCTAGAAAATGTCGCTAATCAAATGAAGCAGGTGATTGGGAAAAGTTAACACAGATTTACCAATGGCAAACGATGCCACACTAGCCTGATTGCCTTCGACAACAAAATAACATCTTCTCTTAACATGGGAAAGCAGTGGATGTTCACCGGGACTTCAGCAAAATGTTCAACACCATTTCCCACAGCCGCCTTCTGGACAAACTGGAAAGGTACAGCTTGGCTGGGTGGTCTGTGAGATGGGTAGGGAATTGGCTAACAGGCTGAACTTAGAGGGTGGTGATCAATGGTTTCTACTCAGGCTGGCAGCCTGGCACAGGTGGAGTCCCCCAGGGACTGATACTGGGCCCCATGCTCTTCAACATCCTCATAAATGATCTAGGTGATGGGACTGAAAGCACCCTCACCAAGTTTGCTGATGACACTAGACTGGGTGTTGAGGTGAACACGTCAGAAGGGAGAGCCATCTTACAGAGAGACCTGGACAGGCTGGAAGAGTGGGCTAGCAAGAACTATATGAAATTTAACAAAGACAAGTGCAAGGTCCTGCAGCTGGGATGACATAAGCAAAACGCTCAGTACTGGCTAGGATCTGTGTGGCTGGGGAGCAGCATCACTGAAAGGGACCTGGGGGTCCTGGTGGACAACAAGCTGACCATGAGTCAGCAGTGATCCCTGCAGCAATGAAGGCAAATCAGATCCCGGACTGCATCCACAGGGGCACTAATAGCAGAGAGAGAGACATGATCATCCCGCTCTACTCAGCATTTGTCAGGCCACACCTGGAGTACTGTATCCAGTTCTTGTCCTCACAATTCAAGAAATGCACGAACAGACTGGAGAGGTTCCAAGGGGGGGACCACCAAAATGACAAAAGGGCTGGAGAACCTGCCCTGTGAAGGAAGACTGAAGGAATTAGGTCTTTTCTCCCTGGAGAAGTGAAGGCCCAGAGGGGACCTCATCACAGTATTCCTGTACTTAAAGGGCAGCTACAAACAGGATAGAGGCTCTCTCTTCACAAGGAGCCACATGAAGAAGACAAGGGGCAACAGATACCAGTTGCACCAGGAGAGGTTTCATACCAACATAAGAAAGAAATTTTTTACACTGAGAACAATCATTCTCTGGAACAACCTCCCCAGGTACATGGTGGAGTCTCCATCACTGGAGGTTTTCAAAATGCAATTGGACAGGGTGATTGATTATCTCATCTAGGCTCCCTTTCCCATTAGAGGCTGGACCAGATGATCTTTTGAGGTCTCTTCCAACCTGGGCTGTTCTATGATTCAAATTATCATTTACATCTTAATTGTAGGGTACAGGTTTACAACCGTAAGTCTTATGTATGGCTGGGTTTTATTTAGGATTTACTGTGTATTGGGTGAAGACTGGGCTTTTACAATAGTGTCAGCACAGTAGCCAGTTGATTTCTGCATGCTAGTGATCCCAACCTCTGAGGAGCTTGAGAGCTCAGGGAAATATTTACACCATCATTCCACAGGTGAGAAGCTAGGACACATCCAAGGCAATGGCATTCAGCTCAGGCACCCAAGGCGTCGGTGGCAAACCAAGAGCTGAATGCAGAGATCCTGTCCTGCGCCTTTTCTCACAAAACTCTTCTCGTCCATGCTCTTCCTCGAAGAACATCCAGCAGAAAGCAGGGACACTCTGGTCTTCCCAAGTGGGCTTAAGTTGAAATCTGTCTCCTGTTAGGTGCTGCTGTTTGTGACGCAGAGGACACTTCAACATGGGAAAGAGATGAATGAGGAGAAATATCACAGAGGTCTATGCGGTCACGAGTGGCATGGGAAGGGTGACTGAGGAATGACTGCTTCATGTTTCATCCATTACAAGGGCTAGCTGGTAGGTTGTGCATTTGAAACAGACACGTGAAAGTATTTTTCTTAAGAGGTGTTCAAGTTGTGCAACTCCTTACTGCACAAAATTAGAGGCTTAAATTTTACACGGTCTCGAGAGACTGGACAAATTAGTGAAACAGAAAGTCATTGTGTGCTGTTAAAACCAAAATTTTTTTCCTGGGTCAGAAACTCCCTAACAAAGTGACAGAAAGTTGGAAAGCCACCTGGGGAAGTAACAAAACCAAAAAAGTTTTATCTATTTTCATCCTATTCCTAAGGAACAGCTTTCAGCCACTATTGGAGGCGCGATGCTGGGCTAGACAGATTTTTGGACCATCCGGGAGCAGCCCTGCTTGTATTCTTGGAAGCTGACAGAGAGGTCAGGGGAGGAAAGAGGGAGCCAGGAATTCTAGAAAACTGCTCTCTTCATTTTTTCTGAAAACCTGCCTGTCGAAACGGGTGCCAATTCACAAAGTGAAAAATTTCCTCAGTGTTTCTCCGAGACAGTCTGAAAGAATAACCGCCCCAAAGAGTCAAATCAGTAGCGTCTTTGGCCCCAGCGGAATGAACATGGCAAAAAGATCATTCTGGATCAACTAGAAGTCAAGGCTGCAACGAGAAGCTTTAAAGTCCCCTACCGAGTTCCTGGAAGGAGATTAGACTTAAAAAAAAACCCATACCACACTTTGGGTCATGATTTCCACTGCCAGAAGAGCCTCGGTCTATCCCAGGCTATTGCTGCGGGTACTCTCAGGAGCAATTAACTAGGTGGATTCACCCTATCAATAATGGCATGAGTAAGGTTGCTCCTGGATGTAATATCTGCATGCTGGGCAGCGAGCCATGTGCAATGTCAGGCGAGCTCTACAGAAGGATTTGGCCGCAAACCTGCCAGCGCTGCAAAGTGTGTAATGCTGAAAAGCCGTAAGGACAGGGAGAGTTCGGCACCGTGAGACCTGCGTTCTGCGGGAAGTCTCGGGCTGCCACGGCAGGGTCTGCGAGCGGGTAAGTCAGTCCAGCTCCCTGGTTTGGAAAGGCAGAAACTGAGTCAGAAAAGGCAATGAAGTTTTCTTGAGGGAATTAGAAAGATTTTTTTATTATTATTTGTTTATGGTTTATTGCTATGTTCCCTACTCTCCTTGACCACTAAACCATTCCTGGTTCATATTTCACTACTGACCAATTCGTTCCCCGAGTTAACACCCAGAAACCCTCATATATATTTTTCTCTCTTCCTTGGTTTCTTTTAAATCCCAGTGACTAATGTGCTGTCTCTTTTCTTCCTCCCAGCTCTCGGCTCTGGGTTGTTTTTGGTTGGACCCATGTTAACAGCTCGGTTGTTTCCCTGTATCCATAGAGAGAGCGCAGCTGCTTGCTCTCCCTCTCAGCCTCCGGAGAAGAAACCAGAAAAATGAAGTCCCCCCGAGAGAGCCCAGCCTGTAACAAGCCAAAGCAACTTTGGCAAAATGACTGCTTCTGTGGGCAGACGGCTGAGCTCTCCTGGGCAAATTTGGGGCGCAGAGTGCGCAGACATAATAATTACCAGAAACACATCACAACCCCCTCCCCTGGCGTTATTTAGGCTGTTCCTAAATCACAAGGTGCATTCTCTCTCTCTTTCCCGACTCTCTGGGTATGAAAACTTTTGCTTTCTGTCATTCTCTCTCGGTACCCCTGCAATCTTTCTCCCTGAGATTGTAAATGATAACACCTGCTGGGGCTCTTATTTGTTCATTCCCCGTATCTCAGGCTGCTCCCTGTGTGAGATATTACGCCCACACAGAGGTACGAAATGTACAGTAGCTGCTTGTGAAGCTTCTATATGAAGGATGCAATGAGTATAAATAACGGTATTGTTCTGATGTTCTTCATCTTGCACCTGACAGAACATGTTCAAGAAACCCCAGGAACACTCTAAAGCTGATGGAGAAGTCATTTGCACCGTATCAGCGTAGCTGAAAACAAATGAGCAGGACTGCTCTGGACATCCTATTTTCCTTTCACCACCAGAATGTATTTATTCTTCCAGTCATACCATATTCATATTTACTTTAATGATTCATAAACATCCCAGGTTCCAGAAGCTTCTAATTAACTCATCTATTTAGTGTCGTTAACAGATGCTCAGGGAGTGATTTATTGTGCAATACCGGATCACACCAACGTATTAATCCAGCCAATGGAACTGGCAGGCAGTCTGGGTAAATATCTTCTGCTGCTGGTAGATGAGACTCTGTCCCAAATTCAGTATTAATGCCCTACAGACTGCGGCTGAAGCATTATTGTTTGCTTCTTCTATTACTCTATAGACGTAGCATACGTTGTGCTGTACAACATGGGTTATTTCCCCTTTAGAAAAAAAAGATTTAGTGAGGTACTGCATAGGATTCGGGGTATACATTTATCCTGTCTGAGAAAGGAGGAAATCAATAGCCCCAAAGAAGTTCTCGCTCAAGCTCCTTTTAATTTACCTCTGGCTTTATGTAGTTTCAAAACCAAAACAAGCCACAAACAGCAAAACGATCCTAAACTTTATTAGAAAAAATCACTTTGGGAACCCCATCTATACTAGAGATGTGGCCAGATCTCCAGAGGATTTATTGATAAATAGGGGAGTGGGACTGGCCACCACGGCTTTGGGCAGAACGTGGAGTTGAACACCTACAGCAGCAGAGTCAGCTCTGCAGGTATTTCCACTGCGGCGTTTTAACCAATGTCTAGTGATGCTCCCAGTGCTGGATTAGAGGGACCCCAACATGGTTTCTAGCCTGGACCAGCCAAACCTCCACCAGACCCTGGCACGCAGCAGCAGTGCGGCCAGGGAGCACCCGCAGAGGGCCGTGGGCAGGCAGCCGCGCCGGTGGGCACGGACAGAGACCAGCCTGGAGAGCTAGCCCCTGCCAGCGGGGACGGGTGTCACAGGCTGCTGCCATCGCTCCCCATTCACTGGGGCTGGGCGTCACAGGGGGCTCCTACCGCTCCCCACTCACCTCTATAAACACAGCCCGGCAGCTTTGGACTGGCGGAATTATTTTACTTAGAAACTAGGGTGGGTTTTCTTTTCAAATTTCAAACTGGTGTTGCCTGGGCAGGAGCTCTCTTCCGAACGTGAAAGGTGAGTTACTTACCTGGCTGAAGAAGAGCTGCTGCTACCCCACAGACAAATCTTATGGCTTTTCCATGAAGAGCTCACTCCCTTTTCCTTCCAGTTCTGCCCAACGGCAACACCATGACTCAGTTTGTGTTAACAAAATGCTAAGGAAACACAGATAAATATTGTTTTCAGTTCCTCAAGGTGGGAGCCATTAGAGGACTGTTAGAATAATCTTTTTTTTTTTGCAGTAATTATGTTTTTGTCTGTCTATAGTCTTCAAAAAAAGGTATGTTTGAGCTCTGTTTCAATGCACTGAAAGGGACTATTGTAAATAATTAGTGCGTCTTTTCTGCTCGATTTTTAAAAATGGTATTTTTAGTAAAGTTACTGGGTTTTAATATACTTTTGACTCAGAATGAGATTTTGAAGATGAACCATCTCTGCTGCCTGCCCCAAGCTCTACTTACAGCAGTGCTTTCTGTGGGCGGGCTGGGGGAGGGGGAAGAAATACAAGCAATATTTAAGGGGGGATGGGAGGCAAAACCACATTAACATGGCACCGTACCCAAATAAGTGAAGGAAAAGGGAATATGACAGCTTGAGAAAGGTGATATACATTAAACAAATATGCTGCATTAAGGGATTTTGAGGAGTTATTAAATTTCTCGTCAGGACTCACTATTAGCAATCAATGTAGGAATGACACCACGATGAGTGTGACTGTTTTTAATTAAAGCTTTCATCTCGAGTATAGCACCTTTGCATGCTGCTTCCATCTCTTGTGGTGAGAGGTTGTTCTGTTACAGAATGTGGAATTGATCTAAAAGAGCATAAGTATCTCATTTATCTGTATTGTTTGAGTACAAAAGTTAACTCTTCGCATTGCAAAGTGCCCGGATGCCCTCAAGAAGTCCCTTACAGCATAAATTACTCTGTAAACTCCATGTGAGCTGATATGTCTGTTGTTCATTTACTACACAATAGAATAAATTATTAGGACAATAACCTGCAAATGTTGAGATGCAATAATAAGCAGTACTACCTTATAAAAATAAGTTTTAATATTAACAACTCGATTTCACATGAGTGCATATTAATCTTTCTTTTTGCAAGTCCAAACAGTGTTCAAGTCCTGCACTGTTTACAAAGATGGGTTTATTCTTCTTCACTCTTCTGCACTGACTGCACGGCTTCTCCTTTAACCCTATTTCGCTTTCTTTTTCTTCTTTTCTTCTTTTCAGCAGAAGGCTCCTGACCCTCCTGTGTTTTCTTTTTTTTCTTCTTCAGACAGCTGAGAGGATTGGGGCCACCTGCCCTTTTACGTTTTCTTCTCTTTTCACCTTCTTGCTTTGCTAGTCCTTCTCTTTCTTTAAGCTGCACGATGCTTTGTTTTTGGTGCTCTGGAACAAGCTCATTCATCTGCAACTTTTGAACAAATGCCAAAGATTTAGGAGAAGGTTTGTCTAGCACCATAGTGTTCTGAATAATAAAGAGGAGAGGAACGCCAGCCTTCTTTTTCACTTTGTTTGCTAAATCCTGGTCCTGTAAAATTAAATACTTTAGTCAATATTTTGGGATTAAATGATATTTGCAATTCAAATGAACCTACTTTTAATACAAAACTATGAAGATAAATTGCATTATGAAAAAGATAAGAAACTTAATCTAGCAGATATACGTGGCAGTGCCTTTCAGAGCAATTTAAATTTCAATTTCTCTCCTTCTGATTAGCTGTACTTCTGATGGAAAATTTATTAACATTTCCTTTTTTCATGCATGTGTAAGCATACATTCCTTTTTTGAGGAAAAATTACCAGTTCATTGGTATGCAGTCCACCACTTCACAAGAAGTAACATAATTTCTTCTATAACAAGCCATTTTAAACCCCTTATATCTTACGTAAGTATATAGAATTGTACTGTAAACCATTTCATATATATTGTATATTATTTATATAGAGTCCCAATAACAGACCTAAGAAAAAACCCGCCTTTCTTAGTTGTGCACAAGTTCCACCTTTATTATTTATTTAAAGCTTCCAAACTTTCTTAAAATTGAAGTTATATGGTTGTTCAACACTTAATTTCACTTTTGAGACTACTGTGCAAAAGAGTTCGGGGCAGGGGTGCACACACAAGCAATAAGCAAATTAACATTCATCGGTTGTTTTCTTACACATCAACAGGTAGTCAGAAGTCATCAGAAAGTCACACTTTCTGCTAAACTAAGCAATATCCTTCTAGGGTAAAAAAATCTAGTTGTTCAAGTAAGAAAAGATTCCCTACTTCATAATTAGCAAATACATTTAAGAGCTAGTAAGGCTTTACAAGATTAATTCCAATAAGCTATTTAAAAATATCATAATCGAGGTTTCTGTAGGTTTCCTTATCCTTAGGTATCAAAGGATCACTTCAAATGAAATGGAGTTATGTTTCCCACAAGCATTTACCTGTGTAGCGATAAAGAAGTGATGAGGGTTGCCTTCTTCGATCATGGAAAGCAAACAGACCGAACCACTCACAGGATCCTTGTGGTGAGAACAATTTCGAACCTCAAATCTTTGGGCAATTAATTTTGCTCCATACAGTGCTTTCCCCAGTGATTCCAGTTCTTTTAGAACACATCTGAAAAACAAAACCAACAGTGATTTCTAAATGTGAAAATAACTACACATTTTTTACAACAGCAAAACGTTGACGTGAGTTAATTAGGAACGAGTGATGCCCTGTTGTTCAGGGTCTATGATTTCTAAGTGGCAGCCAGTAACCTGAAAGCAGTAGCCCATCTGAAGACAACAGCAAGATTTCCTCGGTTCCAAACAAGATTAACCAGTAACAATATTAAGTTATATTAAAAATATTTCCTATCAGTGACAATGCTAAGTCCTTACATTTATGTTCGGCTATCACCTAGCAAATGAACTACTACTTAACAAATAAAATTACTTGAATTAGCACAAACTGATTAATGACTGCCTGCAAGTTAAACTCTGTATTAGCGTCCATCACCTTGCTTCAAACTTGTTATTAGATTCCAACTCACTCAAGCAAAAGAAGAAAAAACACTGTCCATATGATTAAAAATCTCGAAGTTCCAAATCTGCAATGTTCCAACTAGACAAAATGCAAACGTAAAATCCTCCTCTTAGAGCAGCACTCAGAGCAGACGTTCACACACGACAGTGTAGCAGTCTATGAGGATACTAGCTTGGACGCTCAGGAATGAACAGGAGATGAAACCTAACTTACTCCGGCCACTGAGTCTTCCTATTAAACGTGGACAGTGGCAGGAACATATGGCCTTGAAACGCAGCTTCAAGGATATGGTAGCAACTATTTTTCTTTCCAGAGAAGAAAGTTTAGCCTTTGAGGCCAGTCTTTGTGGAGACCTGAGACTGTTCTTTCTGCAAAGACCCTCGCAGTGAGCCAGCTCATTTCCTCAGGGAAGCTCTGGTCATGCCACTGAGGTGCTGCCTCACCAACTTAGCATTCTGACAGCAGAGAAAACGAGTCCATTCAGCCAGCCTAAGTGAAAACAGTTCAAAAAGACCACCAGATATTGCTGAAAGAAGTAAGCAAGAAGTGACATTTAGACATGACTGGAATACATTTTGAATCAAAGTGATTCCCAAACCTTCCACAGCTAAGGTCATGACTCGATACTTTCTACTGTTTAGGAGTACGGGCCATTCTGTATGCTTTGCAAGATGGCTCACTGTTTAACTTCTGTATCCTAGGGCACGCGTCTTACTGATATTTTCAGTGCTTGCCTCCATGATGGGCAGTTAGCTATTCTGTCATTGCAGAAATCCAAGTGAGGGAGAGGGAGGTGATTCTGCCCCTCCACTCTCGTGAGACCCCACCTGGAGTACTGCGTCCAGCTCTGGGGCCCCCAACACAGGAAGGACATGGACCTGTTGGAGCAAGTCCAGAGGAGGGCCACAAAAATGATCGGAGGGCTGGAGCACTCTCCTATGAAGACAGGCTGAGAGAGTTGGGGTTGTTTAGCCTGGAGAAGAGAAGGCTCCAGGTAGACCTTATAGTGGCTGTTCAGTACCTAAAGGGGGCCTACAGGAAAGACGATGAGGGATTCTTTATCAGGGAGTGTAGTGACAGGATGAGGGGTAATGGTTTTAAACTGAGAGGAGATTTAGATTAGATATTAGGAAGAAATTCTTTACTGTGAGGGTGGTGAGACACTGGAACAGGTTGCCCAGGGAGGTTGTGGATGCCCCATCCCTGGAGGTGCTCAAGGCCAGGCTGGATGGGGCTTTGAGCAGCCTGGTCTAGTGGGAGGTGTCCCTGGCCACGGCAGGGGGGTTGGAACGAGATGATCTCTTGAGGTCCCTTCCAACCCGAACCATTCTATGATTCCATGCTTCTGTGATCCCTGCTCTCCCTTGAGAACAGCTATTTTGGAAACAACCCCTTGCTAGCAGCTTGAAACGCCAGACAAGCAGCAACTCCCCCCCTGCCCAGGAGACCCGACCATGCCTCTGCCCTCGCTCCGCGGGGGAGCGGCCCACCCTGACCCCGACCCGCCCCCCACCGGGGCCACCCCTCGCCCCGCCTCAGCCCTCAGCTACCGCCACCGTCCGCACGGCAGCCGGTGTCTGACAGACGCTCCTGCCTTTCCACAAGCCAACTACAGCCCACAGACACACACCCCCACCGCCGGCCCGGGCTGAGGGGAGATGGCGGGACGGACGGCCGCCATCACACGCCACCGGCTCCCCCGCGCATGCGCACGGCGCCCCGCGACCTCCAGCCCCGCCGTGGTCTCCGTCCCCCGTCCCCGGGCCTGCCCGGCGGCCCACCCTCCCGGCCTTACCGGGTGGTGCAGAGCTGGGTGGCGCCGCCCAGGTAACCGGGCAGCTGCTCCCGGATCTGGATCTTGTTGCGGAGCGCGGCCTGGCAGAAGGTGCCGTCCAGCAGCACCTGGAAGGGCTCTCGGATGTGGAAGTTGTGCTTGTAGAAGCCCATGTTCTTCTTGGCGTGCTTCTGCCGCTTCAGCTTCATGGCGGCTCCCCCGGAAGCTGCGCCGGGCCCGGCCGCCGCGGCAGAGCGGGGCGGGGCGAGGCCTGGGCGGCCTCCCGCCCTTCCCGGGGCCTGAGGGAGCCGGGGCCGGGGCGGGCTCGGCCGGTGGCCGGGCGGGGGTCTCCCCTCCGCCGCCGGTGCGTGCGGTGGGTGCGGGAGCGGCCCGCGGTCCTGCCCGCCGTGCGAGGGGCTGCAGGGCGGCCCGGCCACCGTCAGGGCTCGGCACCGGTCACCTGAGGACTGGGCGGGGGTCGGTCTGTTCTCCCAGGTAACAGGCGACAGGACAAGGGGAAACGGCCTCAGCTTGCGCCAGGGGAGGTTCAGGATGGATATTAGGGAAAATTTCTTTACTGAAAGGGTTGTCAAGCACTGGAACAGGCTGCCCAGGGAAGTGGTGGAATCGCCATCCCTGGAGGTTTTTAAAAGACATGTAGATGTGGCACTTGGGGACAGGGTTTAGTGGTGGACTTGGCAGTGTCAGATTAATGGTTGGACTTGATGATTTTAAAGGTCTTTTTCCAACCAAAACTATTCTATGATTACCCTGTGTTTTGCAGTGCCGCGCTAGCTCTTGCCATTTGCTAAGGTCAGAAAGACACTCAATTTTCTTTTTTCTAATTCACTATAATGATTAAATTACAATTACCATCCCAGAGACTGTAGTTTAATCACGCATCAGCGTACTTTCCTTAGGAAGGGCTTATTCAGTGCCTGCTTATATTGTTTGCCTGTGTTGGCTACATCAGTGTAACCTCTATGTGCACAAAATTGAAGTTGAAAAGCATATATTCTACATTTTAATACTACTACTTTTTTTTTCCATGACAAATAGAAAATTTAATTTTGCTGAAGCCTGGGGAAATGGCTGTCATTCAGAAGGCTAAATTGCACACACTCTTCCCTGTCCAACGGGAAACATGAGCATACCAGGCATCTGGCAGTTAAGAAACTGAACCTAATGCCTGCATTTTAGGCAGGCAAGGGGATGTGACATTTTAATACCATCAAAATGATAATTAGAGACATCTGTCTTGCTGTGCAGGTACAGTGACACACATCGTTCTGCCAGGAACAATTGTATTGCAGGTGAAATTCACAGCTACCTGCCAGTTAGCTCATTGTAATCAGTCATACAGCTCTAAGGTGATTTAAGCAAATACCCACCTGTCATATCGGTCTTTTTGATACCAAATAGACATGGGAAACATCTGCTTCCAAGCAGGTTAGATAGTGTTAAGAGAAACTGAATAATAATGCATTTAATTACTGTCCTAGAAATTGAAATGTTTAAATGGGAAGATGTTTTAAAGTGCTACAGGATAAACTGGGGGAAGAATGTGGGAAGAACAGGTGATTGAGAGTATTTTCCATGAGATATGACTGTGCTGTTGACAGTATTTTTCCGTGTCATGTTAAAAGGGTGTTAGTTTTGTGTCTATTTCAGAGCCGAGGGCTGTAAGACACCTCAGCCTGTGCCTGTCTCAGATCCTGCCCAAGGCCTTCACTGGGACAGCATCACAAAGCTGTAAAGATAAATGATTCCCCGTTTCAGAGCCCTGCTAATGGCCTTTGCTGAAACACTTCAACATGTGCCTGTTTCAGAGCCCTGCAAAGGACTTTCACCGAGACAATTAGCAAGGGTGACAAGATAAAAAGATTTATTGAAGCCACAGGTAGAACAGATTTGGGATTGCCGTTGGTAAATGCAATAGTGCTAATAGTTAGCTGCAATAGTGCTAATTTACTACAATAATGCTAGGAAAATAAATGAATAAATGAACAAGTGAACAACTGAGTAAATGAACGAATGAATAAATGAGTAAATGAATAAATGCTATCCCGGGAGTTCTTTCACCAAGAGGGGAAGGTGCGATGCTTACCAAGAAGGTGTCCCTGTCTTGGTAGAGGAGCACAGACTGTCCCTTCTAGGTCTCAAGTTTCTTCTTCCTCGGAGAGATCTCTCGGTGATGGTGCGTAGGCGTCTAGGTGTGTAGGTGTGAGTATGTAGATCCAGGTACCCTCTGCATTGCCCCTTATATCCTAACCTTATCCGATCCCTTCCCTGGGGTGACGTTTTAGCATGATTTGGGTGGAGAGTCAGGTGCTATAGTCATGTATGTTTAGCATGTTTCTCTTTTTGCGCATTATCATACTTAGGGGCGTCAACTTTAATATTCATTTTGCAGATAATTAAGCCAAAGGTCTCACTCCAGGCAGTGTGGCCTTCAAGATTCCGTGCTGAAGCCGTTTATCTGCTTCTTCCTTGGCTCCTGCGACTTTGAGCCAAAACAGGGCCATGCTGCTGTGGAAGGATTCCCTCCTTTGGCTGTTTTTCACACCTGGCTGTTGGCTCTCCCCCCTGCAAGGTTCTCACAGGAGACCAGGGCTCATCAGTGTTGTTAACCTCTTATCTACTAAAGTCCCACATTATCCACCCTGTGACTATGGTCACCCAAGTTGAGATTGAAATCATGCTCATAGAAAATCAATCTTGGAGGTATCTCTTACGTGTGAATCCCCTTCCTCCTCACCTGACACTACATGCAGTTAGTGAATGAACACTTGGCTTACCATGGATTTGACATGAGCTAACAACACGCAGAGCACAGTAAACATGATATCTACTACTAATACAGATTGCAATAGAGAAGCAAGCCATGCTGGTAGTGAGAATCCTAATCCATGCAGAAATTTGTTTAACCATCCAACCTCCATGCTTTCTCTAAGGTCCCTACTTGCTTTTGCCACATGCTTCATGTGCTCTAATTGTTCATTAAGGTCTTGTGTTACATTTGGTATATGGATACAGCAAGTGTTTTTGGCTAAACTCAAATAACCACACACCATTTTCATGTAACAATGACAAATGTGATCTCAGTCTGTTCTGTAATGGCATTTTTGATGTCACCTGTGGTTGCATGTTCAGTTCTTTCAACCTGACACGAGTTGCCTTACCCAATGCCTCAGTCTGTCTGGTGAGGTTATACAGCATCGTTTGATTCTGAAATGCCATTAATTGAGGCATGAAAATCGATTCCAGGGTCCATCTGACCACAGTTCCTGTTGTTGGGTGTTGCCAGGGGTCTTCTGGTTCCCTTTTGATCCATTCCCATAGGGTCAGAGGCTGTTTTCTCCAGAGGGGGCAAAGTGTTAGCAGTCCCATCGTGTGTTGGCGTTGCTGGGTCCCCACAAGTAAATCCGTAGTCCACGTTCCATAACTGCTAACCCACACAGCATGTCCCATAGATGGTATACTGAGTTCTGAACAAATGATATCAGAGTGGATATCATTGATAGCCAAATGAAACCAAGTGTCATTGGCTGAGGTGGTATAGTTATGACAAACACAGCCTAGTCGGAGAGCTTGAGCTATCGAGCTCAATCTCTGAATGTCAGTGTTTCGGCTGCTACAATTATAAACGCTAGTACACTTCCAATTGTAACGTTTTGGACTATCTGAGTGGGAGATATTAAAGTTTGCATATTGGATATTGACCTGTATGGGGTCGTACAGGAATCCAATAGTCCCGTCCCAATCAATGCACCAGTCAGTAGTTTGCATATAATGCCAGTCACCACGTGGAGCACCCCACACCCTGGGTATAGGTGCTCCCCAGGGTACGTTGGTACATTGTTCCCCAGGAGAACAATAGATCGTCTTGACTGTTTCACCACCAGCTTTAAGTTTTATCAGTGGCTTAGTGATGCTACAATTGCCTATGCTTCCATTCCCTTAGGAGTCCACTGTAGGACATATTTCCTTCCCTCAGTGTGCCATGTTAGATCAGTACGGTTTTGTGTTTTCCACATAGGCTCCCACGTGTGGTTCAGAGCCGTGGTCAGTATTCCCCAGGGAACTGGTGCAGTGGCAGACTGGGGAAGGGGTAGGCACGCTGTGATTTGACTAACATTATGCATATGCCCAAAAGCTGGAATTAATTGTAACATGAGATTTGTAGGTTCCGGTTTTCCGAATGCAGTGCCTATGAATATGATTATAATGATCTGTGTAGCTGTACCCATGTTAAAATTTAGGTTTCCAAATAACAATCAGTAATACAAACAGAACATGATACATACAGTTAAGTCTGTAACACACTCCAAATCAAGATAATGTTCCAAATCACCCTAGGTACAATAACCTGTAATCCTGACTTGGTCAATTTACAGTATGTTTATCAAGGAGCATATCACATCAAGGTGTCTATACTTTGATTTCTTATTCTTGATGATCCGATGTCGTCTTTTCAGTTTCTGGCATTCGAAATACCTGTAAACACAGAAAAAGGTGCTTGGTTGTCATCACACTGGCAGATGTAAGGTTAAAAGGTGGGTATTATCCACCTAGTGCCGATTCAATGGAGTTTACCAGAACTGTCTCTCACTTCCCAAGCATACCAATTCTTTGGGGTTGTTAGTACCATTGCCACCATTCCCGTCTGAGGTATATTAACCACTACGGGTTGGCCTGTATAAAATCCAGCAGGATATTCTCCTGGTTTAGTGTGTACTGTGATAGGCATTATTTCATTGATATCTTCTAAATAAGCGTACCATTTACGAACTGCAGGTTTCTGGGCAATGCCGGCAGGCGATGCCGTACCCTTATGCACTATATCCAGGAGATGAAAAGGCCCACGGATCCACGGATAATCACATTCTGTCCTTTCCTTGTTATTTCCATTTCACAGCTCACACTAGAGACAGCAAGCCTTTTTCAAGATCCCAGTATCTTGTTTCGGTGTCACTGAAGGATTGAGAGCTAAACTCCAGTGGCCTTTTGGGTCCTCCTGGTCCTCTTTGACAGGTACTACAAAGGGTGCCGTGCTCACTGCATCCCCACTCTGCGTGGATGGGCTCGGACCGGTGTACTGGGCCAAGCTGTTGAAATAGCCGCAGTTCTCTGATTAAGAATTCTAACGCGTTCTCATGCTGTTCAGTCCTTTCCCATGGTTTTCCTTTTTTAAGCAAATTATACAAAGGACGAGCAGTAACAGAAAAGCCAGGAATGTCTTAATGCCAGTAGCCTAGAGTTCCTAACAGTTGCTGTATCTCCTTTTTGCTAGATGGTTTCTGTCCATATTCTGGTTTTCCCAGAGTATCTGAAGGAATGGAAGGAGCTCCTTTTATCCACCAGACTCCTAGAAACTTAACCTCCTGTGCCAGTCCCCGGCACTTAGATGGAGGAATGTCTATTCCTAAGGTTATTAATTTTTCTTGCACACCTTCCAAAGTGCGCTTGACTTCCTCTGAATTGTCTCCCCATTGATATATCATCGATATATTGATATTGATATATTGATAGATGATGACACCCGGTGGGCTAGAAACATCTAAAATCTTTGCCAAGGCGTTGTGGGCGATGGTGGGGAAATGTTTATATCCCCGGAGCAGTCAGTTAAAGGTGTACTGTATCCCTTTCCAAGTGAAGGCAAATTTGGTCTTGTCATGTTTCCAAAGTGGAATCATAAAAAACATATCTTTTAGATCCAGGGTTGCCATCCATGTGTGAGACGCCTCCTGAATTTGTGTTACTAATTCTGCAATATTTGGTACAGCGGCAGTATTGGTGCAGTATTGGCATTCAGTCACCTGTAATCAATCTTAGGTTGCCACTGTCCATTCGGCTTTTTCATTGTCCAGACAGGAGAATTATACGGGGAGTGAGCGCGAATGATAGTATCTCTTTTTTCCAAATCTGTTACTACCCCGTCAATGCCCAAATGCGTGGCTGCTGGCAAGGGGTACTGCTCACATTGGTAGTTTTTGATGGAGGCAAGGGTATACACATTTCCAATAAATGTATACCTTTAGGCTCACCCTCCCCTGCATTAATCATCCAGCAAAACTCCAAACTAACCCCTCAGGGAGTTTCCACATTCTGCCATACAATAGATCAAATCCTAATATATTGGTGTTAGCAGCACTTCAGCACGGGTTAATTTAGTCTCCCCCAGGAGCCACAGGGTGATTTTCACTGTGGGGCACTCATTTATAACTCCATCAATTCCTGTAAATTTGACTTTACAGCGGCTGGGCTTCACATTTAAGCTTTCTGCAGTCTCCTTGGAAATTACTGATATTTGAGCACCCATATCAATGAGGAAATTTATAAAAATTCTCCTTGGTCCTACTGGTGTAGCAATGACAGGTTTGTGATGTGTATCAGAGAGCCACTGTGTAGCCAGCACCCACCGGGCAGGATGGCTCACTGTCCTCCCGGCGATGTATGTTTTTTGGCAGGGTGTCTGTTAAATCAATTAAGTCCTGCTGTTGCAGAGCCGAGGGAACAGGTCTGGCAGGAGGCTGCCCCCCCGTGAACGGATCAATTCTTTGGCTCAGCAATAGTGGCTAAAAACACTCCAGGGCCCCAGCAGCCTCCTGCCTCTTCCTCACTTAACAGAACTCGGTTTCCCCCCACCATAAGGGAAACTCGCCACACGTACTCTGTCTCGGACTCCTCCAGACGCCTGGAATATTTTTCCTGCAGCTTTGCCAATTCAGCAGGAGACCACGGAATAGTTCGCACAGTAGTACAGACCTCATTATCTCCCTCATTTGTGGTTTTGGTCTTGATTACCGGCCGTGTGGGTGTGGGTTCTGGGGTAAAATCATAGCCAGTATCTCCCCCCAGTTCATCAGTGTCATCACCGCACCAGATGTCCCCATCCCCTATTTCAGGATCGGCACAATGTATTAATTTGCAGATTTGTTTAGCTAAGACCGAAGATGGTATCTGATTTATTATGTTTTATTAATTTTCTTGTAATTGCCTGTCTCGCCTTTCAGCCGAGGCCAACAGCACTTTAAGTTCTCCAACTTCACTTTTTAGGTTTTGATTTTCAGTCACGAGGGCATCTACTTGTGTTCCAAATTTCTCTCAGTTCTCCACTGATAATTTCAACACTTCATTTTCTGATTTCAAAACAGCATATTCTACATCCACAATTTTTTGGGGACGAGGGGACTCTCTGGTTTCCTTTAGCGTGCACGACAAGCAAGCCCCCAGTATTGCACAGACAATACCTTTGCCTTTACCTATTCTAACTTTTTGATCACTTCTACATAGCTCAGTCCGCTCCACCACTTTATCCTCCTTTTTCCAGAATTTTTGGGCCCGTTCTATTCCTGCTTGGGAAGGCGCACACTTACATTTTTGCAGCAGTTTATCCACGGCAATCCTGCCGACTATGCTAATTCACTGTCGCGTTAAAAGGGTGTTAGTTTTGTGTCTATTTCAGAGCCGAGGGCTGTAAGACACCTCAGCCTGTGCCTGTCTCAGATCCTGCCCAAGGCCTTCACTGGGACAGCATCACAAAGCTGTAAAGATAAATGATTCCCCGTTTCAGAGCCCTGCTAATGGCCTTTGCTGAAACACTTCAACATGTGCCTGTTTCAGAGCCCTGCAAAGGACTTTCACCGAGACAATTAGCAAGGGTGACAAGATAAAAAGATTCATTGAAGTGACAGGTAGAACAGATTTGGGATTGCCGTTGGTAAATGCAATAGTGCTAATAGTTAGCTGCAATAGTGCTAATTTACTACAATAATGCTAGGAAAATAAATGAATAAATGAACAAGTGAACAACTGAGTAAATGAACGAATGAATAAATGAGTAAATGAATAAATGCTATCCCGGGAGTTCTTTCACCAAGAGGGGAAGGTGCGATGCTTACCAAGAAGGTGTCCCTGTCTTGGTAGAGGAAGAGGAGCACAGACTGTCCCTTCTAGGTCTCAAGTTTCTTCTTCCTCGGAGAGATCTCTCGGTGATGGTGTGTAGGTGTCTAGGTGTGTTGGTGTGAGTATGTAGATCCAGGTACCCTCTGCATTGCCCCTTATATCCTAACCTTATCTGATCCCTTCCCTGGGGTGATGTTTTAGCATGATTTGGGTGGAGAGTCAGGTGCTATAGTCATGTATGTTTAGCATGTTTCTCTTTTTGCTCATTATCATACTTAGGGGCGTCAACTTTAATATTCATTTTGCGGATGATTAAGCCAAAGGTCTCACTCCAGGCAGCGTGGCCTTCAAGATTCCGTGCTGAAGCCGTTTATCTGCTTCTTCCTTGGCTCCTGCGACTTTGAGCCAAAACAGGGCCATGCTGCTGTGGAAGGATTCCCTCCTTCAGCTGTTTTTCACACCCGGCTGTTGGCTCTCCCCCCTGCAAGGTTCTCACAGGAGATAAGCGCTAATCAGCGTTGTTAACCTTTTATCTACTGAATTCCCACATTCTGTCATTAAATCCACCTTTCCAGCTGTCTTCAGGGCACAGTTGCGCGTGCTCATGGGCATCATGGACATACAAGGATACACCTCTTATTCTATGAGCTAAGTGATAAATTTAATTAATTGGTCTTTGTTAAACTTCAGTCCTGTGGCCAACGTATTCCCTTACTGGTGTGGTGTCTCAGTTCCTCTATCTAACTTTGTGGTTTCATTATTTAAAAAAACAGACAATAACACTCAGCAAGACTCCAAAGAAAAACCTTATTAGATGATTTTTTTTCTTTTTCTTCTTTTTTCCAAATTAACTGCCCAAAGACAGGCAGTTATTCCTTATTAAGAACACTTTGCCAGCACATCTTGCAGTGGAACTGTCAGCTAGAACGTGGAATCTGCAATGGTAACAGCTGCTGTTGCAGAATGGACATACAAAGGAGAAATAAGTAAATGAGAGCTTGAACTAGTCATCACTTTGAACTAAATATAACGTAAGATATAATCCAGAGTAGGGTGTTAAATACCATTGTGATGAGATAGTCCTTCACTGTTCATTTGGGAAATAGTACCATCACAGACAGGTTGTAATGCCGTTGGTATGGTAAAACACGTTCAGAAGGCTGGCTAGCAGGCAAAACTACCGCACAGATTTCTGCTCCTTCACTGTGCAGAAGCTAGCATTAATTCTATGATAAACTACTTGCAGCACCATTCTGCAAATTGCGTTTCACTTCTGTGCAAGTAATGTCTGTAAGAATACTATAGCAATGCAGTGAAGTATAATTTTTTAACGTTTTCTTTGATGTTTTGACAGCATTTTACATATAATAAAATTCACCATTTTCCTCTTAAGTTCAATTATTTTACTATTCCCATGAGCAGTCTGTAGAGTGGGTTTTTTAAAAATAAGCCTGAGGATCTTATGGGAGCTGCTGAATTCAGTGGTCTCTGGGACCAGCGGAGGTTACTGCTCCTGGCTGCTGAAGCCCATCCATGTCCACTCTTTGGACCTGGGAGGGGTCTTAGGCTCGCATGTGTCCTGGACAAGCGTATGCAACACACACACGCACACACAGAGAACACATATATAATGTAAGCACAGCCAGTGAGTGGACTGCTGCCTACTTACTTGTGATCCCTCCTCCCCATTTTCCTAAACGTCCCCCTAGATCCACCATGATCCTTCCTTTCCCTACCTTTGGCCAATTCTGTGAACATCCCATAGTAAATTTTGCATAATCCCACAAGCCCCTGCTGATATCCCATAAAAAGTTTTGCACAGTGCCATACACCCCCTCAAATATATTGTAAAACTCATGATAATCATGTTTCCCCCATCTTACCAGTGACGAAGCTCAGGTTGATTGTCTTCAGGGTGGCTTCCTCAGTAGCTCCTTTAATGGCCTGAGGAATTCTGCTCTTCACTGTTGTCTTTGTTACCATCTGCTCATTCGGCAATTTTTGTTTGTGTGTGTTTAATATATCACTTTCCTTCTCATTTCTTATTTGTTTTATACTGAATGATCCTTAACCAGATGACTTAATGAACCAAATAGTCTCGCATTCCACACACCCCTACAGGAACTGTAACACAGCAAAGCTTGTCATAAAGCTCAGAGGAAGATACCTGTTTGAAATTACTTGCAATTATATTTTTAATTGAGAAGTTTCATCAGTTATCTGGCTGCACCGCTAAAAGATTTTTAGGTTTTTTTTAAAGTGAACATTTTATCAAAGAACTAACAAACCACTTGCAGTACGGGTAGAGCGCCTGCCAGCAGTATCATTGGGGAAGCGAACCTGAGAAGGAGCGCGGAAGGTGCTGAAGCACTACTTTTGTTAACGTGACTTGTTTTTCCAATGCCAGGAACCAGAATTTGAAATGAGGAACTTGCGTTTTGCTGAAACACAATTTGCCCAGAGAAGCTGTGGATGCCCCATCCCTGGAAGCGTCCAAGGCCAGGCTGGATGGGGCTTTGAGCAACGTGGTCTAGTGGGAGGTGTCCCCGGTCATGGCAGGGGGGGCTGGAACTAGGTGATCTTTAAGGTCCCTTCCAACCCAAACTATTCTATGGTTCTATCATTCCTGATTGCAGCCGGACAGGATACTGCTCTAGGGTACAGTTCTGATTTAACAAAGCTGTTCCTGTGACTTTAGCAATAATATTAATACCTTGTTGGTAAATATACAGTCTTTATGAAAATAAGGTGTCACACTGAAGGAGGCCTTCTATATATCCAAAGTTCATATTGAACTTGCCAAATCTGAGCAATGGGAAGCATCACGGGAAACCTGCCTTCACCTCTTGCACTGCACAAAACTTCCTTCAGCAGAGTATTGGCTCTTTGCAGGGAAGAGCATCCCTTGGCATGTAAGAGTCCAGCTCTGGTTTTCAGATGCTAGGTAATGCGGCAGTAGAATTAAATAACATAAAATTGCTGTGACATGTGGATTACTTGAAGCGAAAGCTGTTCTTTATCAAAAGAGCTTTGATGTCGGCCTAATAATAAAGTTTTCCCTTAATGGCTGGCACTTGGCAAGTGCTTGTAGCTTGGCGAGAAAAAGATCTCAGCTCCTGATTCTCCCAAACTTGTCCTGTGTCAGACCTTTTTAATCCAAATGTGTTGCTTTTGGGCAAGTGTTGTGCTCTGTGGTTATCTGCAATAAGTCTTAGCACCAGACATGCTTAAATATGAAAAATAAACTGATTTACACAAAAGAAAAGGGCAGGGGTTTCAATTAGAACATTTGGAAACAAAACCATAATAAATAAACACAGGACAGCAAAAGATTGTTGGAGTGTGTCTGAAAATATTTTCCTAGGTGTATTTTTGAATTTTTCTGAGGTATGTATAGGCCACAGAAGATTAATTAGCATTTAATATACTAAATTATATTTGTCAGAATGTTTATTATTCCTGGCTGGCTCCTCCTTTCATCGCCTTAGGAGTGGTTTTGAGCTTTTGCATTTTAGCCTTCACCATGTACATTCATCTTTTACAGTACCTATTTTTCTATTATCTCATGGGAATGCAGCATCTGGATTTATAATAAACACGGCTGTGACAAGCCCTGCATTTTCGTTATGGATTGCTACGAACTCAGCAGATGTGAATTTTGTATGTGATAAAGCTTTCTGAACCTTTCTGGCTCTACTCTTACCATAATCCTTAGTTAGAAAATTACTTCGGGCTTAATACCATAACTGCCCATCACAGCGTGTCCCACATTAACTGTCTTGTAAATTGTATATCACAGGATGTACACATTTAATGTAGAGGTTAGGGTATTTAGTTTAACTACATGCTGGTGGCTTCTGTGGGCAAGAAATAGAATACAGCGGATATCTCTATAAGCTTTTAAGTGACTGCTTATAGTCGCAAATACTTTGAGAATGCTCTGGAGGAAACGGTTTCGCGGGCAACTAGCTTTCTTAGTAGAGCTGAAAGAAATTATAGGGCTGAAAATAATCAGTGGGATTCTTGAGAACTTCTCAAGTGTTATACCAGCTTTTCTCTCTTTTTTGACCTTGCACTAAATTCACATTAATGGTGAGCAAAATCAGATCTTATCTAATTTAACTAAGTCTTTTGTCTTTCTGAATAGATACACATCACTGATACACATCATTTAGTTTATACAGCATTTTTGGTTGATGCAGCTCTTTACAATGTACATGTTAAACAACTGGTTTCATGCAGCTGTAAGGACACACAAGGGCATCCTTTGAGAGGAGCCTTTCCTCCCTGCACTCTTCGTTGAGACCTGCACTAGTTAGTTGCCATTCTGCTCCCTCTGTACTTGCAGAGCTTGTACGAGCACTTAAGAGTGATGTGAAAGTGCCATAATCTAGAAAAACAGGAAGCCTTCCTGGAGTACCCAGGACTGTAATTGTAACTTCAATTTGGGGAGCGGGAAGAACGCAGAGGACAGGAAGATACCGTGTCAAACATGGATTATGTGATAGCTGATGTGCTAGGCAGAGAGAGGGGACGAACAGAGTGATGCTTTACATCCTGTCTCCTGTTGTGCCTATGAAAGCATCCATTGCTTCATTTTGAGCAGAACATCCCTCTCCTCTCTTTAGTATTTCTGATAGAAAGTAAATATACCAGGTCCATTTTAGTTCTTTTAAACAACTACATGGTTTTACTTTGGAGATAACAGGAGGCTGGAAGACATAAGACATCCTGTACTTTTGGTATGCTTCCTTCCATTTGTTTCCCCATCTCTTGTTTTCCCCTTAGAGAAGGTTGTTATCTTCAGCATGTGATAGCCTGTGCGTCATCAAGAATCGGAAGATGCATTGCTATGAAGATACGGCAGAACAAATTGACATCAAAAGAGAAATTACGTGGGAAGCATATCATCTCAGACAAGAAATTAACTTTATGGCCAAAATTCTGATTTGTGCAAGAGAATTCAGTTCTGTCACCTGAGACGCCACTCGTGTCTTTTCACCCTTTCATTGATTTCAGGGAGAAATCAGTTAACTGGGAACAGAGAAGTGGAATCTTTACAGTGTGGTGATAAATGATATATACTCTCTATGCTCACATAAATTTCCAACTTGATACTACAGCAAGAGTCTGGCTCTGCTTAGAAACATATAATAATTTTGTGCAAATAAGTTTGTTTTACAGGCCAAAATTAGCACTTAAAATGTCTCGGGCTTTTTTATCAAATACATTTTCCGTTAGATGATTTTATTGTTTATTCCTGTGTCACTTTTTTGCTCCTCTTAGTTGTATGCTAAAGGTCTAGAGGTGCTATAGTAAATGACCCATTAATAATAAAAAATAGCTATAAACCACCTGGAATGTAAAAATAGTAGATAAGAATAGAAGGTAACTGAAAACATTTATTGGAAAACAGTTATTGAAAAAGCAGAGAAAAAGTTGAGCAGTGAAAAAAACCCAACTTTCCCAAAAAAAGAACTTATATTTTTTAAATGTTTCCTTAACATGCAGAAATACCTTACTATGCTAGTGTCCATGATAGCCACTCCATTTTTTTTTTTACAGCAAAGCTTTTACATTTAGTCAAGCATATGCTAAAAGGCTGCCTGTCTAAGAGCATGGCCTCTGAAACCTCCATTCTTACAGAAAATAAATTGAATTTTCAAAGCTCACGTTCAGGTCCCGTAGTTCCTTTGTTGCATTTGATGTTTGTCCCTGGGGGTTTCTATGCTGTTGCAGCTCCCACCTTTACCATTTTTCTATCACTCCTGCACCTTATTACTTTCCATTTCCTATTTCAAATAAAAAAATCCAATAAACCCAATTTCTTCACTTTGATTCTCTTGAAGAAAATTAGAAAAAATAGCGGAATGAACTTCCATATTGGCACCAATAACTTCTGAAATCACATTTAGCCTCATGACAAATACCAGTACTTAAAAATTCTTTGGCACAAAATGCCCATGCAGTTATGGAGACTAAGCTTAAATTTTCATATTGAGCTCCTCTGTGGAAAGTAGAAAGCATTGGATGACTATCTGACCCTTCAGAATATTATTATTTAGCAGTGAAACAGAATGTTGTAGAAGCTGCAGAAATAAGTACGCAAAGGTCTGACTTCAGTGACTTGCATCTGGTGAAGCAATCAGTGATATCTGAACAAAGTGGGTGTAGAAGCACTTAATAAGTGCTACCTTATTTATCAGGGAGAACTTTTGTTAACATGGGTTGATACGCGAGGGGATATTTCATTTCCTTTAGACTTAAAATGCTGCAGTCAGCAGAACATAACCGGCTGGAACCCCTGAATTCCACAAGGTTTATACACGACGCTGCTCGCTGAGGCTGTAGCCGGTATTTGGAGTTGCCTGCACATGGCACGCAGCGCGACGGAACATAACTGCAGTTAGTGGAGGAGTAATGCCTGCACTTGGCAAAACTGTGTCTGCTGGGGACATCTGAGGGTCCCTGTTACATCTTCTCCCACCTGCTTTTTTTTTTTTTTTTTTTTTAACAAAGGAAAGAAAAGAATGAGCATTTAAGAGATCTTGTCTTTCCCATGGCTTCTGAAACTCAATTCTTCTTGCCTTCCTCTTGCTTTCTCCCCGTGCCGTGGGAGAGGGGAGGGAGCGAGAGGCTGGGTGGGTTTGGCCGTGGTCAACCCCCCTGAGATACCATGGACACAGAGAGACCTTCTTGTCATAAGGATTCTCACTCTCCCTGTGGGATGTGAAAGTGGTGTGGAATGGAGAGGCTACTATCAAAAGGCATCCTGTCAATAAGAAAGGGATTTCAAAAGGAGCTAAGAAACCATGCCATGTGTAGAATTATGTAGAATAAGCTTTTTACTTGAACATAGGGATTAAGTAGAGCCTTATATTCACTACAGTTCTCCCAAATACAAGCCTTACTTTCCATAGAATAGAATAGGAAATAGAATAGAACAGAACAGAACAGTTTGGGTTGGAAGGGACCTTAAAGATGATCTA
This sequence comes from Chroicocephalus ridibundus, assembly GCF_963924245.1. Lineage (NCBI taxonomy): Eukaryota > Metazoa > Chordata > Aves > Charadriiformes > Laridae > Chroicocephalus > Chroicocephalus ridibundus. Next base: position 153,600,588 of record NC_086285.1, on the reverse strand, counting down.
GTTCCAACCCCCCTGCCCTGGGCAGGGACACCTCCCACTAGACCAGGCTGCTCAAAGCCCCATCCAGCCTGGCCTTGAACACTTCCAGGGAAGGGGCATCCACAGCTTCTCTGGGCAACCTGTTCCAGTGCCTCACCACCCCCACAGTAAAGAATTTCTTCCCAATATCCAATCTAAATCTCCCCTCTTTCAATTTAAAAACATCGCCCCTCATCCTATCACTACACTCCCTGATTAAGAAGTAGTTACTTACTTCATTTTTAAGCAAGTTAGTTACTTCATTTTTAAGCCATGCACCCGCCTGCTAAGGCAGAGTAGGTACGTTACGTATAAAGGCACATTGAAAAAGGTCAGCAATAGATTCACAGGGAGATGTGCCACGTGCCCCTGTTTCTTGATGTTTGAAAGTTTAAGCCTGAATACCTCATCTCTTCCAGTAAATAGCTTTTCTGAACTTCAGACTTCTGTAAGGGTGCAAGATATTACAAGACAATTTTAAGTCTGTGTTAGGAGAATCTGTTGCCACCAACTTTTGGAGATTATTTTACTGGAAACTTTTTTTTTTTTAGATAATTGTTGTTGTTTTAGGCAATTGTAGTTAGTACAACTTGCTATTTGGGGTGCTGTTGGGTCTCAGTGCAAGTACAGACTGCTATACGTGTATCCTAAGTGATTCTTCCCTATTCCTCTGTACTTTGTGATAATTAAATTACGGTGTTCATTATGCTTAGGAATATTTGGAATTGCTGAGAGGGTAGGGAGGAAGAACATGGAATTCAGACATGACCCATTTACCACGCGGTAACAAGTCACTGCAGGTTATCCCATCTTTGGTTACGATTCATGTGCGTGTTCTTAGCCTGCAGCACACACAAACGTAATTCAAGTTGGTTTCGCCCTTAAGGTAACGTCGGTCTGACAATTTGGAAGGGATTACATCTTTGAACCCTTGATCAGATCATTTCCATTTAGCAACATCAGTTCTGCTCGTCGCACTGATAGGCTGCAGCAGTGCCATACAGATAAATGACACATCTGAATTATACCAAGGTTTTTACTTACGCAGGACTGGGGAATAAAAGGGTTTTGTTTGGTTCCAGCTGTCTTTTGACTTGGAGTATCATTTAAAAATGATTAATGGAATTTGTGCACTACTTGAATTTTCTAAACTCTTTTGTGATGGAAGTCGTCTGTTTTGTGGTTTTCTGGAGTAGCTTGGGCAACGTTAATAAAATTTTTAAGTCTGACATCCTTTTTATGTCCTCCTTTTCAAGAATTCAGTGTTTTCAATGGCAAAATTTTCTGTGGCCTCTTGCCTGGATCTGCTAAGTTCTATGAAGTAGAAAGCTGATATTTGTGTTTCATTTTTCATGTTAAGCATAATTAACCAAATTGACTGAATTATTCTGGCAGTGCATTAAGTAATGCGAGCCCTATGCCAGTCCCTCAAACAGGGCTATTTTGGGTGCCCACAGCAACCTCTTTGAACATGCTGATGTTCTGTACTGTAGCTACTTGTTGGTTTGGGTGTTGTTTTTTTCTTTTTTTTTTAAATTACATTGAGTTTCTGTTCAAAAACTGACAGGCAGGACATAACGTATCACATTTGTCTTATCCCAGAGGTTTTCATTCCTTTTCAGACCCCTAACGATTTGCTAGTGGTAAGGCACCATGCATTTACTGACAGAAGGCATGTTTTGTCTATTTAAATACCTTTCACTGACATCTTTGAAGTAGCCCACAGATCTCCAGCAGTCCGTGGACGGGAGTTGAAAACCACTATATTACCATAATACTGGTTTCTAATCTCAGTTTTCTTTAATTAAAGCTATTTGATCATATTTGTAAATTAAAACTGGATATGCCCGTGTATAGAACAGCAAAGTGAAATATTAACATTGAATCAAGCAACCTTGTTCTCTAGAAAAACTTCAAAAGGCAACACCAGTGGGAGTGCAACATTCAGCCATGGAAACGTGCTAAGGGCAGGACTCAAAATTTGCAACACCTACGTGATGGTTGAGCTCATTGGCCACAGCGCACTGCCTTGAAACTCCGCGTCGTTATTGCATCAGCCTCTCTACAAATCTATTTTTTACAACAACGCCCCAATCCCACGGCTCATGCTCACTTCAGTCTCTTTGGGGCACAAGGTACATTTGACCTCAATGACGCTGCGATTCCAAACTTCACCCTTGATCTCCGTGTAATAGAACTTTTCCCAAAGGGAAATTGAAAGTGGGATTCATCACACCTAACTGTAGGCATCTATCATGAGGTGTTCTTAGCTAAGCTGGGTATCCAGGTCTCGTTAGTCAATGCAGATCTGGTCAGTGACACTGGTGGCATTTAGGTTTGCCTAGTGGGGATGATTATTATTCTAGATTCTTTGCTTGAATTTGTTCCAGCTCTGATGCCGGCAGCTGGCAGGGAATATTCTTGTGATGTTAAGGCCATTTTATAGGAGCAGACAAATGCTGGGTCTGTGTCTGCTGGAAAATGCAGATACATCTTGGTATTGGTATGTTCCTTTCCCTCAGTGAGAAATCAGTGTCAACTACATTGTTGAAAAGGTTCATGGTGAATTTTTAAGAGGTCACATATTTGGCATAGCGTCTGGACAGCTTTGGGGTGTTTGGTATGTCTACCTTTCACAGCCCATTTCATTTTTCAGAAGAACGTGTAGCGTTTGAAATTCTTTAAAAAAAACACCAACAAAGAGCAGCAAAGCAAACCCAACAATTTCTAATACAACACTTAAACGCTTTCCTGGGAACAACAGAAGTAGTTGATAGTTCAGGGTTTTACATCTAATGCTAAGATTTTGTATCCCCTCCCAGTGCACACATGATTTGTTATTCATGCTCAAAACAAGACAGATATTCACCTGACTTCGCAGCAGTATGCTTTTTTAAAGCTAAAATCCAAAGCTTTCAAATCTATTATCTCTTGAAAGTGCTCCTCCCTCGAAACGAAGCTGGTTTATTGGGTTTAAAGCCCTCCATGCACAGACCTGCCCTCAGCCCTACTGGGGACCCTCACTTCGTCCCGCTGGCTGGGCCCACTGGCACAGCCGTGGCTTTACGTGGCCGTTAGCATCGCCACGGCCTGCGGCTCCCGAGTTGCCAGACACGATTTGCCAGGCGCCAACCGCCATGAGGGGAGGAAGATGGGGAGACGGGGAGACAGGGCCCCTCAGCCCCTCTCCCGTCCCGGCTGAGGCGGGGTGGCCGCCGCTGCCTGGCGCAAGGCACAGGGTTTCTCCTGCTCCAGCACCACCTGGGGCCGCCGTACCAGCTGGCAAAGCCAAAGGAGGGCCGGGCCAGACCGCCCGGAGACCGTCCGGGCCCCGAGGGAGCGCCTAGGCCCTGAAGAATCGCCGCCATGGCGCCGGGGGGAGAGCGGCGGCACCGCGCATGCGCCCCGCTCGCCTCCCCCGCGGGTTTCCGCCCGGAGCCGTTTCCTCGCGCACCGTCGCCGCCGCCGCTGCTTCCGGTGTTTCGTTTTTCTCTTTCCGGCCGGTGCGAGGGGGAAGATGGCGTCGCGCAAGGAGAGCTCCGGCGCTGCCGGTGGCGGCTTCGGTGCCTCGAAAGGCAAAGGCAAGGCTGCCGCCACGGGCGACTCGGCCGTCAAGCAAGTGCAGATCGACGGGCTGGTGAGCGGCGGGGCCAGGGCGGGCGCTGGTGGAGGGGGCGGGCGGGCGGGCGGGCGGCGGCGGCCGCGTGGGGCAGGCCCCGTCCGTGCGGCGGTGGCGCCGCCGGGGCCTGTGCCCGTCCCGGGGCCTGTGCCCGTCCCGGGGCCGGGGTTGCCGTGGTGCCCTGAGAGGCGGGAGCAGTTCCATCCTTCTCCCGAGCCGCGGCCGGGCTCCCCCTGTGCTGTCCCTGGGAGGGGAGCGGCTCCCTCCCTCCTGGAAGCGAAGGGACGGGACAGGAATTAATTGCTTTTAAATATTTGCTTTTTTTCTTCCACTCTGGTGCCCGGGTTTTTGGTTCTTGCTTGTCGTAGCTTAGGCTGTTGAAAACTCCAGAGGTGTGAGAGAAGGTGAGCACGGTGGGTCCTTCCCTCATCCATCGTGCTTTTTTGTCTTCTCTGTTAGGACTGCTGATGCCTACTGTGTTTTATTAATACTAAATAAAAGAAAAGGAGGGATTGAAGGGTTTAGCAGAGAATGGAACCAAGAAGGAAGATTTAGATTAGATATTAGGAAGAAATTTTTCACTATGAGGGTGATGAGGCACTGGAATAGGTTGCCCAGAGAAGCTGTGGATGCCCCATCCCTGGAAGTGTTCCAGGCCAGGCTGGATGGGGCTTTGAGCAGCCTGGTCTAGTGGGAGGTGTCCCTGCCCATGGCAGGGGGGTTGGAACTAGATGATCTTTAAGGTCCCTTCCAACCCAAACCATTCTGTGATTCTATAATAGAGGCGATCCATGCAGACCTCAAGGGGAAGAAGTCAGTTCTTGGCTTTGGTGCTGGATGTTTTTGTGTCAGGTCATGTTTCATACAATTGTTATTACAGTGACATGAAGTGGGGAAAAAGTAGTTATGTAAACTCCTTAAGGTTGGAAGCATTATTTGTTACTTCTGCATCATCTTTCCCAAATATCACCAGAACACTGTACGGCTGAAGTGTGAGGGAGAATCAGTATACTGGTAGTGAGAAGGAAAATCGTAATTTTGGGGCTTTGAAGCCCAATTGGCATTTATTAGTGATAGTCCCCACTCATTATCCTGGAGTTACGCGGTATAGTAAATGTTTGGCAAGAGGAAGAATAACTTATTTGTCTATAGTTGTTCTTGTGAAAGAGAAAATTTGAATTAATTAGAGTATTTCTGTGGTATTCTGTTCATCTGTCTGTGTATCTGTGGCTATGCTGCACTTAGGATTTTCAAGGAGTGGTGAAAACTGACCAGTCATGAAATGTAGCCCTAAAAACATATCATCTGACAGCAAACTGCTGCTGTTGCAAGCAGGCTAGTGCCAGATGGACAGTGGTGTGTGCTTGTGTGGCTTTTTACTAGCAAGTTTGAGGGAACAAAGAAAAAGGGAATAGTTAAGAGCAGGATACAGGTTGGCACCTTTAACTCCATTTCTGTTGGTGTAAAAGCTGTTTTATCAATTTTGGACTTAATAACAACTATTATATTTGATTTCTTTTGTTTCTGCTTTAAGGAAGTAAAGAGAACAGTTCTCTATTGGATATGTAATCTACTTTGTGTACTACTGTTCATTCGAATCAACTATGAGTGGCCCTGGTGGTCTGCTTCTGACAGTCCAACAAATACCTATGAATACTTTTTGCTTTATGCTTTTGGTTTTTTCCATGTCCTTGTGTATTCTTCTGGTACAGCACAGTGGTGCCTCTTGAGTGGAGTCTGTGCAGAGGAAGGTGGCTTACTGAAAACAGTGGAAAGCTTTCCCCTTTCCACTATGCAGAAGACATCTTTCAATGGATCTTACACAAAGCATTCTCAGGACACTTAACAGTGTGGTTCACAAAATTCCATGACGCCTGTGGTGAAGTGTTGGCATAAATGTGCTTGATATGTAAACAAAATGGCTCCCATTGCAAGTCCTTAGAATCTCTTACTGAAATTCTGCTAAAATGCTTCTAATATCTTATTTAAATGTCTCATCTGTACTTTCAGAAAGTGATGAGACTTCATCAGTCATCTTGATGATGACCAGGGTGACTACATGCCAAAACAGGGGACAGACTTTGGTGGGTGTCAAGCAAATTAGTGATCTCTTTCTCTCCACTGGCGCCACATCTCTTGGCAGTGACAGAAGTAATCCTTTCAAATGGGACTGCTTTGAAAGCAAAGACACACTATGTAGTTTTTTGGGGGGGGTCTGTGTATGCAAAATAGAAGATGCGTCAGTCTTCTGCGTATATGAGAATGCGAAAGTACTTTTAGGAAGTTTGTTATTTCAGAGGAGCAGTAAAGTAAAAGAAAATCATATTAGTAATGAAGAGAATAAGTTCTGAATCTCTTTTTTAGGGTACCTTTTAAGGTATGTGACCTTAAAACATAATACGTAACAATGCAGCAATACCTACGTTTCTGGCATCCTTTTAAATTTGGTACAAGTAGACCATGCTATAGTTAACTTATTTCTTATTTTAATCTGATTAATTCTTTGTTTTATTACGTGATGGTGTAGTTTGGATTTAGATCAAGTGGAATTTTGTTTCGGGTAACACAATAGTAAATTAAAAAGCACTGTCATGGCAGAAGTAAAAGCTAACAATGAAACCCTGACTAATAAGATAGACTAAATCCGCATAACTTCTTAAAATGTTAGTGTTATTAGAATATTCCACAAAAATAATAGCACCAAAATTTAGGAAGATTAAGGGAGAACTGTGTCAGATTGTAGACACTTGATAACTTGATTGGAGTACCTGAATGATTGTTTATAAAATGCTTCTGAAATTAAATGTGATTAAATTAAATTTCCAATCTTCACAGTTTGACAGAAAGGAGCGGGAAAAAAACCGGTCTGTACCCTTTTCTATCAGCATTTCTGCTAGATAGTTAAGGTCTCAGTCATCAAATGATACATACGGCTAGCTACTGTATCAGTATGATAATAAGATTCTAAGTATTTTATTCTATTTTTGATAGCTTGAATGTTGTTTTGTTTTCCAGCTCATTTTTGAGAGATCTGTAGCACACAGAAGTGATCTGTAGCAGACAGAAGTTATCTGTGCATTCAGATGTATTGACAGTTTCAAGTTAGGAATGTTGAATTAGGAGTGAGGCACGATGAGCAAAAGTGGATGGTGTTCTTCATTCATCTCAGGAATACAAGGAACGACTGCAGTGTCAAAGAAAATTGTCTCTTTCCAGTTGTTTTTACGACACAGAAAAAGACACTGATTGTGTGTGGATTCTGAGCCACTGATGTTGAGGAGGTTTGTTAAGTAAGGTACCTTTGAGGTGCCCTCTTTTTGGAACTGGTCATCTTCCGAATTATTGAATTGAATGAGCATTGCAGTTTAGACTATGTGATGAATAGAAATAGGAGACTTCTGTTATTTTAAGACAATATTGTGGTTTGCTTTGGGTTTATTTAGTAATAAGGATTAGTAGTGGCAGCCTATGCTTGTTCTACAGATCACTGGTTTTAACGCATCCCTAGTGAGCAGGGATGTAGAGTTTATATAAGAATTTATACAACTGTAAGGGATAACATGTGTTTAGTTGCATATTATGGAAAGTCCTAATATGTCACTGATTTATGCTATCATAAAGTGCTTGTGCTGATTCAGCTTGTATTGGTTCAGCAAACAAAGTGTCCCGTGTGTTTAAGTTTTTACATTGAGCTTTTGTTGATATAGCAGCGTGTCAGAAAAATTATACACTTAATGAATAAACATCTAATGAGAGCAGTTTCCAAAGTAGTTCTTTGCAAGAAATGTTAGAAATCACAGGGTGAAAAAATGCCTCCATAAACTCACATTTATAGTGTGCTTTTTCATTCAGATTCATTCGGATACAAACTCTTTTAAGATTTCATATATTAAGTTTTTTACCATCCTGAGGAAAAAGATAGGAAGATGAGTGTAATTCGCCACATTCTGTTGTCTTTGCTTCCTGTTGTGGAAATTTCAACAGTGTATTTGGATAGAGATTCCATCGTGTTCTCTCTTTTTGAGTAGCCCAAAGAAAACTTCTGCTCACAGCAGTAGTGGTCATATGCATATTTCTGTTCTTTTTTGAGGGGGGAGGGCGGAGGGATGTTTGGCCTTCTGTATGGCTGTAGTTAAGCAACCTTTTCATATTTCCTTTTTTTTTTTTTTGCGAGATTAGCATTTACCTGATCACTGAAACTTGTGATGATTACAATTACAAAGAGGTTTACGAGAAATCTTAAATACCTTCTGAAGTTCTTAAAAACAGTAATTGTAAATTTTGTTGTGCGTGTCCATTTGCAATAATTGTAGAAGACCAAATGACGCTTTTAATGTAAGAACTGAAAAAACCCCCCATGCCTGGGTTTCTGCAGCTTGGTTTGCAGTAGGCTTTTGAACGTAATTAGAGCTCTCACCTTCTTAAAGCCATTTCTCCATGTGGAGTCCTGTAAGCTTTTTTTTTTTACCTTGTGTGGATTGCTTTATAAAGGCAGTTTTAGAAGATGAGTGAGCTTATTCTTCAAATAGTCTCTTTATTCTGCTCAGATATCTACTTGGGTGGAGTCCCTAAGAACTTATTTCTTCAAGAGAGGTATCTGTCTTAAGTTTAGTAAAGTAACCAGCAACTTTGGAAGTATAGGTGGAAGAACTTACATATGAACGTGGACATCATATAAGTTTATATTCTATAGGGAACTAGACTCATAATTCCACTGGCTCAGTGTCTTATACCATTGGAACATGTGTGTCTGATGTGGTCACCTCAAGCTGTTTTGTAGTTGTGTTTTAAAAGAAACACAGGATTAAGATCACCTTATGATCACCTTCTGCCATTTGAGAATGTGACAAAACTCAGACATATGAAGACTAAAAATTACTTTGGTTTATTATTAGTTCTGGGACTTCTGCATACCCTCACCTTGCTGTTGGTAGATCAGGGCAGCTAGTTCGAGGTGTACCAGCTGCATTCACAGTTGATTGCAACTGTATTTAATTGCAGGGATGTCACTTAGAGATTGGAAGAGGTGCGGTTGTGACCAGATAGCTAGGATTTCTTGTCCCTTGTGAACAGAGACAAAATTTTGTAATCTGCCTTTTCATGGAAAGAGAGGACATGCCTTTTTTAAGCTTCACATATGGAGGAGAAAGGGTAGCATGGCTCTGGTGTGTGTGTGCGAGGGATGCGTGGAAAGAAATAGTATAGGCTTTCTTCCTGGTTGCTCGTGTGCAACACAATCCCTTTTTCCTGCTGAATGGAGACGTAGCAACAGGTAAAGCAAGGGTTGTAATGTGTAGCTTTTACTACACTTGCTGGAGGCCCTTCTGATGTTTTTTGTGTAGATAGTCAAGTCCAGGTATGTAAGAGAACCATATTATAGCTTGAACGTTTGCATATTTCTGACAGAATTAATGGATGTAGTTTAGACTAGGTTGTGCAGGACTTTGTGAGCTGTTTTTTCAATGCTTATAAGCTGACTAGATTTTCAGTTTCATGGTTGTATGACCCTTCAAAGCAGAGAACTCAAAAGCCACTCTCAGAATCTTCCCCCAAAGGCATAATAATTATTACACATTCTCTGAAATAAATGAAAAGCAGTTGCATTATTTGCTTATCTTTCTCTTTTGTTTGCAAGATGTGTTGGCGGACTTTTGTTTGTTGTATTTCTAGAAATTCTTTAGTGGGGGGTGAATTTTTTGGAATTCACCTGCTGAAATTAGTCAGATTTGGCTCACTGACCTTACATTCTTTTCCTTCAGTAGGTAAGGTGCAATAAATCTCAAACTGAAAGTTGATGGATTTTAGAATATTAGCAGCAGATATTCCTTTGGATAGAAAGAAATTTTCAAGTTAGCTGAATCGACATGGCAGTTTTCTTTTAGAGTACCTACCTGTGCAGTCAAGTGAGCTTCTGTGTTAATCCAGGAAAAGAAAAGATGCTTGTGCCTTGCTGTTTCTTGCAAGGAGGAAGGCTGGGTTGCCAACTGATTGCATTTAGTGGTGTCAAAATGCAGAATAAGATCCATAAATTAGCAAATTTATTTAGAACATTTATTAGTCTGGGTAGTCTGAATTTGTAAAGTTGGGTATTTTCCTTGTTTCTACAAAACGAATCTTAAGTCTAAACTGCGATTGCATACTTAAAACTTTTGTATCTGTCTCTAAAAATATATTTTCTGGGAATGTGGTTGGTGGTGCTGTATTGTTGATTTATACAGATAGCTATATTGAAAATAACCTTTTCATGGAATCATGAACAACTGGTTCAGGTTTTTTCATATCTTGGTATTTGTTTCCTTAAAGCTAACGAGCATCATCTTTCCTCTTTTTTTTTTTAATTCTTTTTCCTGTACTCATTTGGGATCTGCATTACGCCAGGGAGATAATGTAACAAAAAAACATTTCTGGTTTTCTTCGGTGTTATGACTGTGTCATGAAGCACTACTCTGTTGTACGGGGTTTCAGATCTAAACCCACTTGTGGAATATTGCTCTTGTCTTTAAAATGCGATTATTTTCTTGTCTTGTAGTGGAAAATTTGAAATGAGAGCGGGGGGAAAAGGAAATACTGTGTTAATTTTGTGCTTATTGGATTAATGATAAAGATACTTGGATTTCTTGCATCTGCAATTTTAAATGAGAGCCATTATAATGATAGAACAGAGTGTAATAAACAAACCTGATTAGTTGCATTTCCTGATATTTATTATCTCTTAAATAGTAAGGGTTTTTTTTTTTCACAATTACTATTCTGCTGTTGCATTTTTTTATTTGGCCTTTTGTACATATGCACTAGGCTGTAGCCTTTAACTGTACGAGCGCCAAGCGTGTGCTCTGTAGTACCTTTGCATCCTTTCTCTCGCACGGCAAAGTGAGTAAATGAGGCAAAGAGGGTGAAGGAACTCTTGTACTAAAGTAACTCTGCTGTGACCCCGAGAGCAGATGGAGCGAGTTAGTTTGTTGTCATTAAAAACTCTTGTCATCCAGTTTGCTGCATTATTGCAATGGAATTTTGCAGGGTAACCTTGTTTCGTGTTTGTAATAACTTCAGCATTTGCTTTTGCAATATTAGTGTTCTTTTCAACAAAATAATCCTATGTATGATAACATTATGTAGGCTCAATATTACATTGCTTTACTGGAAGTGGCAGGCTGATGGCTGTAGGGTGTTGTGAGACTTCTGTTGTTTTTCTTCATTTACAGATTTTCCATTACTATGTAGCCTCATCCTGCAAACTTGTACTCTTGGGTAAGCTTATTACTGGGATACACAAAAGTTTAATTTTGTATAAGGAAGCAGCCTGTGGATTCTCCAGTTTTTAAATTGTCTAGTGTTGGAAGTACCAGGAAAGGGTGTAGTCCTATGAAGAGACCCTGAATTTCCATCAAAGCTTGGAGACTTTTCTAGAAGGCTTTTGTAGTGAAACTTCTAAACCTGCTCAACTGTCTAAAATTGCACTTTGTAAAGGCCTCTTGCGCATAGTTGTGCAGTTCTCACAATTTTAGTAGTGATACCAGGCAAGATAAAAAACTGTAAAAGCAGAGATGAACTCGTGTATCACTCAGAGATGTAAGATCAGACAGGATAAGTAACACTTTTACTAAATGAACACAAAAGCTTATGTAATATAGAAATTGAACTAATATTCAAAAACAATTACTCCATATGGTGGATTGTGGGTCATGTCTGACCATTAGTATGTAGATACTGGGTATATGGGAACTTTCTTCTGGGAAAATAACAGCTGTGGGTTGGGAGATGGGGATCTTTTAGCAAAGCAAGTGTGCTGGCTGCTAGACCAAATAAGTGTTTTTTATTAATCAGGTTTGCCTTCAGAGTAGTCACACGGAAATAGCTGTTACTGGGAAGCTATTTCATTCTTTGCAAATCCTCTGCATGAGGATATTAGAGGAAGGAGAGTAAAAGTGAAGGAAGATAATTCCTCATTGAACTAAGTCCTTAAGCACCAATATATGACTTTTTTTTTTTTTTCTTTTTAAAATCCTAACCTCTTGAATTTATGTATGCATTCAGAAAATTATATCCACTGAAGCTTTCGGAGAACACAGTGTTGACAGACTGAATAAGGTTTTCTTATACATTTCTCTTGCATAATAATGTATCTGGAGTCTTAACAACATGTTAAAGCATTAATATGCACGTTGCTTTTATTATTTTGTTAATGGGAATTAAACCACTGTATATGAATTCTGTTTACGCTTACGCCCATTGCACACAGATTTTATTTATTTTAGAAAGTATGAAAAGTTACGTGGACTTCTTGAAACAACTATAGGTTTCTATTCCTTTATCTTCATAGCTGCTGATGTGGAAAGCCTTAATACTAGTAACAAATTGCTATACTGTAGTTAATGAATATTGCTAGAACTTTCAACAAAAGCCTTTATGGGTAGCAATGGGTGAGGCATCCTTAATTCTTTAGGCCATCAAACTCTGAGATGAGGGTTAGAGGCCATGTTAGTACTCAAGATGGTCTTCTAATGCCGGGTAATATTTGTTCCAGCTACTTAATTCTGTGAGTCTTTGAATATATATTTAGCTGCATGTTTTAAAGTTTGTATAGGACTTAAGCTAAACCTTAAGATATCCTTGTCAATTTATCTAAATTAAATATAAACACACATTAGCCAAAACATAAATATGTCAAGAAAAAGGTTAGAAGTTGTAGACCTTGTTTGCATTTGTATTTGCACCAGTGTGACTATAGTACAGGTGTTTCTCTTGTGTCAGATATGACTGATTTACTTAAACATTGTTACTGTAAGCTTCATTACATCATCGTTGATTTCGTGGTGATGTAGTGTGCCTAATGGTTTGTATTCTCATCTATGGTATGTAGAGGGTTTTTTATTAATTTTTTTTAACATAGGTAAAAGCTTGTGAGTCTACCTTCTTTAAAAAAAAAACCAAAAAACCCAAAAAACCAACAAAAACAAAAAAACCAAACCACCACAAAACAACAACCAAAACCCATAACCAAAAAACCTCCAAACCAAAAAAAACCCCAAACCCTAAATCCTATCAATTATTGAACTGTTTTTCAATAGTTACTCTACTCACATCTGTGGTATTTAAGATGCTTGTGCCTTGTTTTGTTATTACCAGTCATTTTTGTCCTAAGTGCATGTGAGATACCTTCATCTGTTGATAGGGGAGGCCTAGTTAGCTTCTTGGGTGAGAATTTTTTTAGGATGATTTGTCTGATCATAGTAAATAAAACAAAACAACATCATGTTTACTGGAAATCAGTTTTTGAGGCTCATCTTGAAAATGTTCTTTGAAGCACTTTTTTTAAAGATTTTGACCCTCTTGGGAGGAAAACAATCAAATCTGGTAGTATTTGGGTACCTCTCATTTTAAGTTGGTAATACCAGGGAAGCCTATATTAAACTGGCTAGAAATTTTGCTGTTTTCTCAGGTTGTGATAACTGTGCTGTTCCTAGCTTTTCTCGTCGTTTCTTTCCCTCTCCTTTACCCTTTTTGAAGACTTGGCAAAAACGCCTGGACTGTGTGCTCTGCCTGCTGTTCTCCGTACGGTTTCCTGACATTGCAGAGCTGTAGAACGGTATTTTAGGCTATGACGTCCTTCTGGCTGTATGGTGTTGTATGTGTCCTCCAAAGGAGTTTGAATGGAATTTTAGTTTGAAGTTTAATCTCTTTGACTTTTCCTTGATTGGTTTCCCGAAAAGTTTAGATCAGGCTAAGCTGACGCTGAGAGTTAGTGTGTGAATTGAATACTAGCTTGATGCGTTCACGGATACCTTGAACCGTGGAGAAGACAGAAGTGTTTTGTATTAGTTGGGTGATATGTATATACTTTCTGTTAATTTTCAGGTACACTGAGTTGCATGAATATAACCCAGAGGGGAACTTCTGACATATAATCCGTGCTTACATTCAGAAGAGAAAGCATTGATGGGTATTAGCAAGTTGAACCTCCTTGGAATATAACACTTCCCATTTTTCAGGCTTAGTGAAGTTCTGAGGCTATAACTGCCGTTTGTCTTTCCCACCCCTTCTCCCCTCCAGCTGGCTACCTCCGTTCGTTACACTTCAGCAGGACAGTTAATGGCACTCTATGGGTAACGTCCCACAGTGTCTGACCTGCTGGATTTTCTGGGTTGGCTTTGTCCGTTACCAGAGTGACAGTGGTACAAATCAAAGCGGTAAAGAGCTGAATGAAGTGTGCCAAGAATATTATCTGTTTTCTGTGCTCTTTATGCCCCTTCTTACATTGGCACATTTCTATTTAAAGCAAAATAAAAAAGATCTGTTGGTTTTTCTTTTTTTTTGTTGTTTTGCTAATCTAAGGTTCCTTCAGTTCTGGATCCGTGAGTGCTTTCCTCTAGCAATGAAGAAAAGAAGAGACATTTGTGGTTTGCTTTTAATTGTAAACTCTTGTACTTGCTATTGATTTAATTCTTAAATATAGACACTATCCCTTTTGAGATTTCTTAATCTGAAACAGGTAAAGTACCCACATCATGGTGGTCTGAGGATTAAAATTTCAGTGTGCCCTGCCAATGGATAGCAGGTATACTTGCTAACAGAGCACAAACTTTAAATGATTTGTAAGAATGCATCGGTGCACTCAGCGTCTACTAAGTGTCATGGTAAGTGTACTCTAGTGAGGCATTTAAAACTAGAACATCTGGTCTCACTTCATACCGTGAAACTAGTGTGCTGACAAAAGGAGTTAATCTAAATGTGGAGGTGGTTTAAATGTTTGAGCAGCGTTACACTTCAAGACTCGAAGGGGAAAATATTATTTCAAAACATCCTTTTTTTTTTTTTTTTTTTTTGCTGTGTGCAAGGAGAAATAAAGTGTTGCCCTCCACACTACTGTCATTAACAGTTAAACATCTCATTATTTTTTGTTCCAACTATATGCATATCAAACTGGTCTCCTGCCTTGTAATTATGTATGCATAGCTGTTGAAAACAGTAAATTGTGCTTTTGTCATACCTATTTGGCTGTGTTAATACTAAGGAAAAGAATATTTCAACCAACCATTTTTCAAATACTTTACTACATTTTAGGGATTAAAATATTACGTCAGAACCGAATGAGACAATAAGCATTACCTTTGTGTCTGATTTAGGTGTTAATTTTGGCTTGGGTGTCTACGAGAGGGGAGGTGACACTTGCTGGCTTTGCTGAGATGATGCGTCGTGTCCTCTTGCACGCTGAAACATCCTTAAATATTCTCATTTGGTTTTCAATTTATTGTAACTAAATTAAATCTTTACAGCTGACACGCAGCATGGTATAGTTGAGGGAAGCGTATGAGATACAGCAGGCCACGGGCAGAAAAATGGCATGTACAGATGTTGAAAGTCCCTTCGTGGTGTGTATAAAATGAACATCTTTTATGCATTGTTATGCCTTAGGACTTTTTCTTCTACCTTTCAAATTAATCTTGCAGGCCTTGGGAGAGGTCTTGTAAGAAGAGAAACAAGTCTTCTGTTTTTTCTAGTCTTTGAAAGAAGAGAATGCATTTTCAACTTATTGTTGCTGTAGTCTTTTTTTTTTTTTTAATTAATCTTTGCCAGAGACATTTTTTGGATGTGATTACTTTGTATGTTTTTCTATATTTAAACACATGCTCAAAATACATTCTCAATGACGATAGTCTTGAGCATGCTGTCCTTTCATATTATTTTTTTTTGATCTTCAGGCAGTGTTAAGATTGCAGAGATGTGATACCTGCTTTAACAGCAATGCTTAGCAGTTACATTATGTTACTGCATAATAGTATGTTAATGGAAAGTAAATACATTGTTAATGTAATAAATTGGAAAATTTCATGCCTGTATAGTAAGAATTCTTGTTAGTATTTTGTAAGATTATCCGATAGTCTAAAATTGAGAATGCAAAACAAAAACAGTGTAACTGGTTTAACTTTAATAATGTCTTTTGTAACATGCATACACAAGGTTATTTAGGAGTAAGTGTGGGAATATTCTTGAATGACTTGTATGTGGATGTATATTTAAGATAAGCACTTTGTTCACTTTTTGGGGGGGGCTTAATCTAATTATAAAGTTAATAAAGATGCTTATTTACTCACTGGAATTTGAAGATGCACCTGAATTTTGCTGCGTACGTACAATAACAGGCTAATTCTCTTCTACAAACCTTTGTTCTTTTACTGGAAAAGAAGGGTTAGGATGTTGCTGTGAGCATATGAGGCTTGTCAGTCTCTGCCTTTGTTCTGCTTAAACGTCTTATCCTGCTTTGCAGTCCATTTGCTGTACATCCTTCCCATTCCGTGGAGCCCCATGTCTGTGCAATACACAATATCTGTACCTAGTCCTGTTAAAGAGGTGTTGTGCCCATTTAGTGTTTATGATGCTAGTTGGAGGTGTAAGTCGCTTCTTGTCGGTCTTTCTTTTCTATGCATATCTGAGGAAAACAAGCAATCTCATTGACAAAATTCTTCATTAACGTAGGGTTGAGTTTTAAGACTCAGGTTTTTTTTGCTATTACATTACCATCAATGCAGAAACCTCACTGTTTTAAAGCTTTTTGAACTTCGGATGCCATACAGGGTATTTACTGCAGCTATCCTATGGCTTTTGGGGAACAATCTGAAAGCTATACTGCTTTATCCATTGGTGCTTTCAGTGATAAAATTAGAATGGTTGTTTTAAATCTTACTGTCACAGAGTTGTTATTAGAAATGGAGCTCTTCTAGAAGTGGTTTTCACGTGGCCATGTTCAGATAGATGGTGGTACAAAGGCAAATCGTATCTTTATAGGAAAGATGGGGAAGCTGAAGCTTACCAGCAATAACTGACTTTCATGGTTTTTTCCTCAATTTTATACTTTAAGTCAGCAGGAAGACTGAGACTTGGTCCACCTCCATTCCCTGGATTGCTGTACCCGTTACTAGGAGGATCTGTCTCTGTTGCAGCCCCTTAGCGCATAACCAAGCACTTGCCAGAAAGGATCAGTGCTTGAATGTGGAAAAAACGGTTGCACAAAAGGTTATAAATTATTAAAATGACGTGGAAGTCATGTCCAGTAGGGATTTTACTGCTTACTTGGAAGCATCTGTTGAATGCGTATAGAACTCATGATTTTAAGACACACCCTTAAATAGCGTATGTATTCCAGTTCTGTTGTGTAGGGTATGGTCTTTGAAAAAGATCGGTAGCCTCAGATCACCCCCCACTCCCTCCTCCCCATCTATCTCTGTCCTATTTTCCTAATTTTTGTAGGTCAAATAGATAAGGGTGACTGTCTTGCAGTTTTTCTGCAACTTCAAAATGATAACCGTTTGGCACAATCTGATTAAAAAATAGGCCGTTAAATAAAATTTGCTACTGCTGATTTTGGCTGTCATCTTTAAATCTTTTTTATAGGAAGCTGCTAGAAGTTGATGCTGACAAGAAAACCTTTTACTTGCAAATACACTACTAGCTCAATAAGCATGGTGAATATTTGAACAATGATGATTCACTAATACCCAGAATATACGTATTGACTGTATGTTGAAGTGTAAGTGTAAGGCTCTAGTGTGTCAAGTGGAAGATGTTGAAACTGTGCCTGCCTTTACTGCTTCTGTATGATTTCCATATGTTGTGCTCTACAGGAGTGTATTCGTCAGCTTTCATTCTTGAAATCATGGTTAGGTATCGAATTCATTAAAAATAATAAATATAAATTGTATTGGCAACTTACAAAAAACGCCTGAAGTACTGAATGCTTTCAAAAGATTTGAGTTCAGTGAGGCTTGTGAAATAGGAGAAATAATACAGTAAGTAGTCCTGGGGAAATGCTCTGTCCCACTTGTAACTAGCAGAATTTTGGATGTTAATCTTATTACACAGCCCTATCGCTGTCTCCTAACAGTGTGCTAATAACATCTAATGCCCTGCTGCTTGCACGATTGAAATCCTGGGGCTGCCTTACGGAAATGTTTCTACAAGGAAGTGGTTCTGCGGTGCCTGTGGCCCTGATGGTTTCCATGGGAATGAGCATGAACCCGTGTACTGTGAAATGTGTTATGAAACTTTGTGCTGCGGAGAAATACATTATACCAGTGTGCGAACAGGGCAATGGAGAATTTAAAGACACAAATGTAATGGTGCATTTTTCCTTACGTTGAGGCAGTATTTAAAGTGTACTAATGGTTTGCGAACAGCCATGGAGATGCGTGTTACCCTGAACTCTTGTGCAGTCTGAAAAAAATGAAAATGTAGCAGGACAAAAATCAGGAAGAAATTGGCCTGTTAGGTACAACACACCTCGAGTAACATTTTTCTATGTTTCTGCGTTTTAATAAACTTTGCTTTTCTTCACTGTTTAATGACTATTTCCTTTGGTGCACTGCGGTTTGTGTTTAACTTCTTCCCTTTGCAAGAACAAGCAGCTCGCTTGGAGGTGAGTAAATAAATGACTTAAACAGATGTTTCATGGCACCTGCAAGACATTAGCTGATTAACGTAAATTCCTGATAAGAGTTGAGGAAAACCACAGCCTATGAAAAACCAACAGACCTCTAACCAAAACCCAGTAATCTCCCCTTTTAATGTTGTATTTGTCGAGAAACAGGTTTAGTGTCTGCACTATTTCAGTTCTTCAGGCTGAATTCCACCTACCTATTTGTATCAGTAGCAAAATCTTTTTAATTTTGTGTTTTAGATGAGATTTTTACCTGTTTTAGTTCTAGGTATTAACTAACGCTTTGTTTCATGTCCTGTCTGGTTTTATGTAGAATTAGTGATTTCTGTAATTTGGCCTCTTTTTTTTTTTTTAATAGGCTTTATGGGGTTTTTTTTGTTTGTTTTTTTTTTTAAATAAAAAAATCCCTACAGCTTTTGAAGTATCCCGGTAATAAAACGAGAAGCTAACCCACGTGTATAGCAGCTGGATGTACTTCAGTAAATACAGCGTATGTGCCAGTCCCTTGGCAGTGCCCTGTGTGAGTGACCACGCTGGGGCTGCTGGAAGGTGCAGGTCGCTGCATCGCCATAGAGGAAGGCCCTGTTCATGTTAGAGTGGGTTTCCCTCTTAGAGTCATAGAATTGTCTAGGTTGGAAGGGACCTTTAAGACCATTGAGTCCAACCATCAACCTAACACTGCCAAAACCCACTGCTAAACCGTGTCCCTCAGCACCACGTCTGCCCGTCTTTTAAATACCTCCAGGGATGATTCCACCACTTCCCTGGGCAGCCTGTTCCAGTGCTTAACAACCCTTTTGGTGAAGAAATGTTACCGAATATCCAATCTAAACCTCCCCTGGTGCAACTTGGGGCCATTTCCACTTGTCCTTCTTGCTTGAAGGGAATTCTAGAGCTGTTGAATTCCAGCAGTTCGGAAGTAGTTCTTAAAAATGGAACGAAACAACTGAAACTGTGGATGCTTATTTTAGGTGGGACATTACCTGGTGGTGGTTTAAGCTTTGCATGCAGTTTGTGTTGACGGTATGGCTGAGATACGTGTAATCTGTGTAACAGTTACAGAAGGTGAAACAGGAACCGAATGTCTACTTTTTCTAGACTGAGCTTCAGGGTGAGCAAGGTACAGCTTTTCCAGCCGTGCCCCAAAGAGTGCACACAACCAGTTAATGTTCAGGAAGGAGGCATAAAATGCCTCTTGGCCTGTCACTGACTTTGAGTTGTGCTTTGAGTCAGCGGCTTACTGAGATAAAACAGCACGGTATATTCCATGTTGCTTCATGCTATGTGTGGATATTATCACCTACTTCGTCCTTTTGCAAAACAAAACCACAGGAGAGTGTTGAGTTGGATGGCTGTAAGCACATTACGAGGCAGGAGGTAATATGGAAAACCATTAAGGTTCCTATAATTATAGGTTGGTAGGGTTCCTAAACCAAGTAGAAGTAACTGAAAATATTGATGTTAAATCAATAATCTGTTAGGATTTGAGTAGTTTTCTTCATCTTGATGTACATATTGTGGAGCTGCACTACTTTTTGAAGGTTACTGATGTTCCCTTTTGTACATAATAATCAGAAATCTTGAGGTTTACAGACTAAGCGGGTGATATGGTACCAACTGACGTAATAAATCACCCAGGGAACAAAAAGCTTTAGGTGCTTTTCGTGTGCTTCCTAATAATCAAAAGTATTCAAATAATACTGGAGCACGTAACATCCCCCCACCCAGCCAAAAAAAAAAAAAAAAAAGCCCTACAGTTCAAGATGGAATATTCTCCGTTCAGTCCTTCAGTTCAACATGGATTTCCAAAACAATTTGGTACTGAGGACCTACATGAGACAAAACTAACGGAATCCTATGTTTTATAATTTCAGCGTTAAAATAGTTAAAATATATGTAGTGTCCCCTGCTTGAGGCCCACCTCAGACCAGCTGAGTTCAGGCTCAGCTCCAGGAAATTTCCACTCTCACGTCAAAAAAGAGATTTTGATATTTGCACCTGATTGAGATGGTATGAAATGGCACGCATCATTCTGTTATGCGTTCTATATAATTATTGTTCTTAAGCCCCAAATTTCTGGCAAGTTCAGAAATAAGATTTTAACATCTGGTGTTTATTACCTGCTGAGTGACATAAAATGTAAGCATACTATTCCAAGAACTGTATTTTCAAAGGCTTTGTAGATGTTGGTGTTGGGGCTCTAGCCAGTCAAGATAAAGGTAAAACATTGTGGGGCGTTTGAGGCCTTCTGTCCAAAGGATGACTATTATACTTGCTAGATAGAACAATGAGGGCTAAGACTCGTTATTTCTGAACTTGCTGTTCAGAAACAACACTTTTTTTAAAGTTGCCTTGGTTTTCAGGTCTACTCAGTGTTGTCCTTTTGGTCGTAGATTTTGTACAGTATGTTCAGATTAAGTATCTCTCTGCTTACTTGTCAGGGAATTAAAATAGCTTTATTTTTGGCCACCAATCATAGTTAAAGTTGAAGATACCTGTCAAAACAATTACTTTAAGATGTTGAAGGTCCTAATGGAAAACAATAATTTTTCTTTTTACTTCTCCTGACATAAAATTGGTCTAAGTTCTAAGAGCTTTTATTCCAAAGTTGAGCATGAGGAAGAAAAGAATAAATGTTTAGACATCAGTCATGTCGGAATGGTCAAAAAATCAGCACTATTGAATAAGAAAACTTAGAAAAAATTCAAAAATCTCTGCAGATGATCTAGAATATGCACGTAAGTGAATTCAGGTTTGATTGTCACTAGGGATTGTCATATTTATCAAGATTAGTATAACATGGAAAATTCAACTTCACCTCTAATTTTCAGTTCTCCTCATGGCATGACTTTATGTGGTGGCAGTCTTGCATCATGTAGCTTCGTATCCAACACCTGAAGGGACTACGGTATCAACCTGATTTTGTGCTTTTGACGTGGTATCTGTCAGTGCTTTCTAGAACATGTTTCTGTGGACTGTGCTGATTAAGTTGGAATTTTTTATGTGTCATTGTAAACATCTGTCTCCTTAATCATCCAGAGGAGAGCGTTATGTGTATTAGACATATGTTTTCTTACTCTTGACCATTGCAGTGGTATCTTTAATTTACTGCAGAGCTCCTTTTCTCCTGGCAGGAAAGTTGAGAGACTTTGTTACTGCCTTATCAAGTGGTGCTATAGCCAGGAGACAGATCAGCTCAAGGCAAGTTTTTGCTTGGTCAGCTTCCAGAACTTCTCATTTGTAAGTGTAGGAAAAGCATTTGTTTGCAGTGTGTCTATAGCAAAAAAACCCAAACCAACCCCAAACCCCCAAAACCCCCAGCCCCCCAAAAAACCTGCCCCACCTCATCTGGAACTACTAAAAAATGTTAACGTTGTACATGTTTCACTATATCTTGCTCTGGATTTCTCTCTCTTCCCATCCCACAAGTCTTTGTTTAAAAGCAAAGCTGTTCTGCACTTACCTGAGGATTTCAGAACTCTCTGATTTTTTTAATCAAATTTCATTTTTGCGTAGCTAACTTGGTAAAGTTTCATCACAACGCAGCTTGTAGATTTGCTTTTGGTGTAGTGTGAGCTAGGGAAGCAGGCAGGGCACTAAATTAGCACAAAATTTGATGCGTAAAATTTGGTATGTCTTTTTTTGGATAGTATTAAATAGATTAACTCTCTTTTTTCCAGAGGTGCTGTATATGGTCTAGAGGTAGGTGTCCCTGCCCATGATCTTTAACTAGATGATCTTTAAGGTCCCTTCCAACTCTAACCGTTCTATGATTTTATGTGTGTCAGGTAGACGTCTTGATTCCAGGTATCCTTGAGTTTAGCATAATTAAAACTCAATTGCATGAGTCGTCGTTAGTAATCATTGTTGAGATCTATCCATTTACAAAACTACATTAACAGTTCTCCCTTGAACTTGGTCTGTGCAAGGAGTTTAAGTAAAATTGCTCATGCTGTAATGCTTAAATGTAAAAGTTTGTGGTTTGAGTTTTAAGAATTCATATGGAGAAGGCTCCATGTGTGATACGGATGTATTCAAAATATATCAGACACTATTAGTGGTAATAGCTTTCAAGCGTCTTTTGCAGAGCTAAATATTGATCACAGTTTTTCAGTAGTGTTAAATATGGAGAGGATGTGGCGTCGTGGCATCTCCCACATTTGATGCCCGTGTCAGTTATGGTTGGTTTGAAAACAGCTACATAACACAGTCTTATTTACACTCTCTCCCCATCCTCTCCCCAGATGCTGGCAATTGGTGCTAGTGGTTGTGCCGACAAAGCTTTCTTGGGTGGGAAAAAATGTTAAGCGTTCAAAAGGGCTTAAATACTTGATTTAAGACTGTAAATCAGCTTGTTACATCGTGTATCCAGTGGGCTAACAGAAGTTCTCTCATGTTTGATAGCGCATCTGTAAGGCACAGCACAGGTACTGGAAATCTGCTTTCAATGTGGTGTCTTTCAGCTCTCTGGGACACATTCATAAATGAATCTTCAGTGCTTTGATTTGCTGTTGTCTCTCTTCAGAGAAATACAGAAATGTGCATCTTGGCATATTCGTGTCCTTACAGTGGAATCTTCCCAGGACCGCCCCAAAGGCTTATGATACTTCAGCTGGCAGTTCATGTTACAGGTATTTCTGTAATGAGATACAAACTTCTGAAATTAACAGCTGTGATGTCGGGATGTAGCCAAAGTTAAAATTTGGCATTATACTCCTACAGCTAAAATATCTATCTTTGAAGTTTTTAATAGTTTCAGAATGGTTCTTTTTTGTAGTATGACTATGTTCATGTTTGAGCAGTGCTTTGAAGATTTGAAGATTAGAAACACAGCTGAAGTGCAAACTTTTTTTTTTTTTTGCCTTTTTTGTTAATTGAGGATTAATGGCCATTAAAATCTCACAAGTGGCTACTCCAAGTGATTAAATTGCTTTGGTTTTTTGAACACTAAATTTACAAGGCTGTGGGACTCTTGAGTTTTATTTAGTAGCTATTTGTATATTCTTTTCTAAAGAGTCTTTGTGTACCTAAATATTTCTTACATAATAAATCAAGCTTCGTACAATCATTGAGTTATGTGTTCAGAGGTATCAGAATTTAGAAATTTGATTTTTTTTTTTTAACAGTAAGTCAAATTACTTGATATATTTTCTACTTGAATACATAGCCTTTCCTGGTTAGCCAGCTGCATTACTTAAATAGCAGTAACCGTTGAAATGTGGTTTGGTTACTGTTAATTTTATGTAGCAACGGTGTAGCAGTGAAGGGTCCAAGGGTATTTAAAAACAATTATAGTTTGTACAAAGAGGCAATATCTTTTATTAGATTAATAGGTAAATAGGAATTGTAAGTAGTGTTTGGAAAGTGAATCAGCATTGGATGAAAGATGGGTTATTCTGATGTTCACTTAGATTTTTCTGGGATTTTTTTTTCCTGTGTCATTTGGAAAAATTGATTTGTATTTCTTAGTGTGTTGTGTTACTTGCGTTATTTATATTAACACTTCTTACATTTATTTTCAGAACAATAAAACTATTCTGATTCTGTTCTTATGCTTCATCATAACATCTTTTTGGGGAAATTTCTAGATACACGTTAGGGTTTTTTTTTGGGGGGGTGCGTGCATGGTTTAATCAATGTAAAGTGTTGGTTTGTGCAGTGAAATCAGGAAATGTCATGACACTGTCATTTATATAGTGATCAGTTCGTCCTGTTGTATCTAAACTAACAAACAAATGGAAACGACATTTTAGGTGTTTGAAACTGGTCTTGTTATCTCTAGAGAAGTGGGTTGACTTCACACTTGAAGGTCTGTTGTTAGTACTGAGGCGCGAGTCCCAGTGCATGTTTCCCTCTTGGTTATATGGTAGTATTTTGATGGCAGGTTTTTCAATCCAAGTTTAAGAGCCTGCTATACTAAAGGCTCGTGTCGTATGCACTAAATAAAACTCTCTAGAACAAAACCCAAGAATCGCATGTCATTGGATGCATTTCTCAGACTTGTTTGTTTATCTTCTATAAATGATTTCGGTAGCTAATGTATTTTCCAGTGCAGTCATAAACCTGAAGTTCTGCAGCTTGCTAACGGGTGTGAAATTTAGAGTATTGAGTTCATGACCTTCTGTGCTACCTTTCTCAGACTCCGTCAGAAAACTGACTTGCAGGTAGGACTAAACTGGGGTCTTTATCTCCCTGGATGATATCTGCTGTGGTCTTCAGGCTGGAGATTGAAAATGGCAGACTTATGTATGCGATTACTTCGTTGTGTATTGGGTTGTTTGGTTAGCATTGAAGAGTTTTGAACTCTTAGTTTTATCTCCCTGAAAAATCATTGGTACTCGATGACAGCTCATGCTCTTTTCATTTGTGGCTGCTTTCTGCGAGCAATTATCATCAGAAATGCTGTGATAAAATTGACATCGTGTCACAAACGCTCCTGGAATGGAGTCAACGGGCAAACAGGATTCACAGTAACAGGGGCAGTCAATGTACATAGAAAACTGAAGAGCAAATGAAGAGAAAAATACTGGAAAAGGTGAAGTTTACAAGACTGTAAAGATATTGAGAATAGTTATGCAGTTAGGCAGAGAGCATGCTGGGCTGTACTCTGTCCAGTGAATTATGGGTTCCTTGACTGCAGAAGACAGAGCTTATGGCAAATGTATGATAAACCTTAACTTCACACTAAATGCAAGTTGAATATTATTTATATGCTGGCTCTGTAGTAGAAGGCATCCATCTTCTATGTCTAGGTGATCTCGAACTTGTGTTTGCTGTACTGCTTTCAGCATTGTTAAATTCTACTTCACTGCCCACTGATCTTAATTTCTTTACAGTTTGCCCATGAAATGAGATTTATATAGCCAAAGTACCGTTTTATCTCTCTGCTTGGTAGACCTCTTTTGACAAATTGGATAAAAAGGTAAGTCCTCAAAGGACCTGAGGGACAGATGTAAATGTGTATTGGGGTGGAACAGTGTTCTCTACCTGTGATTGAGAGGCTCCAGTGTGAGTGTATCCGGATGCAAGAGAAAGCAGAAGTGACTGGTATTGTGAATGAACAATCAACCGATGGGTGTTAGTCCTTTTCAATACTTACATCCAACTTAGTTGGAAAAAGGTATTTGTTTTCCATTCTCCTTCCACCTCACAAGCAGCCTGTATACGTAACTCTTGGTTTCCCATTTTACCCCAAGAAGACAATGTGTTTGTAAAGAATTTGTTTTCTAGTCACTTTTTTCTTCTATTTAACCTATATTGTGGCATTTTAATTCATTAGTGTTGTTTTTCAAAACTGTGACATAAAGTTCTACTAAGCAGCCAAGGAGAAAACTACCGACAAATATATATTCCTGATATGTAAATTAACTTAACTTTTTTTTTTCCCCTGTAGAATGTTCACTAAATACCAGTATGTGTACAAAATCTGTTCTCAGGGTGGTTGAGCTGAAATCCATTATGCTAATCTGTTTGCCAACAGACATTAAAGTGCTATTGCTTTAATGACAACATAGTTATCAGACATTTTCTGGTGCATTTTGCTTGGATGGATTAGGATTTAGTGAAATAAAACCCACTTGTGCTGGACAAAGTATACGTTCTTTCAAGTCTCTGATTGTGGTTAGTGTCTTATCTTGTTCTGGTTCTTGTTGTTAAGCATAAAATTTTACTTAAGTGTAAAGTGTTTCTGTCAAATGATTGGCTATTTTTGAGTGGTTTTGTTCATACTGTTTCAATTTACGGTATCATCTCATGAGAATTATTCATTGTGGAGTTCAGACTTAGGGAAGGAAGTGAGAACTGTACTATTAAAAATACGCTGAGTAATTTGTGCTCCTTTTTTCATTCTTCTGTCATTCATTATTCTTAAATATTCTCTGACACATAGTTTACAAAATATAAATTACATGATCATCTGAAGTAAAACTGCAATGAGATGTAATTTTGAAGGTTAACACAACTGAAATTTGGTGCATTTCATGGCTTTTAAAAATTTGCTACCAGTTTCTGCATAGTTACTTTCAAGGTTTTGTGGTAGTTTCTTGTGCGGTGTTTCCCTCAGGGGGGAGCTTATTGCCCCTACAAAATAGCTTTTAACAGGTACAGCAACAAGGTAAAGTAAAAAAGATCAATATTTCATTTTAGAAGGGTGTTGCAGAAAATTGGTTTAGAACTGTATTTTGACTGTTCATTTAATGGTCTTTTTTTTTATTCTCCTGTAATATTAGGATATCCTCCAGTTCTTCAACCTGTATTAAAATTGCTGGTGTTTAAGCCGGTAGTTCACTTGGTTTGGGGGTCTAATTTATGCAACACTTCAAGAATTTAAAAATTCCAAATATATAGTTTGAGGACAGAAAAAAACCCATTGCATAATATGATTTTCTTGTCTTTGTGTCCTAGGTTGTGTTAAAGATCATTAAACATTACCAAGAAGAAGGACAGGGGAATGAAGTGGTCCAGGGAGTGCTGCTGGGTCTTGTGGTGGATGACAGACTTGAAATCACAAACTGCTTCCCTTTCCCTCAGCATACAGAAGATGATGCAGACTTCGATGAAGGTAATGGTTACAGTTTTGCAAAACTTTAGGGTAAAAAAAAAAAATAAAATAAATTAATAAAAATCCCTATGTGCAAAGAAGGATTTTTATTTTGTTCCCCACAGTGACAGAAGCTTCTATGTGATCAGAAAATGGTTTTATTTGACTTGAGGTATCAATGGGTTAACTCACAGTGCCATCCTGCATGTCCAGCTGAAATCTCGTCTATGTAAGAAAAGTTAACAGCGATAAATACCGTATTATATGATACACTTATTTTAGAGTAAGACTGTGCACACAGGAAGTTACATAAATTTCCAGTCTGTAATTCGTATAGATTTTAAAGCTTTTTACGAAAATGGCTGTGTGTGTATTATGTATGTATATATACATGCACATATGTATGTAGTCAGGCCTGTAGATTGCCTCTCTGTAGATTGATTTGTGTGTGTTAAGTACTCATTGAAAGCCTGGAGAGCAGAACTTTGTCAGTGTAAAAGGGACTGGTTAACTTGAAATCTGGGTGATATTTTTGCTTCTCCAAGTGAGGTAGAAGTAGCATCAGTGGTTTCTGTCTGTCTTGGTGTTTCCTTGATGGTCATTGCCACTGTAAGTCAGTATAATTGGCTTGACACAGAATGGTGTAAAACTTATAAAGTAAACTCGAAAGGCTTAAAATTCTAATCTTGGTAATGTGTGTGTGTGTTTAATGATACTAGCAGAAACGCTTCTTTGCTAGGCCTTAAAGAGAGACAGTTTAACTTCAACAGTAACTAAAGACGCAATATAGTCAAAGTAGTTGCTGGAAGCATGAGTCTATCTAATTTTGATAATTCAGTATAAGTGAGATTACTTAAAGTATAAACTGCTTTTTCTTGCTTATAATGAGGTTATTTATTATTAATATTTTATCTTATTATAAGAGAATCTTAGACTCTGCCTTTGAAACAAGTAACTTTAAGAATTCTTCGCAAGTTGGTAGGGTTTCTTAACTGTTTATTGCTTCTGTTGTGGGATTGTACAATTTGCTATATGAAGAAAACCCACGCAAAACATAAGGGAATCTTGATTCTCCTACATTAAAATGGTGCTTGAGTCAGAACTGTATTTTATTAAAGCCTAAAAGATGTTTTAAAGATTCCTCCTCTTCTGGAGCTCTTCAAAGGATTGGAGTAATTAAATTTTTAATTGGAGACCATGCTTCAATTTTTTCTGTAGAAAATGGTTAAATTATTTCCGTGTAGCTGATAGGCAAGCAAGGAGTGAAATAAATTTCTTAGTTTCCGAGATGGATTATTATTGCTGTAGATGACTGCCATGCTGAAGCTGTAAGCCTGTGATCTTGTATTCGAGGTTCAGCTGTTTCTACTTGGAAGAAACTTTATTCCAGGAAAGTGACTCTTGTTACCAGTCTTTCTTTTTCCCTTTTTAGCAAATAGGCAATAATCCTGTCATTAAGTACAGTGCAAAAGGCAATGCTTGTGGAGCTTCCCTCACCTGGATGCGTTACCTTGTTGACTTTCTGTTCCTGTGCTGCAGGCACAGAAAGAGCAACCTGTAGCCGGAGTGGAAAGTGAACGCACGCCTCTAGCAGTGACAGGGAATTTGCAGCCAGGTCGTGGGAGCTTGCCTGTGCTGAATCACAAAATCATTTAGACCTTTAAGATCATTGAGTCCAACCAGTAACCCAGCACTGCCAAGTCCACCACTAAACTGTGTCCCCAGTTGCCACATCTACCTGTCCTTTAAATACCTCCAGGGATGGTGATTCAGCCACTTCCCTGGGCAGCCTGTTCCAATGCTTGACAACTCTTTTAGTGAGGAAATTTTTCCTAATATCCAGTCTAAACCTCCCCTGGTGCAACCCAGGGCCGTTTCCTCTCATCCTATCACTTGTTAATTGGGAGAAGAGACAAACCCCGCCTTGCTACAAACTCCTTTCTGATAGTTGAACCCTGTGAGACAACCTCAAGAGATGTTTTGTATTGCTTTTCATCTTCCCTAGCCTCTACCGTATGAATCACAGAGAGGTTGCCTCTGTATTCTTCTCAGTGAAATACGGTTAAATGGACTGAACCATTTGGGCAACGCACGGTGCCCGTGTTCATTCTGCATTCCCTTTACTTAGGGCCTGGTCAGCCCTGTGACCTACGTGGTAGAGGCTGGGGAAGGTGAAAACACAAACAAAATGGCTCTTGAGGTTGCCAGATGAGCATTAGGTACTTTTTTAGGCTCTGTATGGAGTTGTCTTCTGTCTTGCCATGTGAAAAACACTAATGTTTTATAAATACTTCTTGTTTGTTTTCCCTGGAGCTGTGTTTCTGTACGCAAGCATCTGGTCAGATTTTCAGATGATTCTGTTTTTCTTCTAGATACAGGTACTCCAGCAGAGAAATCTCTTGTTATATTTCAGAACCTTAAAATTCAGGATGCTAAAAACCAAACCAAACAAGGGCACCTCCCTCCCCCTAAGACTTGTAGGTTACATCAGTATCACAACTGGCTTTATATAATTGCACAAATTCAGGCCCAGAGATATGGAAGGAAAGAATAAGGGTCTTGGCAT
The DNA here is from genome assembly GCF_963924245.1 of Chroicocephalus ridibundus. NCBI lineage: Eukaryota > Metazoa > Chordata > Aves > Charadriiformes > Laridae > Chroicocephalus > Chroicocephalus ridibundus. Next base: position 153,571,415 of record NC_086285.1, on the reverse strand, counting down.
TTTAGTGCCTCCATCACCCAGAATGATAATTAACATTGTTCTCTTTGGTCAGAATAAAGTTGTATTTTCTTTTCTTCTTGCTTAGTGTGCATATATATATTTTAAAATCCCTGCCCCCCCTCCCCCCCAAGATTCTCAATAGAAACAATCCTATTGAGATTCCAAGTTTCTGGGCCTGTGGAAATCATTTCTTAGTGGACTGTTGGTTGTACTTGATGTTATGTTTCTGCAGGCACTGTTGCACTGGCTGAAGGGCCACACTCAGCTGCCCTTCTCCTGAGGGGATGGAACTGGGAGCAACCACGGTGCAGTTATTTGTTGGTAAACCCCTAATTTGCTGTGCTGAGAATTGAATGAATACACCCCCAAAATCATTTCTTCTATATCATTTTGCAGGAGCTCTAGGAACAGGTCTCCTGAAAAATACTCATTTGCCTTGTGGTCTTGAGGTGGTTGTTGTCAAGGGAATTGAGCTTACGTACAGGAGGGTGATATTTGAGCAAATAAACTGTTGGATAATTGGCAAGAGACATTTAAGCTCATGTTTTCCTTTTTTAAACTGAGTGAATCTAATGTAAAACACATTTTTGAGGGTGCTAAGAAAGTATCCTTAATTTGAACTTGAAATAGGTATGCATGACATTTAAGAATCAGTTTGATAAAGATGTATTTCTAACTTGTTAGCAACAACCATTTCTTCAGATATGATTAGATACGCTTTTGTTATGCTGCCATTTTGTCTCTTGCTGCTAATGCCTGAGATAATACTAAGTTTTGTCTATTTGAACAAAATAGATCTATTTTCTTTGAAGGAAGCAACAGAATTCCTTCAAAGATTAGATTTTTGATTTAAAACAAACAACATACCCAAGCTTGTTCTTTTAGCGCAAGAACGTTTTTTTAGTGCAGTTTGAATTGAACTATTTCTAGAAACTACGGAAAACATGAGAGGTTTTTTTTAGCTTCAAGTAATTCTTGTTATAAGTCTGGGAGGACTGTCTACCATTTCTGAATTCACAGGTGTTTTTCATCTTGGAAAGTTTCTCCTGCAGTGTCGTCTTCCTATGATTCGTTTTACAAAGTGTAATTTTTTGGTAAGATTTTCCTGTCAGGGAAGTCTTAAACACCTAGGTTGGCCTGCTGCTGCCAGAGCACAAGATTTTTGGAGGGGGCGGGAGGGTTCAACCCAGCTCTGTGTTAGAAATCTGTAGGTGAAGTTGAGTTGATGATGTGTGAGGTAATGAAGGAAAATTGCAGAACGGGGGTATGTTGTTGAGTCTTCAACAAAAGATGCTTCAACACGATGTTTTGGGGCTGCACTCTGGACTTTTGGGCAGGATTTACTTTTCAGGTAACTGTGTTGCCTTGTTACTAGTGCACTTAAATCCTCATAGGTATTGAATTTATTTCTCAAAACACAGATCTTAAAATTAAAATTTGCTTTCAGTTATCTTATGTGTACAAGCCCTATTCTTGCACCCCCACCCCTTCCATTCTCCACCTGATGGATTCAACTCTTGTTTAGGGAAAATCAGATTTATGCTCTAAGGATTTTTGGCTTAGGCACTTCTGTGAAATGATGCAGTACCCCAACTTGTCTTTGTGAGGGTAGTTTTCGGAGAATTATTTTCTCTTTAGGGCACTTCCCAGCTTTTGTTTGAGCATAGTTTTGCTTTCTTTCAGTTAAGG